>NW_018127896.1:2934203-2949677 GCF_001952655.1 Monopterus albus | reverse complement strand
CTTTCTAAAAGGGACAAACCACCATTGCCAGGTAATACAGGCAAACTGTACATTTATTCAAACTGTAAGCAGTTTGAGTAAATGTTATTCAGAATATTGAGTTTTATTGCATTACTTAGTCCATTTTATTATATTGCACAATAATGAGGAGACCATTGTTCTCACTATCTTTGTGTTAGAAACGTAAAAACATACATTTTTACTATTGATCACAACCCCTCAGTGCTCTTTCTTCTCGGCACCGGTGGAGTTGACTATAGTCAACAACACTGCCACTTCTCCGTTGAACCAATTTTTTATTTTTTTACCATAATTGGATGAATATGGACCAGTTTGACTGCTGATTGCAATGAAGTTGAGGAGGCTGCACCATTTTCTCCCTTGGTTATTTTTTAATATCATGACATCAGGTAAGTTCAGGCTTAAATGTTTAAGATTACATTAGAATTTTAGTGCCTAAATGACATTCCACAAAGTGATATTATTAATGTCGCCTCTTTTAAACATTTCTTTTTTAAATGTGGCACATTTATTATTATTATTATTATTGTTGTTGTTGGAAAAATGATGAATTTTGCATTTGTCTAAACCTAATGAATATCTGTATGAAGTGAAATTGCGCTGTCAGCTGTTAGCCTGCGTCCTGCAACACTAAAGGCTGGAACATTTATTTTGTTGCTCTGTGGACTGAAGTTATTGTAAGTTATTGTGGATAGTTTTTGCTAAGTGTGTGCTGTTCTCTGTCTTCCCAACAGAAATCTGCTGCTCTGTCTCACAGAGCCGTCATGTCATTTTTGCTTTGGTGCTTCTGAGTTCTTCAGGTGTAGCACAGTCTGTACCTCTATTTTAAGATATTAATGGTCTGTGATTTCATTTCAACAATATTATTGACTCAACTAGCTACAGTAAATGACAGTACTACTTACAAGTGTTAACTGGCGATATGTCTTTTTTCTTGTATCACTGTTAGGGTATGAGAACACCTTCAAAGATGTGACCCAAACCCAGGCTTTTTCTCACCAAAACCCACCAGAAGCGACACCGTTGCCATGGATGAACTGAAGGCAGTGTAACCCATTAAACTGCATCTGGAGTACCCAAACTACATCAAAACATGTGAACTGTATTCAGCAGATGATTGTGAATCTGCAAACTCAGCTTCCAAGTGAAGGACTGTCTGGTTCTGACATAAAAATTCAGGCTAGAAATTGTACATTGAACGTTTTGCGTGTGTGTGTGTGTGTGTGTGTGTAAACAACAGTGTGTACTCCTGCTATGTGTTTATTTTAAATAAAATTTTAATTAAATCAAATTTATTGCATTGTGTGTTTGTTATAATTAAGATACATTTTGAGTTTTCTTAAAGTAACAGTTTAATAATAAATTAACTTTAACTTAAATTTTTTACTTCCAGCCCGTTTAGCATTTAAGTCAATTTCACTCAAATCAGTTTAATTATCCATTAGTAAATTTTTTAGGTCAATCACTTTCCTCAAAATTTCTACATAAAGTCAACTTGTCCATGTTAGTGGTGCTTCTGCAAAAGGAGATTTGTTTTGCTTCAAGCAGAGGATGACATCAATTGTCACTCCCTGCAGGTTCTGCACCTGTTAACGTCCAAAAATACACTTGTTCTCAGTCGTCATATAGCCTAGTCTTCTTGTTTTCATGCCTGTGAGGAATTTCTCCATGGCTTTCCAACCAGTATATTCCAATGAAAAGGAAAAATCTGTCAGATACAGCAGAAGCGTGGTCTCATCAGGTGAAGTATAAATGATGTTGTAACTGTGCATCAGAGGCGCCTGTTTCCATGGAGCCTATTCTTCTGTGATTCATCAAAGTTGCGACGATCTAAAATAGCCTTCAGCAGCGACTGATATGCTATTGCTAAACATAATGTATTTCTTGTTGATGTTCCGTCCTTGACAGAGAATCTGTTTTTTTAGCCTTTACTACTTTGCAATAGGCTGAAATCCACCATCTTAACTCAAACGCTCCTTTCCTGAGAAAAATATTGCGAAGTGTTGTATATCAATAACTGGATAATTACTTTTCCACCCACACTGTTTACAGTGCCTTTGATTTTTTTGATCCTGAGTTTTCAAGATTCAGTCTCAGACCTCAATGATTCAGTCTGTTTTCATCAGAGCTGAGTTTCTGAGGGATTTCACAAGGCTCAGTTTTTGGATTTCTGTTTTTTAATTTGTGCAACTTCCCACTTGTTAACATTACAAGTTAATATTAGTAGCCCCTTATAATACAGCCCGAGATTTACACTGAATCAGGTACAAATAAAATACTGAAAAGCTCCTACTGGTAATTAAATATACTGTAGGTACAGTGGATGAAAACAAAACTATTAGAAACAGTGCAGTGAGCAGATAACATGATTATAAATCTCTATACACACACTGCAGTAATGTTTGTGAATGAGTAAAACTACAGCTTGCATGTTAAATTACACAGTATGAATTGGATATGTGGGATCAACCAGGTTGTAAACACTGTTGTTCTTTAACTTCATGTTTGCTTCGAGTACTGTATGTACCCAATATTTTAACACTTTGATTTAAAATGTTTAATTTATTTCTCCCTCCCTCTAAAATACCTGGTTGTTACTTCCTTATTCCCCACAGTCTTGTTTTCTTCCACTCTGTCTACATTTCAGTACAAGTAGGAAACAGCAAGTATTTTATTGGATCAGTAAAATACTATGTTATTGAAGGTTTTCAAATAACATCATGCTACTACTTTTTATTGACACGGTCTGGCCTCGGGTCAGAGGCTAAGGAATACACACTACTGAGTGAGATATAGTGCAAAAATATACAAACTTTATTGGTCCTTCAATACATTAAACCTTCAGGACACAAAAAACAGGAACCCCTCCTCCCCACAGAGCACAGACCTTACTGGGCAGACACAGCCACCTTACAGAAAGCAGGGCAAGGCTTATATTGCACTTTTCATACACAGAGGGAATTCAAAGTGCTTTACAGAGGCAAAGAAAAACAGTAACAAGATTAAAACAGGAATAAAATCAGTTAAGGCAAAACGAAGATGAAACATTGAGATAAAATAAAAATAAAAACAGACAAAGTAAAAGGTCTGAAACATGATTATCTACTGTAGCAGAGAAACCAGTCGTACAAAGGCGCAGGAAAAGTGCAGTTTTCAGTTTAGAAAGTGACAGAGTTGGGGCACATTTAAGGTCATCAGAAGGCTGGTTCCATAACACAACACTACAAGTGAATAAAGCCAATTTTTAGCAACCACTATTGACCAATGCACTGCCGACTACTCAAAGCTCAGTATTTCATTTTATAGAAATCAGTAAGAGACCTCTCCAAAGTGAAAGCAGGTCAAAATCATTTTCACCAATAAAGGGGGCAGATGGCCGCTCTACCCAGGAGAGGTCTTGTCTCTTGAGGACCTGGGATAGTCTCCACTTATTAAAGAGCTCTAAACAAAATAACACACAACCACTAAATGTAAAGATTTTAATGAACCCCCCCCTCAATAGGGCCGTAACATAGATTCTTCCATCAAGCCAGGAAGTACCAGCTGCAGCCCAGTTGTGCTCTGACAATGAGGCAGTGGACTTGCTTGCTGTAGTAGTCAGTAGAGGCACCACCAACACCAGCCTCATCAACCAGTGGCAGAAGGCACTTGGTAATCCCCAGTCCCTCTCCATCAAAACATTTTTAAGTGGATTATACGCTCCTGAGCATTTCCCTGTCCTCTTCTTGTTTGTGGCTGGTTTTTTTTTTTTTTTAGCCTTTACTACTTTGCAATAGGCTGAAATCCACCATCTTAACTCAAACGCTCCTTTCCTGAGAAAAATATTGCGAAGTGTTGTATATCAATAACTGGATAATTACTTTTCCACCCACACTGTTTACAGTGCCTTTGATTTTTTTGATCCTGAGTTTTCAAGATTCAGTCTCAGACCTCAATGATTCAGTCTGTTTTCATCAGAGCTGAGTTTCTGAGGGATTTCACAAGGCTCAGTTTTTGGATTTCTGTTTTTTAATTTGTGCAACTTCCCACTTGTTAACATTACAAGTTAATATTAGTAGCCCCTTATAATACAGCCCGAGATTTACACTGAATCAGGTACAAATAAAATACTGAAAAGCTCCTACTGGTAATTAAATATACTGTAGGTACAGTGGATGAAAACAAAACTATTAGAAACAGTGCAGTGAGCAGATAACATGATTATAAATCTCTATACACACACTGCAGTAATGTTTGTGAATGAGTAAAACTACAGCTTGCATGTTAAATTACACAGTATGAATTGGATATGTGGGATCAACCAGGTTGTAAACACTGTTGTTCTTTAACTTCATGTTTGCTTCGAGTACTGTATGTACCCAATATTTTAACACTTTGATTTAAAATGTTTAATTTATTTCTCCCTCCCTCTAAAATACCTGGTTGTTACTTCCTTATTCCCCACAGTCTTGTTTTCTTCCACTCTGTCTACATTTCAGTACAAGTAGGAAACAGCAAGTATTTTATTGGATCAGTAAAATACTATGTTATTGAAGGTTTTCAAATAACATCATGCTACTACTTTTTATTGACACGGTCTGGCCTCGGGTCAGAGGCTAAGGAATACACACTACTGAGTGAGATATAGTGCAAAAATATACAAACTTTATTGGTCCTTCAATACATTAAACCTTCAGGACACAAAAAACAGGAACCCCTCCTCCCCACAGAGCACAGACCTTACTGGGCAGACACAGCCACCTTACAGAAAGCAGGGCAAGGCTTATATTGCACTTTTCATACACAGAGGGAATTCAAAGTGCTTTACAGAGGCAAAGAAAAACAGTAACAACATTAAAACAGGAATAAAATCAGTTAAGGCAAAACGAAGATGAAACATTGAGATAAAATAAAAATAAAAACAGACAAAGTAAAAGGTCTGAAACATGATTATCTACTGTAGCAAAGAAACCAGTCGTACAAAGGCGCAGGAAAAGTGCAGTTTTCAGTTTAGAAAGTGACAGAGTTGGGGCACATTTAAGGTCATCAGAAGGCTGGTTCCATAACACAACACTACAAGTGAATAAAGCCAATTTTTAGCAACCACTATTGACCAATGCACTGCCGACTACTCAAAGCTCAGTATTTCATTTTATAGAAATCAGTAAGAGACCTCTCCAAAGTGAAAGCAGGTCAAAATCATTTTCACCAATAAAGGGGGCAGATGGCCGCTCTACCCAGGAGAGGTCTTGTCTCTTGAGGACCTGGGATAGTCTCCACTTATTAAAGAGCTCTAAACAAAATAACACACAACCACTAAATGTAAAGATTTTAATGAACCCCCCCCTCAATAGGGCCGTAACATAGATTCTTCCATCAAGCCAGGAAGTACCAGCTGCAGCCCAGTTGTGCTCTGACAATGAGGCAGCGGACTTGCTTGCTGTAGTAGTCAGTAGAGGCACCACCAACACCAGCCTCATCAACCAGTGGCAGAAGGCACTTGGTAATCCCCAGTCCCTCTCCATCAAAACATTTTTAAGTGGATTATACGCTCCTGAGCATTTCCCTGTCCTCTTCTTGTTTGTGGCTGGCAGTGTTCTTGTATTTTTTTTTTTTTAATGTATTATATCTCACGTGATGGTGTGTGCACTTTAATGTAAAGCACGTGGAGTTTAAGTGTGTTATACAGAAATAAAATTGCCTTGCCTAAATCAAATTACCCCACACTGACACTTCCACCCTGAACCCCCACAGACCAGAAGAACGGTGTAGGCAGAGCTGCAGCAGGGCCGAGTGATGACGATGATGGTTGCTACATCCAGGTGTCTAAAAAACCCTCCTCTGCTGTGGAGCTCCCCACCATCTCTGCCTCATCTGGCGCCAACCAGGCCAAGATGGCACGTGCCCGCAGTAACACCTCAGAAGCCAAGCTGCAGGCCAAGAAGCGAGTCATCCGCATGCTGATGGTGATCGTAGCTCTCTTCTTCATCTGCTGGATGCCCCTGTACTCAGCTAACACCTGGAAGGCCTTCGACCTAAAGTCTGCCGGCAGAGCTCTCTCAGGGGCGCCCATTTCCTTCATCCACTTGTTGTCCTACTGTTCTGCCTGCGTTAACCCCATCATTTACTGCTTCATGAACATGCGCTTCCGCAAGGCCCTGCTCTCCACCTTTGCCTGCTGCTACCGCAACCGGTTCTGCCGCCGGTGCTGGTGGTGTAGGAAGAGGGAGGGAGGAGAAGATGGCATCACCGCCACTTCCATGGCCACAACAATGACCACCTCCATGTCCAAGTGCAGCTACACCACTGTCAGCACCACTGGCACCTGCTGAGCACTGAGGAGAGCTGGGTGGTCACATCAGCAGCTGTCATGCAGTGGTTCCTGTGTACATCATCTGCTTCATTAATCTTTTGTGTTTCACTCTTCATCTTACTATGCTGTGATTCATCCACTGACTAATATCCCTGCCCTTGCTCGTGAGGCCTTTTTAAAAGGTCTTGTTCAAATTCTGTGTGCATGGTTGCAGAATGCGAGGTGGTGAAAACACTGTTTCAGTTTGGTGACATTATTTTTCCTCCTGTTTGTTACATCCTGAAGAGAATATCAAGTGCCTGTGCTGTTTGTGTGGCTTTGTTGGTCGTGGTAGTTTGTTCACTGGCTGAGACTGACGTTTTAGTGAAAAACTACATTGAAAATATTAATTCTGCATACATGTAAATACTGTCTTTAGGTTCGGGCTGTGCCAAAGGTTAATTTCTGACAAAGACACACTGCTGAACAATGAGGACTCATTAACTCAGCAGTGAATTATTATGGACTTCAGCCTTTTTTCAAAGGTTTTGTTCAGTGTTGTTTCAGCTTCATTCATTCAGGGTCTTTCTCTCTCATTCTGCTATCAGAATCATTTAATTAAGGTTGCAGGAGGTAACTTTAGAGATTGTTGGATGTTAAACATTTGAACACAAAGAAATCATCCTGTTTGCACCAAAAGATCTAAGGGTCATGAGTCGGTCCAGTTTTTTCTGGACAAACTTCTTCTTTACCTCTGAGTGTTTCATCACTTCTTGTGTGTAAAGCTGACAAAACACCAAAAACCAACATTATTCAGGTGATTTGTTGGCTTCTTAGTAGTAACAGGGTTTTTGTGTGCTTTTGCTGAGCCACTTTATGGTTTGGGCTGAGAAGGCAGGTGCATCTTTACATAAACATCTTCAAGATAAACATCTGAAGACTAATTTATTTTCTAACATGCATAAATGCAGTAACAAAGCCAGGTGTGTAGAATCGGGCAATTTTTTTTGTATTGATTGACCCTGTAGTTTAGCAAAATGGGATCAAACAGGCTTGGTCATGGAAGTTAAATCTCCCATCAGCCCTGGTACAAATGTACAGTATGTTGAATACTGATGCATCCATGAAAGGCTGATCACACCTGCTTGTTGCTCTAGTCTGCCCCAGCTGCAGATGGCACAGGGAAAGTGCTTTAGTCAAACTCACCTGTTCTGCTCAATTATCTCTGTGGTGTCTTTTATCTACTCTCCCTGCTTTCCACTGCAGAGCTCCCAATTACTCTAAGCATTACCAGAGTACAGAGCCCCAGTTTCCAGGCTTCTACTAATGAGGTGTTTCTCAGGAACCCTCTCCTGCAGTGTACACCTATGGCTTTGCCTTTGGAAAACTGATGACACACTCAATCAAAAGCCTTCAAATTCATGATAATAACAATAACAGACTCTGTTACTAAGGAACCATTAAGCAGCGCTTGTAGCTCAAAGTGTGCTACGAAGAGGACAGAGAAAAGATATGGTTGGGCAAAAACAAGTACAAAGTAAAAAATGCATTGGGATAAGGATAAAAGCAGTTATAGTAAAGAAATACATTGCTTCAAAGGAAGATTTTGGGACTTGTTACTAGAGAGGTTGATTAGAATGACACATCATGGCTGTCAACTTCATTCATGGATTCAGATAATTATGCCAAAATATGGACATGACCGTGTTTCAGTGAATAATTTAACATATAACGCAGACTCTGAATTTGATCAGTCGGCCTCTGCAGCACAACAATAGCTGGATTTGTGTGTGTGTGTGTGTGTAGTACGTCTGTCCCACACACTGACAACTTGGCGCTGTCATCTCCCACCACTTTCAAGTCTCATCGTCTTTTTCAAGTCCTTCCGTCGCCTAGAACGCCCCATCCTCAGCCTCCATCCCACCCACCCACCACCCTTCTTTTTTATCCTTTTCACTGTAGAGGCGTGTGAATACATGAATGACAATAGCATGAGGGTGACAGCTGAGATTTGCAGGCACAAGCGCTGTCCGAGAGCAGTTTACATGTGGTGGCAGGGAGTTGGGCTTGTAGACAAGACAATTGGCACAAGAAAATTCCCAACAGTGCTTTACTTGTAAACACTTTCTGGCTGCTTCCACTCGGTGTCTGTTTCTGTAATTAAAGTTGGAGACAATGAGTGATTTCTGTGTCTGTGCCAGCAGGAGAACCCTGTATCTGTGCACCCTTTCACTTTCTGATAAAAAAGAAAACAATATTCTGAATGTTTTGTGGACATTATGAAACCGGAGCACAGTTATAGCACATTGCAGTAGATGAGTAGGAATAGTCTAGTGTACTTTTATTATTTCATTGACTGCAGAATTGCAATGTCATGAAATAAATATGTCTGAACAGTGCAAAGACATCTGGGTAATCTTGCTCACTAAATGTTCTGATGGTAAATGGTTTTATATAGCACCTTTCTACGCATTGAAGCTCACTGAAAGCGCTTTACACTGTTTCCCATTCACTCGCACCAATGATAGCACCACAACCATCTAGGGCTTCAGTGCCTTGCTCAAGGACACCTCGACAGGTGTCCCGGAGAAGGTGGGAATCAAGCGTCAGCCCTGTGATTGGGAAACGACCTGCTCTACCTCCTTAGCCACAGCCACCCACAGTGCAAGCCTCCCAGGGAGACTGAGCCTTGCTCTTGAAAATATGGTATTTTTGTTGTATTTTATGTCTGTTTTGCTGTTCATCCCTGCAGGCCAGCAGCTTTAGATGTGCATTATTAAAATAAGCAAACCACCCAGTCTTAGAACTGCTACTTTATGTTCTTGATTTTTTTACCACAACACAGTACAGACTCCTAAAAAAACAGTAAAACGGTTCTCTGACCCTGTCTCCAAAACAATGCCAGATGCAAATTGAAACTGAAATAAGATGAAGGCACGGAACCGTGCACACAGTTGGTTTCTCTCTTATCTCTACCTCCCTCAACAGGAATCCCATTAGGTGCTTGAGGCGGCATGCCTAGAGGAAAAAACAGCAAACCTCACTAGTCTCTTTGGTTCTGCACAGTGTTTCACAGCTGTCACTTTGGCAGTGCAGTAGTACTCTTATATTCATGATGATTTGTGTGCCCTCCATTTTAAAAACCCAGGCATGTCATTAGTGTCATGCATGTCACTGTTCACAGCCATATATCACAGCACTCCTGCTCCTACAAGCAGCAACAAAAGGCTTTGACAGATAATGAGGTCTTTAAGCTGCTCATTATGATTTTGCTCAGTTAACTCATGTTTTCAGCTTAATCAAAGGATTGCATACTACAAGGAAACGGTCCAGCTTGAGCTTACAAAATCATTCCTTACTGCAAATAAAGCTGCTTTTCTTGGTTAGCTGCTGGGAGTTGCATGATTTTCAGCCAGCAGCAACACTGACAAAGACCTCATAAGTAAATTGGAAGATGTTGCTTCTTAATTATTTATAGAAAGATGCCTGTGAGTAAAATGTGCCTCTGCTGTTCCTTTGAGGAATAATTTATTACTGCAAAGAGCAATTTTTGTAGTTTAGCCTCAGGCACAAAATGATATATTTTGTTTTTGCCTACACCTGAGTGTCACCACCATCTGCTGTCATCTCTTTTTTTCATGTACATTTTTCTCAGCCTTATAAGTCCCGTAGACAGGGAAATGTGTCTTGGGTAGCTTCCGCTGCTCCCTCTCAAAAGGCGGGGACAATGAAGTCGTTTTCTTCGTAACACCTTATGAGGGAGGGTCGTAAGTGTTGACATTTATGTCAAGTTTCAGTCTCAGCTTCAAGGGAAAAACCCTACAAGTCAACAAACTGAGAAATACTGAGGTGAAGAGCAGGCACAGAGATGAGGTGGTGAAATCACATATTTAGCTCTTATTAGCAGTGGAGCTGTTTTGCTGGTGGTGAAGCTCTGTGTACATCTACATGTGTTTTATGTTTACCAAAGCTGTAACCTGGTCTGCTGTAACATCTGGTGCCTGCTTGTGCTACAGTGTAATAATGTAAAATATGTAACTGTCTGTTAGTTGAAGCAGGACATATGTCTGTGAGAGCGGTTTCATGGGAGATTATTGATGTTTGTGATGTTTTGCTTTCACTGTGTCTCCTATAAAATTGTTGGGATGTGGTCTCGTTTTTCATGGTTTGGTTCATGGTTACTGGCTTCATGTAAAATATTTTTCGTGCCAAATGTCCATTATTTAATAAAAGCTAGATATTAGGGGAAACATGAATATGTCTGTGCTATGTGTGTGAGAACACTTGTAATTACTTCAATAAAAAAAGTTTCTAAACGGTAAGCTTGTCTCTGCACTAAAGTTAGAAGCACTTTCTCATTTCACAGAGAGGCGAGCCGGACTGTGAATAAGTATTCAGCACTCAGACATGAAAAAGGGTGATGAATAATAAAATAGCAACAACAATGGCTAGTCAGCTTCCCCAGTGAATACACTGGTATGGATCAAAGTCCTTGGAGGACGAGGAGCCCTCGGGAAGTTCAGACTCGTATTTCATGGACAGGGATGAGGATGAATGCTCAGGAGCCATCGCCATAGCAACGCACCCGGCTACAACTTTAATCTGTTGTCTTGGATCAGAAAACTGAGAAATACATATATTTTTTTCAAGCTGTCCACCAGAGATGTTGATCTTGCTCTGAGTAAAACCAGAAGCCCATTTGTTTTTTCTCAGGCAGTGCAGAAGTCCATGCAGGCTTTTAAAATATTTTACACCATCAGCATGCACATTGAAACATGCCATGTTCCCAGAATATTAATGATAGCTGCGCTGTTGATTGTGTTAATGGCCATCCGTCAGTTAAAGGCAGCTTTCTGCTGTAGGCCAGTGCATATACTATGTCCCCTTTCTTTCTTTCTTTTTGTATATAAATTTTGTCTATAACTGTCTACAAAAACATAAGGGATGGCCATGTGCTCCAGTACTTCAAGATTTTAGTTTGTCAGAAACAGCTGATCAAATACCAGGTGATTTAATGTATGGGCTGAAAGCAGGGGCCAGAAATTCAGAGGGTCTATAAATGTCAGTCACCGTGATCATCATCATTAGAGGCATTGTAATGTTGCTCATAGATGTATATGATGTCCTTATTCAGGAGTACTGATTGATTGGGCAGTTTCTGGCCAGTGGCGACATTTGTTGACACTGATTGGTCAGTTTGGCGTCAGGTGTTGTTCCCTTATGAACTGCTCTCGCGAGCTCCTGAGTAAAAAAAAAAAAAGAGTAATCAACAATGGCGGAATTTAGGACGTAGAGGAGCACTCAAAAAGGCTCAAGAAGAAAGTGAGAAGTGAGTGCAAGAGAGTAATTTCAAAAATTACCAAATATAAGTGGATTTGTCAAAAAGGCTCAAAACAACAAATCGGAGTCCTGTAGACTCAGGCAACGTCACTCCACAGCTCTGTGGCGGCTGATGCTAATGTTAGCATGATGGCTCCAGTGAGTGTCATTAGCCAAGAAGACGCAAGTATCTGTAACGAAGGCCAGACAGTACGGCTACCAGGACCGGACACTGACTCTGAAACAGCTGAAACGAGTAATGTTACATGTTTAAGGCACAGCACCAGCAAATTGGAGACACCCCCCATGCAGCACGGACCCGGGTAAATGGGAGAGTGCGTCAGTTATGCTTCTGATGGTGTTTATTGGCGGTGTGCAAGCCAACCTAAGGTGCATTACCGCCACCTGCTGGGCTGGAGTGTGGAACGATAATAGAACCGTAGGAATATATATTTATATATATCAAAAAGTTCTTAGAACTGCATAAACTACTAAATTCTATCCAAAATAACTATCTGCCAAGCAACTAATAACAACTCTATATGCTGTTTCACAATTGCTGCCCAAAAGACACTAGTGATATACCAGTAATCTTCTGTTCCAGTAGTATCATTCGAGTGCATTGCTCATTATAAGCACTGCATATGAACAGGACGTGCTCTACAGTCTCTGTCTGACTACAGTGTGGACAAAGTCCTGTAGGGTGTTTACCTATTTTGTGCAGGGTATAATTTAAACTTGTGTGACCTATTCTCAAACAAATTACTACACTTTCCTCTTTTCTAGTACCAGTCCATGCCTGTTGGCATCCAACCAATTTTTGGATCTTGTACAAATGTCTACCATTTTCACACCCATCCCATTGTTCTTGCCAAACTTTTTGAATATGAATATTAATAAGGGATTTCATTTCAAATCTAGAAATTGGGGTATGGCTGGTAACGGCATCAAATTTTAAAGACATTTTAGCAGCAGCAGCAGCAGCAGCCTCCTCATTACCTTCAATTCCAACATGAGCTGGATCCCATAAAAAGCTAACTGTGACATCTTTCTTAATCATCTTCCACAAGGACAATAATATCTTATTTAATATGTCTTGTGTCCGATACGCCCGACTTAATACTAGAGAGGGCCGAAGAATTATCAGAACAAATGAATCCCATAGTAATTTTCCTCCACCCACTGCAAAGCTAATAGTATTGCACCCAGTTCAAATGTAAATACAGTACCAACAAGTGATCAGATGTTCTTTCCCTTATAACTACTCTACATTTAGAAATAACTAGAGCAGCCCCTGTTCGACCAGACTCAGGATCTTTGGATCCATCAGTAAATATCATTAATTTATTTTTGTAATATTGGTTTATAAAAGTCACCACATAGGTTGTTGTGGGAACATGAATTGGTTTGGCTTTCAGTTCTGTAATAAGGCCCAGATTCACCAGTTGCCTAGAAAATAACCTAGGTGGAGTCTCCGGCCATGAAACAGTTGGACAATACTTCAAATTAAGCAAATTAATCTCTGGGCCATAATATTACCCATCCATCCAAAGTTATAAAAGTTAGACTCATTGTGTTCCCAGCAATCCAGTAATATTTAGCAGGATGGGCACTATCATGACCCTGCAGGCTAGCCCAGTAGTGCAACATAAGTTTCAGTCTTTTTAATCTTAAAGGAGCTTCCCCAAGCTCAACCTGCAAAGCAGAGACTGGGGATGTCTTAAATGCTCCACTACATATTCGAAGAGCTTGAGCCTGTTCAATGTCCAGCAGTTTAAGATTGGACTCTGCTGCTGACATATATGCAATACAGCCATAATCAGTAACAGATCTCATCAACGCTTGGTATATTCCCATTAAGGCACTTCTACTTGTTCCCCACTGCCGTCCCGAAAGACATTTAAGGAGATTGATCTTCTTGCATTTATTTCTTATACTATAAATATAAGCCTTCCATGTCAGCTTTTCATCAAATACTACTCCCAGAAATCAAACTTCTTTTACTTGAGCCAGAATTTGTCCATATAATCTGAGTGTAGTTGGTCTATGCCTGCTAGAGCAGCAGATAACTTGAGATTTACTGTCAATTTGAACCCCCATTTTTTGTCCACTGTTCTACCCTATCTATAGCAGTTAGCATTCCCTTTGCAATATAACTATGATAACCCAGAGGGCCCCATCAGCTGCATATAAAGATTTCCTCACTTCTTGTCCAACATTCGCAAAGACATCATTGATCATTATAATAAATAATATAGGACTACACACACTACCTTGTGGTGTACCATTATCAACTGTATAAATATCTGAAAATTTGAAAATAACTTTTCATGACTTTGTAAACACCATCCATTCCTGGGGAAAAAACTCTAGCTTTAGCTAAAGCCCTGATGACTTCAGACATAGTGAAAGGTAAATCCAAGTCTGTATTCTGTGTATCATGAACTTCTACAATACCAGAATATTGTCTGATGGTTTCAGCCCTGCCTAGTATGTCTTCTAATGATAGATTTCCATTACTATGTATTTTGGAAAATGATTCCGCCATTAGATTTGCTTTGTCTTTGTCATTTATTGCAAATTTACCATTGAAGCACAGTACTGGAAGCTTAACTGACCGCCGTACACCATTCATCTTCCTAATCATACTCCAAACATCCAGTAATTTTGTCTCTCTACCTACTTTGTTACAATATTGCCTCCAATATGCGCGTTTAGCAGCCCTTATTACCTTCCGTACTACAGCTTGAGTTTTCTTGTAATGAATCACTAAAGCAAATGAATGTGTTCTTTTAAGTAGTCTCAAAGCCTTATTTCTTTGTTTGACAGCGATATTACAGTCATTGTTCCACCACGGAACACATTTTTTACCAGCTCTGACTTTACTTTTAGGAATGACTTCTTCCGCAGTTTGCATAACAATATTAGTTATCTTTTCAGTCAACTCTGCAGTGTCACAATTATGACCAAGTAGCTCAATAAATTTACTTTCAGTGTTAAAGGTAAATACATTCCATCGCACATTATCAAATTTCCATCTACGTGTCTCAGGCAAAGTTTCCATAATAACTTCTATTCCAGCTGTAACCAAATCACTTCCTACTGTAGGTCGCTTCAATACTTCCCAAGAACAGATTTCTGCAATATCACAGGAAGCTAAAGTTAAATCAATTGCTGATTCTTTATTCTGATATCAATTACACAGAGTTCCTTCACCATCATTTAAACAGACCAATCTTTTATCATCCAAAAACTCCTCTATGATTCTCCCATTACTATCTGTATGTTTACTACCCCACAGAGTACTATGTGCATTAAAGTCTCCACACCAGACAGGTTTTCCTAGAATCGGTCCTCCCACAGAATCCAACATGCCTCCAGTAAGTCGGCTACAAGGATTATAGAAATTAACAACAGTCAAGCTACTATTTCCAAACCACACCCTAACACTTATAGAGTCATATTCTATATTAATATCAAGTATGGAATTAATAATTGGTTATTCCTTGACTGAGCTTATGTGAAGATCATAACCTGATATTCATATGAGATCAAACAAGGAATTAAATTAAATGGTATGCAATTTATTTTACACTATAATATAATATCTTTCCCTTTCTATTAACTTGTGCAGCCTGTATAACCTTTTGTGCCATGTAAAAAGAAGAATGTGTTATATAAGGAATTCATAAAGGACAGATCAAAGAAGGCGGAAGAAAAATATAAGTTATATAAGAACAAATTAATTGAGATATTGAGGAGATGTAAGAAACAATATTATGCTAAAGTATTAGAGGATAATATAAATAACATGAGAGGTACTTGGAATATATTAAATAAATTGATTAGAAACAGTACCAGCA
>NW_018127896.1:2915906-2933409 GCF_001952655.1 Monopterus albus | reverse complement strand
TTAAGGGGTCAGTTAAACTTAAAAATTCATGCTATACGTACAACCAAAAAAAGATTGTGTTTCCATAAGTGGTGTAAAACTAAGAAATAATTTAAATAGTACTAGAATTGATGTTTAAACATAAATATAAAGGTATGTGTCAATCAAGATATATGCAAGAACAGGTTTAATGATTAATCAGATGGAACATTGTGGGTGTGGGGTAAGAATGTTAACACTCTGTAATAATTCTTTAGTATATTACTTGTGTAGCGTAGAAGATAATTAACTGAATGTAATTATGTAGAATGTTAACACTGTAATAATTCTGTTGTATATTACTTGTGTGGTGTAGAGGATAATTATTTATCTAGAGATATTGCTTAGGATTTAAAAGTTGTAAAATGATGTCATGGGGTAGGACTAGATAAGTCTAACTTCTTCCTACTCCATTCAAGCATGTACTAGGTATAAGCAAATTGATATTGGATTATTATTGTTGGATATGTGTGAAATTACATGTGTTGACATATCAACTGTTTTACATGCTTGAATGAATAAATCAAATCAAATCAAATCAATAATGTCACAGACCTCCTTTTTTCACTACAGACATATAAACCAATCAGTGCAGGTACAGCTCATGGCTCTGCCCTATTCAAGTGTCCCAGTAAGCCATGGCAGTGTGACAGTGAGCCGACATTCACAACACCAGGGGCTAAATGGAAAACAGCCATCATTAATTTTATTATTTACATCTGTGCCTTTTTCCCACCTCAGGATTGGGTTTAATCGGATATGAATCCACTGCTGAATCTGCTTATTGAAGCCAAATTGGTTTAAATGCTGTATGGGATCTCTTTAGGTATATTTGGTGGTTATGTTTGATGATTTTAGATTTTTCTATTCATGTTAATAACACAATTGGCTGTTTCAATTGTAATTTAGGGACCAATTACACTTTGACACCCATAGAAACTAAGGTAATTAACTATTACAACTAAACTATGGATATTGTTCTGAGCTGAAAGGTTGCAGGGCTTTCCCCATATATATTTTATCACTGTTCTGTGACATCCATTATCCCTGTCCTGACTCCTGACGGCTGCTGCAGAAGATGGAAGTGCTTCAATAAAAACAACACAGTGTTAAAAGTGAACAGGGAATGTAAATGAAGGATTTGATAATGCATTCATAGGCTGTGGAGCTTAATGAATCTGGAAGTGGATCTAAAAAGGAATCAGAACCCAACCCATGTGTCATCATCAATTTAACTGATGAAAGTGAGCCAGGACCTGCTGTTTCCCGACACTTGTTCAATAGCTGCTACAGTCACTATATTTATATGCATTAGGGCTACAACAACTAATCGATAAAATCGGTAATAAAAATAGTTAGCAACAAATTTAATTATCAGTGAGTCTAAAGTCTGAGTTCATTATTTTACAATCAGAAACAAGTAAGCGATGCCAAATATGCAAATGTATCTGTAGTGGCATGGGATTATGACATTGGAGATAACATTACAGAAGAAAGAGAGCTTAACATTAAGTAAGTCATTAATTTTAGTTAATAGTGTAAGAAAATATGAAATGAAAATTATGAAGTACCTGATTTTTAGGTAACGTGGTTATGTTGTTACATATATAATGATGCTAATTATATATAAGGGTGGGTTGTGTAGGCTGCTAATAATTGGTGCTAAATACATTTTTGTGTTGCATTCGAGTAAACAGCCAAATGTGATATTAAACACATAAGCAAAACGAACGTTATAGGTGTGTACAGGAGCAGTGCAAGTTAAGAGCAGGCCCAAATACAATATGTTGAGGATTGTTTAGGCATACTCAGATTCCTTTTAACCATTAGCAGTCACAGTCATGTTTGTACCGGCCCTTGTTTTATGAACATATGGCTTAAACATGCAACAATGTACAGATGTACATTAGCTACAGTAGCTCTTTTAACTTGTATATATGTATGTGTGTACAGTTTTTGTTAACACTGTAAAGACCAGTTTTACACTTTATAAACACTCTATTCTTGAACAAATAACCTTTTGTTTAATAATGCACTGCATAGAAACATTGCATAAGCATTAAAGAAAGCATTTGTTTTTGTAATGTGGAAAATACATTTCTGCATGTTTTCATACATCCGATTAATAGTAGAAATGAGTGACAGATTAATTCATTATTAAAATAATCATTAATTGTAGTCCTAGGATGCATGCAGACTATGATTTGCATGATTTTATAAAATCATTTCAGCAGTGCTCATATTGTAGAACAGGCTCCATGAACAGTAACAGATAGAACTTGTCCCTCTGCACTTCTCATCTCCTCGTCCCCTATAGCTATGTTGACCTGTAACTATAACAGTAATGTGGACAAAGAGTTGCTGTCAAGCTGTTTATTGACATAAAGTGGAATTCACATTTTCATTGATTGCAAGTGATGATACACTGATGATGCATCCTAACTTAAGCTAAGCTTAAAATTGAGTTACTCTACTGATGATGCATCCTAACTTAAGCTAACCTTCAAATGGAGTTACTCAGCCGTTGAAGGCTTGTAACGCTGCAGAGCTCCATGCTGTAGTTACCTTACCTGTAATTCCAGCCAAAAATGTGTTTCCTAGGCCCTGCATGCTACAGGTGCCCATGCTGAGGTCTGTATACCATTAGCCTGCTGCCTTCCACACTATTTCTCACAGCTGCCCGCCGCCACAGGGATCAACAATGGAAGTCAACAGCTGAGTGTAGTAAATGGACACAGCTTCTCTGTTGTACCACAGAACCCCCCCCAACCCCAAACAGAGCAACACAGACAGATGGTTTATCTTCTTTCCAGGTATTCTTAATGACCTGCCTCACCTCCAGCACATTCCTCTTCATCCCCTGATCTTCCTTTTTACTGTATCCAAACAGTCATGCACAATAAATCCATGTCCTGCTCTGGATGTTGCTGCATAGCTGAGTCAGTACAGCATTTAAATAATGATTCCCTTTCCCACAGGCTACAACATACAGTATAGCGATGTTTTCAGCTCAACACATAGAGCAGTTTTGTACAGGAAGCCAGTGTGAGCTATGAAAACCTCCCTGGCACAAAGTATTGTTCTTTATGTCTGAGCAGACAAACGTGGCAGTCTGATGAAAGGTGCTATAAAACTCCAACATAATAGGAGGTTTAATTTACCTATCCAGTGATATAGATACAAAGGCCACCTTTCAGAGAGGATGAGCACATATTTATTTTTTATGTGTTTTTATCAAGGGATGAAGGAGCTGATTTAATGTTACACTTGTTACCAAGTGCATTTCTTCCATTGCAAACAAACTTATAGTGCAGGGGCTGTTTGTTCTATTTCCTCTTGGGGGTTTAATGTTATTGTAGAGCACAGGAGTCAGATAATAAGCACAAAACTAAACACTGCTTGTGGTGTCCCCCTGTGAGAAGATCTGAGATGTAACCCATAGAAAAACAGAAAATAAAAACTTGTGGAGCAACTTTTCTTCACTCTTGTTAACTCGCTGGACTTCCTCAGACGGCACTGTCATTGACGTGACATGCAGCCTGATGAATGGCACTTGAAGATGCTAGAATTAATCTGTGACAACCCAGCTGTCATTGGTGCCCTGCAGTTTGGAGCTCTGATGGCTTTAATGACTCCTATTAGCCAAGAGGGACATGCTACTGGCGTTAATAGCTCACTGTGGGAGGAAAAACTTACGGTCGACACTCCCACCTTGAATGTGTTGGGCGACAGATTTATCGCAACAATCGCTGTGTTGTCCTTCTGTTTTTCTCACTTCTGAGGGCTCAGGTTTGTCATGTAGTTGCTAAGTAACTGACGTGAATAGAACAGTCTCCACAGTACAAACCTGTCCTATTCCTTATAAAATGTATGGGCTGGCTGGCTTGAGACTGTGAAGGACAGAGAGGGGTGGTTACATTTAGAGTTAAAATTTGGCAGTAGAGGAATATTTTACACTCTGAGCGCTCCTCATATTAAATAATTTTTAGCAGGTATTTTTTGCAGTGCATACTCTAAAGTTCTTTATCTCTACCCCAAATCATGATGCGACTTGTAGCAGTCGCCTCTCCCAGTAATGTTCTGCTTGCTAATGGGATTGGCCCAGTTTTGTGTTCCACTGCAGAAAGTAATCATTTGGTTTTTTATTGTGGGAGCTAATAGTGATGCGATTGGATTACTGTACCTTTTCCATTTGATGTTTGTGTTGTCTGTCCAGACCATCTCCAAGCCAGGACCAACAGCTTGTTGCACTTGGCAAGTGTGGTGCATTCATTTCCTGCACCAGAGAGAAGTGTTAAAAAGTGTCAGTATAACAGGTTTATGCTCTCAGCTTTGGCACAACGCCATTCTTCTCTATATCTGTGCTGGTTCAAGATGTTGTCGACCAGCAAAAGACAGTTTAACCTTATACTGTTTCTTTGAGAATCACACTTTAACCACAGTCATCATGAGATTTTGCCTGGCAGACGAGGGATGTCCTCTGGAGTACTCAGAAAACAGGGAGGGAGCTGTGAGATGCACCAAATGAAGGATTTTAATTAGCTCATGGGCATGAATCCAGGCACTGTGTAGAGAAGGCTGGGACTATGGACTGCAGCATATTTTAAGCTTTTTAATTGTCCAGAACTTCAGATCTGTGGCAGACTGTCTGTGTTTGATGCAACATGCGGGACGTCTGATTTGTTTTGTTTGTTGATGTTGTATTCGGTGAGCTGACTGCACTGTACGTTTCATTTGAGTAGTGCGCAGCTGAGGGCAGGGGTGTTCAATTGAATAAATGACTCCTTTAGAGGTGGTGAGGGTGGACAGAGTCATGGAAGTCCTTCAGGTTTGGTTGTCTTTTGAGTGTGATGATGTACTATACAATCTTTACTCAGCAACTGGAAACACTGTCTCAAATTCTCCATGTCTAAGGCGTCGGTATGTTGACTGACCCATTTGGGGAGCTGTTTTGATGCTTCAAAAGTGGTGACAGGCACAGTAAGCCAGTACAATTCATGATTACTTTGACTGAAAATGACTCATAATAGCTAGTTTGTTTTTTTAAGCATGAGCATTTTCTTCTCTCATGAACATTTGGTTGTATTTGTGTTACTTCAGCGGCCTCCAAAAGACTTTGAAGTTTTTGTCAGAAGGAAATGGATTCAAGTGCTGCACCGTGGGGCAGGGGAAGGAAAAAAGCTAAAAAATATTTAATATGAGGAGCGCTCAGGGTGTAAAATATTCCTCTACTGTCACACTGAACTTGCTATTAGAAATATCACTTTGCTGTCTAATTAAAACTGCCCTTCATATCAAAGCTCCCTGAGAAATTAAGCAAAAGTGTGGCTTGTTACGGCAACATGGATTCACAAATGAAGGTGTTTGTTCTGTTGACTACTGGTGCCTTGAAATGTTTACAGTTATTTTGGGTTATGTTCTGAATATATTAGACAGATTCAGTACACAGCATTTGCTCAGTCACCAGTATTGAAGAAGTGTTAGAACAGTGACACCAAACATGTAGACAAACAGAGAAATGTAATGAAAAATCTGAAAATCAGTCTGAATGTCACATCTTAATGATACATGACCACCATGATGCCAGTGGTGCCTGCAGAGGGGGCCAGAGGGGGCCAGTGAAAATCTTGGGATGGCACAAAAGGTTATACAGGCTGCACAAGTTAATAGAAAGGGAAAGATATTATATTATAGTGTAAAATAAATTGCATACCATTTAATTTAATTCCTTGTTTGATCTCATATGAATATCAGGTTATGATCTTCACATAAGCTCAGTCAAGGAATAACCAATTATTAATTCCAATTTGAATCAGCAATAAATCAGTTGTGTGTGTTGCCTAAACATAGACTATTAGCTCATAACAAAGATTTTATTTATGTCCAGCACATCATATTTTATATTATTTGCAAGTATCTCCCATTCTCTGAATTAGTCTTGAACCAATATAGTTTTTCAAATGTCAAAAAATCAAGGTGGCCATAAATCTGTACTCTGTAGAATAACATAATGAATGATGGATTTTAGTTTTAGCTCAAAATCATTTACAACCCCTTGGGGCCAAGTTCAACTACCTCTGGCAAACATGAGGTTACTAGCTTCACTGAGCCTGAGGCTGGTACCACAAGGCCTGTTATCTCCTGGCTCTGCTAAGTCTGGCTTTCCCTGTCAGTCTTTGCGCACGTTCATGTGAAAAAGGCAAGGTTGTTAACTAGAAGCGGCATGGCCAGAACCGTGAATAACTGCTTAATAGAGGTAAAATTCAAGGGCGCTGACAAATAAATCAATACTCTTTACACACCATTTAGTCATGGCATCTACAAGTAGCTGTCCCATGTTAAGAAAACTGGTAATGAGTGTCAGGCTCTTCATTTACTTGATCATTACAGCACCATTACTCATTATAGTAACAACAAGGTGCACATCAGGGGTGTCATTTGTTACAGTAAATGATCTCTTGTCTAATTTGTTCAAGTGAATACCCCCTGTGTAAAGGACAGGACTGTCATGTATGTGGCTCACAAATTCAGAAGTAAGCTTTTCAGTGTTTGTCATGAAAGTGAAGTTAATTTCATCCCCCTCCTGACATCAGGGCGATTTTCTAATTAGGAATACCCGACCGGATAAAGTAATTACTGAACGCAGCTGCTCATCCAGATCTACTACCAGTCTGCCTGAGAGACTGAGCGCACATCAAACAACACAAGTTCCTGCACAGTTCACACTGGGAAACCCTCAGGTTTACATACACACCGATAATTGGCTGGCAGTCTGAAAGTAAGGTCATAATTAGTGTCAGGAGCACAGCTGGATTCAAATTCTGAATTTGTCTGGCCGTGTAAACACTGCTGCCACTCTGAGGCATAGCTGTTTTAATGATTCTCTGTTGACCCATGTGGAGAGGTGGTGCCACTGTTCATTCAGAGGTGATCATTCAAGCAAGTAATATTTATTGAAAAGTTCATTCAGAGGTGATCATTCAAGCAAATAATATTTATTGACTCACCATCACCAGACTCTTGAGTGTGACATATGATGTGCACATTTTACATGCATATATGGAGAGAGATGTAAGTACTACATTACCCATGAGCTTCAGACAGTGTTGCTGTGGAGAGGAGGTCAGACAGGGGTGGAACAGTGTGGATTTCAACATGCTTCACAACTGATTAAAAAAATGACAGATGAATTCTGTCAAAACTAAGGCAGAATTTAAAGTGAATTGACTTCAGCAGTAGATTTTAGTTTTCACAGCACCCTAACCTTTAGCTCTCAGCCACCCTCAGCGACTCACGTGACAGAATTGTTTGCTTGATCATTCAATGTTTCTTGCTGAAATGCATGAAAATACATATTCATACCAGATGTGCTGTTATTCAGTTGTTAATGGTTCGGACTGACAATTGAAGCAAACTGATGCTGGGACAGTTTCATCCAGTTTGGTGGATGGCAGTTATGGGCGCCGCTGTCATCAATAGCCATAATAGAATTTCAGGGTATTGATCACCTCCAGTGGGAATCAGAAAACTCAGGCTGATCATCCTGGCAGCAGCGTCTGTGACTGTGGCGCCACAGCTGATGTCTCTGTTAATGGGAGAGATGGCAAAACAAGTCATGCAGTCATCCTGCCCACATCTCCCACACTTCCTCTTCTCTGCTCCCGTTTTCCAAGTCTCTGCACCTCAGAATCTGAACTAAGGATGAGAGGAGAGACATTGTCCATCATCCTTGTTGACACCTCATCATGATAATGGTGATATCCAAGGCCACGCCACATGGCACGGTGGCACGAGGCAGTGTTCACAGAGAGAGTCTGTACGCAGACAAGACGTACACAAGAAATGTGTGTAATGACAGGAAGAAAGAAGAGAGAAGGTGGACATACATCTAATATATAAATCTGACATGAAACAACATGGCTTTTACCTACAAACACACACAGACAGCACTTGGACGGAGAAGCAGAAAATATCACACATGCCTCACAGCTTCCAAAGGATTTCTCAGATCAAGACTAATGCAGCTCCTTGGCTTGAGACTGCTGACATTTTCCCAGAGATGAAGGTGTGCGGCCCTCAGTGTGACATCAAAGCAGCAGGATTAGGGGCTGATTTAGTCTGACATAAACAGAATGAAGCTCACTCTGAGCATATCAGCGTCCTGTGATGCAACGGAGAATAACACATTCATGGATTCTGCGCTGGATGCATTTTTGGGGAAATCATAGGCAGTGAATGAAGTTTGGCAGGTGCCTGAGACAAATTGTTGTACACTGCTGCACTACATGATGTGCTTTGTTGACTGAGACCCTGAATCAAACTCTTATTTATTTTATCTAACCAATATATAACCAGGGTAAATCCCCTGAGGGTAAAAGCCTCTTTTCCAAGTTGACATGGTTTGTTGGGCGTACACACTTCATCAACACTTTTTAAAAATAACACCTGCTGTCGTTATGACTATCCATCTTGCACGGCAAAGATGAGAAGACGCCCTTTTCAGCAACCCGGTATTTCTACCCACCTTGCTGCTTAAGTAAAATATCATTTTACATTTTGGCACTTTTCTTAGAGTGACATATGAAATGTAATTTAATTCCTCGGGGAGAGACATCACCGGCTAATCCAGCAGGGAGGTTCTGACTTGAGTTGCCTACAAGCTGTCAATCACCCTGACAGGCGCTGGGCCCCTGGGACGGAGAGTGAGAGTGCTGGTTCAGATTGTGGCACCTGAAACACGCATATAAATAAGAGGATGACGTTGGAGTACTCCCTCTGGTTTCTGCTGTTTAACCAGTCAATTGATTCCAAAATGTGTAAGTGTAATGAGTAGACACTTGATAAAGAAATAGTTTGACATTTAGGGAAATGTGTTTTTTTTTTTTTTTTTTACTTCCTTGCTCAGATTCAAATGGGAAGATAAATATCACTCTGACTGCCTCTTTGCTATGAAGGAAACAGGAAATAACAGCTAGCCTGGCTTTAGTCTACCTAGTAGCTATTAAATGAACCTGTTTTCAAAGCAATAAAAGCCTGTGTAGCTAGCTCAGCTTACTTCAGCAGATACATTGTCTTAGCATGAAGATTAGCAGCAGGAGGAAACATCTCTGTCTAAAGGAAAAACAAATTAGCCTAGAAGCACCTCTAAAGTGGACTAATTATCCTGCTGACTGACAGCAGCTCATTTGTTTAATCTGAACAAAGAACAATTTCTGGATTAAACAGTTGAGATGCAGCGTGTTAGTTAGCTTCAGACTAGCTGTTGCTTCCAGTTTCCAGTCTGTTCACTCAACTGGCTCTCGCCTCATCTAACTCAAAAGTAAACGAGCATATTGCTCAAAATGCCAAACTACTTCTTCAAAGAAAAGATGTTTGCTCTCAGTCTGCTTGTTGTGACTGTTTTTCTTTGACTGCTGGTGGAGACGTTACAGCAGTATTGGCATTCAACATGAGTCACATGCCGGAGCTGCTATTTCACTGTGCAAATGTTTTTCTGCCTTTTACCTCCAAGGGATGAGCCTACAAACATGTGATGTTGTTATTCAACAAGCTATACAGTGTGCAAATGTATTAATTCAATAAGCTCTGTTTGCTTTAAAGATTTGTTCCACAGTCTGACTTTAAAGTGCAGTTCTTTTAACACTATATATACTATATATATATATTTGCATGTAATGATTGTTGGGAGGACTAAGGGAGAGAAGAAGCCTAACTTTGCAGTTCTAGTTAACTTTTATTTCTTGTCTGCTTCAAGATGAATTCACTTAAATTAATGCTAATAGTGACCGTTGAACTGCACTTTTCATCTCTGACCAATTTAATAAGTCCAAACAAGCTGCAATGCGTCTTTAAATTTGATGAGAAAAACATAATTTATTTCTTTAAAGCACTGGGGGTACAGCAAAGGTCTGCAGTGAAGTCAAGGTCAGAGCTAAAATGAACACAGGCTTCATAATTTGCTTTTTAGTATTTTTTGGATGAACATCTTCACAGATTACTTCTCATGCATGGACCATTACTGTATGCGAGAAAGAATAATATGAAAGTTCCCTGTGGGAAAATTGATTTTCAATGACAGAACAGCACAAGGTAAAAGAGAACATGATGAAGAAAAGAGCAAATATGGGTATTAAAATTGCATAATGGAGAGTTACAGTGCGTGTGCAGACTGTGAACAGTAAGTGTAGAACAGTGAAAACCATGAGAAACATTAACATACATGTAAGATGCACAATAATGAAAACATGGTTTGTGATTTGCCTTTTCAGCCTTCAGACAGATGAGGGTCACACACACTGTACAGGTATGTACTGCTGCATACATATGTGCTCTTTGCAGTGTAAAACATGATGCCATGTACATTGTGTTCACATTTGCATCACTAGTGGTTCACAAGACCAAAATGCCAGCTGGAAGCAGCACACGTACACAGGCTACTGTACATTAAGTGTGGCGATTGTGCACACTGCATGTGGACTTCCTATTTCATGTTTATTACAAAGAGCTTTCACACCCAGCTCTAACCATCTGGCGGTGAAACACTGGAATTTTGTGAGAAAGACAGACACACTGAGAGGACACAAGATTTCATTACAGTAAATGCTCTCACCATCTGTTCTGTGGGTACTGGCATTATTGCATTATTTGTAACTGTCCCCAGTGTTTTATTGTATTTTGTAATGTATTTCTGTACTACAGCTTGACTTTGTGTGTGCAAAGGATATGTGTGTGGACGTTAGCTCCCCGTGTTGTCTTTGGATTTTCTCAGTTTTCACACGGAGTAACATGAGTTCATTTCCTTCTTGGCTAATAGTTCAGATGGCAGAAACAAATTTTTTGGTAGTGGACACAGGCCGACACACATCATGAACACTTTTTCGCTTATTATCTTTTAAAGTTATAAAGCAAACTTGGTAGCAAACAGTTACTTATTACAAACCATTCATTTGAAGGCACACATCGGACCACCTGATGAATGTAAAGTCCAATATTTGTTCTCTTAGCTCTGTTTTGTTCTCCACCAACTCCTGAGGAAAATCTATGGCTTTTATCTCATAAATGGTCCACTGTGTTAGCCAGCTACTCACCAACTTTGTTGGCTGACGCGTGGTGCTAGGCAAGTGACATGTAGGCCTGTAGAGTTTATAAAACCTTTTTTTTACTGACAATAATAACCACCTTTTGTGGTCATAAACACTGTAATGAGAGCTAAAGGTGCAACAGAAGAATGTCTGTTGCTACTGAGCACACTGTTCTTTCTGAAGTAGTTTGTATTTGCTGTGTTTTATCACGGATTAGATACACTGTACATATACGTGCATTTCACATGCAGCCAGTAATTCCCTTATTGTGTGCTGTTTGTCATTTGACACATCTCTCACCATTTTAAAAGGAGTTTGTTTACTGAGTAGGACACAGTAGCCAAACAAATTCACTTGTAAGTGCACACACATATGACTCAGTGTGTTTTTTTTTCTGAATGACTATTGCCTATTACAAAAATAAATAAATAAATAAATAAATAAAGTCAGTCTCTCGAATTTCCAAGTCCAATTTGAGTAATGAGTCCTGAAAATGTCTGGGGTCATCACAACAAGCAGCACCTTTCATGAGCACAGATTTGATCCACTGTTAGTAGAAATTCTTGATTAGAGCTTCTTTAAACTGTAGCTTTATTTTATCTTATATGTGCGCAAAGTATTTTCTCTAAATAGTAACACCTTCACAATAATAATAGCATCTCTGCCAGCTGCCTCTTGAATTCTTGACTTTGACTCCGTGTATTTATTTCCATGCGTGCTGTTTGCCTTCAACAGGGATTTTGGAAGTCATTGCAACACTAATGCAGTACAACAAAAGTTCAATCCTTCAAGGAGGAGCTGGCTTTTCACCAAGTGCTTTCTCCTAAATGTATTCCCTCTGCATGGCTCGAAAGAATAGCCCATTTATGGAAATGAGGCAGAGCAGAGTTTTCCTCCATCGCTGCACCTAACCGTGAAAGATTCTGGTCTGAGAGTTGAGCGTGAAAGAATTATACTCCACTCAGAGAAAATACTTTTAACTGAAAGTTTTTTAAGCCTTACGATTGTATCAACTCCATCTCATTTAACTGTCTGCCAGCCAGGCTGCTTACATTTCTGCAGAGAGAAGTAATATGTCATTATTTTTTTAAGGTGCACAGAATTCAGACATTTCATTGACACCATTTGTTGTCTGACGATCATCTAGCTCACACAAGGAGACTAATTACAATCTATTCATCCTGTAAATTAACTTTTTATATGCTAACCTGTTTTTGTTGCCTGTCTCGTGTGTGTCCTAGAAACAAAGGAGCCTTAAACTCAAAGGAATTTCGTTCAGTTATTCACAGAGGGCTTTAGAAAAACATTAACTCCCAGTGTGGGACTGTTGAGTGATGATTTAATCTCAGTCCTTTTTGTGTCTTTAGACTCTGATTTATTTATGAGTGCTCCTCTGGAAAGAATCCTGCTTCAGCTGACACTAGAGACTGCAGCTTTCTGAGCCTACATGGCTGCAGCACTGCTTCCCACCAACCACTGTGCTGGAAATAAGATCATTCTAAGATGTGGCTGTGAAATAAATGAGTCCAAGTTAAGCAAGTATGTCCTGATACTGAGGGGGTGTTTTCAGCCTCTTACGCTGGCCTCTCGCTGTAAGAGTTCTCCAAAGCAGCCAGACTGTGAAGGGAACATCCTGAATGAAGAGCTTTTGAACCCAAATAAGGCACTTTGACTTCATACCTGAAAGTCACTGGAAGAGATGTTTTAAACAACACTTCAGAGCAGGCAGGCTTTTTCTTCCATTAATTGCCCTGAAAAGTCAACTTTCTGTCTGAGCCCTTAAAGTGTTATATTCTTACAGAAATACACATTTTGGAAAGTAAGCTTATTTACCTTTTGTCAGTGCCAGACTAGCTGTTTCCTCCAGCTGCCACTAAGCTAAACCTTCTGCTGACTTTGGATTCATATTTACGCACAGACACAGCGGTATCAATTATTTCATTCGACTCTCGGTAAGAACGCAAACGAATATATCTCCCAAAATGTCGAACCAGTCTCCTCCATCTGCCTTGAGGCCAAAGAACTGATGATTGATTTGGCGCTAGATTCATTTTAGCAGAAGGAAATTAAAAATGTAAATGATTTCGAGAATAATGGGTACTTTACCACCAGCAGTTATGTGGAGAAGATGCTGTGGTTGTGGAGAACGGGCGAAGAACTTAATTAAATGCACACAGACTATTTATATTCACACACACACTACTGTATTTTCTACCACAGAAAGCTGAGCAGCCGCAGTTCACAAGACTTGACTCAGAAATGCACAGCAGCTTTGCTTCTACATGCAGTCCAGGGCTCTGCCCTTCTCGTCTCTCCACAACAAACAAACGCTTCCTCTGCTCCCTGCTCTTCAGCCCTTTCCTGATAATAATCAATGTGTGTGGGTGCTGTGGTTTGTAAGTGTTTGCACTCCCTCATTTCTCCATCCCCTCCAGATAACCAGGTAGTCAACAGCCTCGCTCACTTCTCCTCCATGTGCCACACTCCCTGTGTGGGAGGAATACATTGATTTCAGATGGACACCGTGGGTGTGTTTGTCATTGTGTACCATATAAAGTCAAACAATTCATTGAATTTTCCCACTATTTTTCAACCATTCAGACTTTTTCTCTAGCTTCCTCTAAAGATCTGCATTCTAAAGACATGCATAATACATTCACGTATTAGCTGTAAGTACCTCTGAGTAATAGCCAACTTCTTGGCATTTGATTGGTGTGAACATGAATATGATCATTGCAACGAAAAGTCATTACCCCCAGTTTCAGTTCAGTAGATTTCATGTCTACATCACTGTTGGTTAATGAGAACTATTTCATGTCAGCTTCATTTTCTTCCTCTTTCTTCTGGAAATGCAACACAAATTAAATACAGAGACTTCAGACGAAACTTTTTGGCCATTGAACATTACAAAGAAACCGCAGGCTGGCAGTCTTGTCTTAAATTTGTGAGTAGTTGGGCTGGATATTATTCTGATCTTTCGGTTCAGTTTGATTTTATTAATTTGGTTCAACTGATGATGATTCATCTATTTCAAGCATTGCAGAATCTTGGGAATCTGAATAAATATGTTTTTCCTGGAATGTATAAACTGTGTTGTGTGTGGAGGTTCGAGAGTGCTGCTCAAACAGGTGTGAAAATATTGCTATTGTTGCATATGTTTTTGTTGCACATTTGTTTAAAAGGTCTTTTGGTATTGTTTATTGTGCTTGAAGTGAAATTTTAAGTTATAAGAGAACTGCAGCTTAAGCTCCATTCCCACTTTTTTGTAATATAAACTGGGTTACGGCCACGGGACTATATTAGCAGTATTGTTATTGTCATAAATATGTTGTGCTAGCTCATTTGGTACTGGCCTTTATAAAGCATTTCCTGCTGGGGGTGGTTGATTATGATTATGCGTTTCTACTTCTGCGCTTTCCTCGAGTGGGACTGAGAGAATATATCATAGTTAATTAAAGAAAATGGCAAAGGGCTTAATTTGTCAGTATGCAGAACATCACTCTGTATTTGAAAACAACCACAGATATGTGTTGGTATCACTGTGTCGTCAGTACATGTTGAAGAAAGTACTGACATTTCAAAGGAAGAAAATAGAGATTGATAGAAGAAGACTAAAGCATAACAGCAGTTAAACAACATGCTAAGTGTGCGTTAAATCTAAACTTTGATGTGACATTTCAGTGTATAAAGAAATTCTTGATAAAATAATATAGTGCTATGTTATGTATTTGCAAAACTGCTTTAAAGATAAGTGTGTGAGTATGTGTCAAAGTGCAGAGACTCAGAACAACAGGAAGGAAGCAAGCGCAGATGCAGACTGAAACTGTCTGCAAGGAGAGTTGTGAGCGGGTATAAGGTCTTATTGTTTTGGCTTTATATTATCAACGTTTACCAATAGTATAGGAAATGCTTGGCCTTCTATAATCAATATTATAATCTGCATTAGCAAATATACCTACATGTTTATTTTAGTATCATATGCTTTATAATTGCCTTTCAGTTAACCATTTCACTTGTCTTTAAGAATATAGGAGACCTGGAGCTGACAATAACAGAACCTGTGTAGGCTGTAAGAAATAGACAGGAAACCACAAACAGGAACAAGGCCAGGTTGCATAGCTGCCTGGAAGTAGACCAGGCTTCCTAGCAACGCTGGCGCTCTTCCTAAATCTGCAGACAACAACTAACTGTTTATAAAGACGTATGTAGGAGGTCCTTCCTCTAAAACTGTCTATTGAAAGGTCAGGATAGGATTGTACTGAGAATGTCACAGATCAAAATCTGCCTGGCGACAAGATCACCAAATGAGGGGTCAGAACGAGGTCAACAAACCAACCAAGGAACGAGGATGAAGGACAACACGGATGATGCCAGATCTACCCACGTTTTGCACATTCAAAACTGTATAAATTGACTGGGTCCAGGGGATAGGCGTTCCTCTTGTTCCGAAGGCAAGGTGAACGGTTTTGCTGTTTAGAATCAGGGCCTCAGATAGAGACGGAACCCAGAGCTCTGTATTGCTTTTCTGGAATATTGTAATAAATATCTTAAAGGACAGATTTGAGTGTAAAGAAGCTAGAGTAGGAGATCAACAACAAGTGATATGTGCTAAATGTCTGGTGTAGCCAGGAGTGGCTCACCAGTTATCTGGCACTTATGACTTTTTGCAGATTCTCAGACAGAAAAGAAGAGACAAGTTTATGTCCTGCCTGCATCGCTCATGTCCCATAGTGTCAGCTTACTGCATGGAGACTCAGACAGACCGGTTTGCCTGAGCAGCCTGTGCCAACAGCTTACGGTTTGCCAGATTTCATTACAGTCACTTTATGTAGGGTCCATATATATGTATACCTGTCTTCCTCTCTAACTGTTGTTCAGTGAAAAAATTTGAGAAATTAATACCAAATCCAGGCTGGAATCATTTTGTACACACTCTCTTTCAGCCTACATATCCCATAATTCCTGCTTTAAGTCCATGTCTGGTTTAAAATGGGTTAACTTTGCCACCTCTTGATATTTTCACCTCCTCATCTACAAGAAAAGAAACTGCAATGAAATCTTCCAACTTCCTCCCTCAGTTTAGGTAACACTGAAGACAGACACGTCTACATAATGAGTTTGAAATATTATGTGTGGCATTGAAAAAAACAAGCAACTGCTCCAAAACTGAGCCAACTGCCTCTGAGCAGACATTTAAGAAACATCACCTTCAGTCTGTTTCTCAGCAACATGACAGATGACTGCATTACAACAAACAGGAACAGTTTTAGCCTCAGGCTAGTGCATCACATGTACCTCACGGATGTCAGAAGTGTGTCAACACGAGATTGCTTTATACTGGAGCAGCTGAATGTACTGTATGATCAAAGAGAAATTACAGACACTATTTTAAAATGTATTTAAATTCAACCTGCAGCTGTTGCAACAAGGACTTTATCCCTGAAGTATACAGAAGCAAAGAAGAACCAAAGTAATTAGTATCATCAGCATCACCTTATTGATATTTAACTCCTACCAAATACATAGTCAAAATTTGACTGATCCTATTAGAGCAACAAGATTTTTAGATTGAAATGCAACTACCTGAATTTCAGTGACTGTAATATAGTGTTGTGGAAACTAAACACTTGAAATTATCAGGAGAATTTTCTAAACCCTGAAAACTATTATTATTATTAATAGGAACGCAGTAACAGTTTGAAATGGCACACAATTTGATGATTAACTGGTAATCTTCTACAGATGAATCTGAGCCACATAGGTTTAGACTGATAGTTTTACAGCATCATTAAATAGTAGTATTTAATGATGCTGTAGTCTGGGGTTTTATAAGAACAGTGGATCATATGATTACCTGTCTCTAAAATGTTATTCACAGATATGTATAGAATTATGGCAATAAAGTCTGTTTTTGCAGGTTTAAACTTCAACATTCAAGATTCAGTGTGGTTAAACACTAGGTAGTTTGGTAGAAAGGTAGTTGATAAGATCATTTGCTTCCATACAGTACATTTTCTTCCTCTAAGGAAATACACCAAAAATACTGTATAATTCTGAACAAGAACAAAGTCTTATTGTAGGATTAAAGTTTAATGTGATTCTACAAGTTGGTTTTTCAGCCTATATCAAAAACACAGTGACTCCAGGAGCTTTACCAGCACAGTGCACAAGATAGATGGGGAGTGACATGTGTGTCCAGAGGGCACAGTCTAAGACTGCAAAGTCACTGGACTGTTCTAGTGTTGTGTAAGTTTGTGTAGCGCCTTGTTTCTGTGCTTCTCTCAGACACAAAGGATCATGTAAACACATTATGCTGCTCTGCTGTGCTCTCCTCTCCTCTCCTCTCCTCTCCCCTCCTCCTCTCCTCTCCTCTCCTCTCCTCTCCTCTCCTCTCCTCTCCTCTC
>NW_018127896.1:2915344-2915846 GCF_001952655.1 Monopterus albus | reverse complement strand
GTTTGTGTGGTGTTTCTTCATGCCCTTCAGTTCTCTCTCCTCTAACCACTCACCCTGACCAGTCGAGGCAGAATGCCGCCCACCAAGAGCCGGGGTCTGTCGGAGGTTTCTTCCGTTAAAGGGAGTTTTTCCTCTCCACTGTCGCCAAGTGCTTGATCAAGGGGATTTGTTGGGTTTTCCCTATGTAATAATATTGATAACAGTAAGGTCTAGACCTTACTTTGTAAAGTGTCCTGAGAGGACTTTTGTTGTGATTTGATGCTATACAAATAAAATTTGATTTGATTTGATTTGATTTCATTATTCACCTTCACTCTGATGTTGAGCAGCGTAACTTATCAAAGCCACATGCACGGTAGCACCATGCGCTGTTCTCTCTCAGGCAGCAGCAGCATCAAATGCAGCCTGCCAGGAGTTTTTTGTTGCAGATGCAGACACGCCCAGGAATCAGAGAGATGGTGTGTTGGGCGATGGTAGCCAAGGTGTCGAGTCACTGAAGCGG
>NW_018127896.1:2906192-2915330 GCF_001952655.1 Monopterus albus | reverse complement strand
AACAGCAACAAGACAATGAAATGTAGGAGGGACTGCAAAAACACAAACTGGGCTTTTTGTTTGTTGGGAGCTGGGACTACTAAACACAAGTTTTGCTTAGGGCTGTGTGTTTGCAAGAATCTGGCAATATGATACAGTATGTATCATGATACAGGGGTTACAATTTGGCATATTGTGATACTGTAAACAAGGTGATATATTGCATTTTAAAAAATCTAATTTCATGTTATAAAATAAGCAACACATCACCATATGCATAAAATCTCCTGTAAAAACATTTACTTTTTTAAGCAAGCAGAACAGGGATCTGCATTTGTCACTGTCCCTGTAACATCAAACAACATAGCACTACATGGCATGTTAATTATTAATTAAAAACCAGTACTGTTTTTGAGAATTGATACAATATTGCAAAGTATAACATGGCAATACTCAAGTGTATCGATATTTTCTTACACCCCTAGTTTTGCTGCTTGTTTGCATCTCCATGATTACTTGTCAGCCATCTTGGATTTTAGCACTAGTGCTGCTATAAATTCCTTTTATGACCAGGATTTTCATTTAGTTGAGCATTTGAATTATTTAAAACTGTGTGCAGGCTAGTCCAGTCTTTAAAAGATGAGCCACTTTATGGTGCTCAGAATGCATAAATTACAGTGATTGGCAAGAGTTGCTCATTTTTTAATTGAGTAGTTTATCTGGTTTTGCTGAACTGTATCAAATTAAATGGTGTTTCACAGGTCTGTGTTCTGTGGTTACTATGTGCAGATTTGGATCGTCCAGATGGCCACTTCAGTGTCAGCGTGAGCACAGCCTCAGATGGAACAATTCAGATAGCTGAAGCTGCATTGCATTCTGGCTGACTGATGACTTTGTGAGTTGAGAAATTGGTCTCTCTGCCTCCTCAGTAATGGATTTCACCTTGTATGATTACTGGACATCAGTGGAAAATGGTGAACATTTGCAAGCTGCCAAGAAAGCTCTTTGGAGAAAACTCTACTAAATAACAAGCTGCATGGTCCACCTCCAGTCATGTGGGTTTAACAGCATGAAAGGTGGTTTTCTGGATTTTCTGCCAAATCAGATAGACATGGATATCAACAACCAGAAAGTCTCAGGGGGAAAATGCATTTTTGAAGACACGAATAGGATCTTCAGCATAACCAGACTTCAGAGTTCAAGAAGTCTCTCCTACTCTTCAACTCCTGTCTTCCAGCATGGATAGTTAAAAGAGGCCCATGAGATGGGGAAATGTCAGGTCAGTTGATATGTGGTTAAGAGAAGAAGTGAAAATGAAGTGGGAGATGTGTGAGATCTGCTGTGGAAGATGGCATGACTGTCGATCCAGACCTTGCTTGTTTTGCAAATTGGGACATGATGGTGCTTACAGTAATATTATTTTACTTAAATGATGAAATTATTTGTCTGTATCATTATTATCTTTTTATTTTTAGCTAGTTTTATTTTACATCCTCACGTTTTCTATTGCATTATTTAAATACTCTATACATAGGCTACTGTTGTTTTTATTTCTACATATCTATGTTTTAGGCTGTAACATGTTTTTTTTGTACAGTCTCTCAAAAAGCCTCATTTCCCTCTATATGTTTGAACTTAAACTCTTCTAATTCAATATATTACAATTAAACTATTTGTACTCGGTATTTTCAGTGTGTTCAGCTCTAGAGAGAAAAATCCAGTCTCCTCAGTGCTTTGGAACTAAAATGATGCTATGGCGCCACCTTGTGACTCCAGTAAGGTATTAGACAGTTCTTGTTTTAGTTCGTTCACCAAAAATGGAAACCACCGTTAGGTACATAAATAACAAGAGCACTGAGAGAGTGCATGTACCTCCGCCAAGGTACAATATTCGTGCACACAGATGGGTCCCTTGTGAAAAATGAGATCCAGAACAACACCGAATGTCCTAAAATCCTTGATCTGGAGATCTGGATCATCTTGGGGCACAATAAACATGTATACTGTGCATCTTACTTGAACATTTCAGGGTTCTAATGTCATTATAAGCCAAGTTATGGCGGAAAATATATATTAAATGGGGTTTTCAGCGTTAACTTTAAATAGCTGTCAGATCCATACAGTCACCCTGCATATGGGTGTCAAATTTCAAACAATAAATGATAACTTTTGACAGACATATGAATTTTTAAAAATTGCCCCATTGTTAATGATGGGATTTTTGTGTGTGTATGGTTTTTTAATGTTTTTTTTTATATAGTGTGTGTGTGTGTGACATTTACCTTTTTCAGCCAAAATCTAATCACTTCTAGGGGTGGTCCCCACCAGTGCCTGTGCTTAGTATGTTGATCCATCCAGCTGTTTGTCTGTAATCCTGCTAACCAACACACAGAACCAAAAACATATCCTCCTTGACAGAGGTAACCAAAAACGGTACAAGCATGGAGTAAAAAATAACAAACAATATATAAAAAATGACCACACCACTGGGAGTGAATGTTATTGAATTCAGACTTTTACATTAACTCACAGGCCAAATCTGCCCTGACAGATTATTGCAGAGAAACGTTTTTTCTTAAACGTGCATTTGAAAAAGCCTCCCAGCAACATGAGATCATTTTATTTGAGCCTGAGTGTTTGCATTTTTTGTAGCTTCATCAATACTTCATCCAGCTGATGATGCCCACAAGTGAGAAATCATTTGACGTTTTATACTCAGGGTGAAGGAAATTAAATGAGCCGTTTAGAGGCGGCTTGATGAAAATATGATGCTACACCGCTCTCTGCTGGTCGACAGGAGAATCTCAGCCTTCACATGCTTGACAGAATGTTGTTTGTTGCCTATGCCATTGTAATATACAGTATGTTACCTTTCTGTTTTCATCCAGTTCCCAACCTTCACCATCTACTGCAGCTGCCAACTTTCTCTCAGCCCTACTTCCCAGGAAGTCCAGATGTAGAGTTGAGACCATACTACACTTCATTAGCATCCAATGAACCCACAGTGCCCTGCTACAATTACCCAGCTCTCACAGTCTGTCTGATATCAGGAAGATTTTGGAAGGACTCTGTACGCGGGACCAGAGAGTTGCAGGAATCTTGAGTAACTGTCATTTTTTAAGTAACAATGTCTCAAGAGTGAGGGGTACTGCCCAGTTTGCAGAGGGGATGTGCAGAGAAAGCTGCATCGCCCTAACTTTCAATATCAAATTAGCATAATGATTCTCTAGTTAAAATGATGCTCTAGTTACTGATTGTTTATTTTAAATGAAACATTTACAAGTGTCAATGAATTTAATCAGTCCCTGTTAGTTTGGGCATTTTTACAAGGAACATATTAAAAGTGTCTTGTGTACAGAGGTGGGTAATAAGTATGTGTAGGTATAGTGTATATTGATGCACTATTATAGAATTTTAAATGTTCTTCACAGTAAACAGCACAGGGGAGCAAGTATCTAAGGGCATTCACTCAAGTCCTTAAGAACAACTTTCAGGTACTTTACAGAAGTATGTCTATTTTCTGGTACCTTTACTACCACTACAATTTAGAGGAAATACATTACTCTTTATTCAGTACATTTAATTAACAGTTATTTTGCTGATCAGACTCGTAATATAAAATATATTTAAATAATAAATGACGTATTATTATGGATCAACAATAGTGTTACAATACATTGTTTTCTAAGTGGAGTTTTGTATTTGAAGTAGGAAACGCTTTATGTCATCATCATTTTGAGTGAAGAATTTGAAGTGGAAGTACTTTTTAGACAACTACTTGAATTTTACTTGAGTACTGAGTTTGTGTACTTGTAACCTGTCACCCATGGCAAACGGGATCCTGTTAGCAGCTCGAGCTGCTAATAGTGAATTAAGTGACTTGATTTAACGAATTGTAAACAAATGGCGGTTATATTCTGGTTCGTGTCGCAGCGTAACACACTGGATCTACGGAAACACACTTGCCGTTTCTGATAAACGTTTAGTTTCTGCCAGTTCATAAACAGGAAGGAAATATTTTTAACGTTTAACGCCACAACACAATATCCGAATAGCTTATTGTACACTCAGACCGACAATTTGTCAGTCGGTCCATCTGTGAAAATTGTCCGTGGCACACAGCTCCAAGCACATGAGTTCCTAAAGATGACGGACACAACTTCGGAAAGGTTTCAAGGTAGCACCACAGCACTGACGTAGTACTAGACCGGTGCTGTATGTAGCCTATATTAAATTAAAATAATCTGAAGATAAAAATTGTTATTGATTAAAAATATATGGATTTAATATTGTAAAAGTAATAGACCTCCCAAGGGGTCATATGTTACACATAAAAAGACTAAAAAGTAAATTATTCCTGTCATGAAAAGTGACATGAACTAAAATGTGTAATTATGAAAAGTAATATTATGAAATAAATCTTATATATGCATACCGATTATCGTCAGACACTGAAAAAACCCCACAAACACCAGTAATGTTTAACATAATTTATATTTATTTTCCTTTGAACAAAATGTTAATAAATGTATTTGTTTTACGTCCAAAAAAGATCATGACTCGTGGGACGCATTTTATAAATAATTTCATCCAAGTCTTTTGTAGAAAAAAAGAAAGTAAATTAGCAAACTAAAGCATCTCTAGTATGACAATATGACAACTTTATCATCATTTTTTCTCTGTATTTCAACCTTTTTTCAAGCTTCATGTTTTGTATATTTTTCTTAAGACCTCTTTATTTCATCTTTTTAACATCCAACTTAGTCCTACTCATCAACTCACACCGCTGCTTTAGACAACAGAAATAATGCGGCAAAAATCTCAAAAAACTGACAAAAACCAAGGAGGCAAACAGAAAACACAGTGAGATTCCAACAGTGGGTGAGTGGGGGGTGGGGGGTGTTAACCATTTTGTGATCCCACATCCTCATGACATATTTACAACAGAAAGGACAAGAGGGGAGAGTGGTCGTGGTGGTCGTGGTGGTGGCTCGGGGAAAGTGGGAGGGTTTAATTTGGGTTCATCTGCATAGATCCACAGGACTCAGATCATGAACAGCTAGAGATCGAAGGGACAGAGCACAAAGTGTGGGCCTGGTACATCTGCTGCTGTCTTCAAGGGAATGTGGTCAACACAGTTTAACAAAGAAAACAAATGAAACAACACATCACACAAGAATATCAAGCAAACGGCGACCAGAGAGTAAACTGGGGGCTAAAGTCTATCAAACCAGAGGCAAGTGTGGACTTGACTCCTATGTGACATCCCACTCTGATATGTGTGTGTGAAGAGCAAATTGATGGTGTGTGAGGCAAGCTAAGCTGTTAATGGGGAAGAGAGGAGGCACCGATACCATGTTTTCATGCCAAAAACAAGAATAATCTGTTTTAACTGATCATTAGAGGCAACCAGGATAGGGGACAAAAATCTGCTTCCTTAGAAAGAGTCAGTGTCCTTAGCTTTACTTTTTGGTATATCACTAGTTGCACACGGTATCAGATTTTAGAAGTGGACAAATCTCTTTTTCTGTCCAATCTCTAGCTAATAAGAGGAGTTTAAACTCTTCTTAATCCCTGCATGTCCTGTCCTGATGTCAATGTGCACTTCACTAGCAGCAGGCATACAAAGTAAATAAATAAATTTCATTAAATCAGAACAAAATTGGATGGATCAGCCCTTTAAAAACTCTCCTCGCTCCTTGCACACTGACACTAACACAGCCCTTTACTAGTCTGTGAAAGATAGCAGTTGATCAGCTCATCTAAGCTTAACTGAAGAGTTGGTTGATGGGTGGTTTGTGGTCAGTTGCGCCCACTCTATGATGCTGAAAAATCAAGCTGACGGTAGTGAAGATGCCACAAAGTAGGACATCAACACCTCCTGTGTTTTCTCTGCTACTCTATTGCCAGGATCTGACCCACAGCAGAGAGGCACTCAGAGATCTGGGGCCTCATTTGTCAAACCAAGTGTAGCTGTCATATACAAAGAAGAAAATCTAACCTCTTCTACATCCATGTTTTTGTGCACAAAAGGCTTATCAACAGAATATTACATATGGTCAGCCTGTACCTCCCTCCCCTCCACACATTTGTGTATTGCACCTGTTGCTACACTAAAGCACTGCCTTGCCTTAAACATTTCACAGCTGCAGATTGTCATAGTACTAAATGTACTCCAGCTACACCAAATTGTAGTACTTGACACTTGTGACTTGTCAAGAGGTAAATAAATAATGGGACAGCATGATGGAGGTCAAATAATCAATTCATACTGACACTGTACCACGTCATAGATTAAGAATTTGCTATTTAATTGTGGTTCAACAGTAATAGTGCAGCACTGTAGAAGCCAGGTGAAACAGGGCTTTAAGGACGCAGTGAAATAAAAAATACATTTTTCCAAGCTCTACTTGTGTGTCCTCCCTATGTCAGGTAGTCATTTATGCATTGTTACACACTAAAAATCTGCCTAAAGATGGGCTTTAAAGTATTTTTTTTATATCAAAATCAAATTTTTTTCTTCTTGTAAATATGGGAATGGTTACATGAATGTATCCAATCAAATGTGATTCGGTGTGACTAGTTACCCGGCCTATCATATACTACCACACTCGACTAGTGAGCAGCTAGCAGAGAGAGAGAGATACCATAGTAAGAGGTGTGGGCTAGAATTTCAGTCGACAAAACCTTTGTTTACATTCTTGTACAGGAATTGTCTTCCAATTCAGATTCTGTGCCTAGTAACAAGCCTACACATGGTTGAAAAATGAGGCCCCCAGCGTTTGGCTTCATGCAGCTGTCCTCTAGTGTTTTAGGTTGTTCCTGCAACAACGACAACGCCATACAACTCCTATCTGAGGTAAACTGAACACACCATTTCCTGTCCAGGAGCACTTCATGGTGACTAAGCTCAGTATCAGCAACACCCAATACTCCTGCTACCTTTGCCATCACTAATAACCTGCTCAGTGTGTCAACAAGTCAGAAGAGAGAGTGAGCCAGTCTCAGAGCACTTAAGGTCCTAAAACGTGTAGGCATGTACCATCATCAGGGGTTGAGAACAGACCTACTGGGACAAAATACAAGAAGAACATAGAACACGGATTTTGTTGTCAGAGACCCACATGAATGATGGATGAGCAGAGCAGGCCCTCAGCAACATCACATACAAGGTAGTGAAGAAGATGCCTCGAAGGTGATGGAGCGTAGGAATAGAACCCAGGGGATGTATCAAAACATTCTGTCACCTGACAAAACTGCCACAGAAATCTAAACGTAATGATGAGCGAGAGTGCACACTTCATCAAAGTCTGTTTTTCATCTGATATGCCATCCATTCACACACACACACATGCACACACACACACAGAGAAAACAGGGGGAACCAGTGGAGGGAAGGAAAGAAAGTTGGGAGGAAGGGGGAGAAGGAACAATATGCTAGAAAACATTTGGACAGAATAGAAACAATGAGCAGGTTTCAAGTGGTAAGAGGTCAGTTCTTTAGGGGGGTGGTTCTCAAACATCTCGGTTCGTTCAATGTCCAATCCCAGCACCCTTAGCTCCAGTTAAAACCCTCCCACTTCCTGTGGTTGATGGTTCATCGGTGGCAGATTGTAGAGGCCTTTCCGGCATGACTAGCCAGTTGTGTTCCTGGCAGCTATGACATTGTAAAAGCCATAATCCTCCCCAAGCGACATCACTCTTTACAAACTCCAGCCTTGATTCAACATCCAAGGTTTACTCTTCATTAGAAGCGCTCTCCTCTGGTGAAAAAATGGCAGCCACGCCCACTGATGTTGAATTATGGGAGGCTGAAATAATGATGACAGTGTGTAGGAGGACGAGGGCCAGCAGGCAGATCTTCAGTCGCCCGCTGCACAGTTTCGGGGTGGCGGCGGAGGTGACAGAGGCCACCTCAGGGTGGCAGGAAGAAGCAGTCCTTTTTAGTGTCCCACCTGAAGGGTTGTCCACTTTGGAGTCCCATCGGACGTCGCAGCACTCCGCTTCACTGTCTGATGGATGACTTCTCAAGAGCCCTGAGAAAGAGATGACAGAGTAAAAATGCTGACTGTTCCCTGCTGTATGTGGCTTTCTGACAGCTGATACCAGTAACAATACCTTTTGAAGAAATCTGCCAGTAACCAATAAATCAGGCTCATCCTGTACCCTTAATTATCTTCAAATATGTCTTTACTTTACTTTTAGTTGTCATGGGATATTAAAGTTTTTGAGGGAACACACCCCCTCACTGACAGATATATATAAAAAACATAGTTATCATACCTACAGTATTCATGTACTTATTTCTTTATTGATGTAGATGCTCACACACACACATATAGATGTGATAATGCTCGACAGATTTCCATGAAGTTATTAAATTCCACAGAGAAAATGGTCCCTGCATCACAAAAGCGAGCCCCACCAGAAGTATAGTAGCCGACCACGACCACAGAGCTACTTTTTCTGCACACATTTAATGACCAATTTGTCACTTGGCAATATTCTAATAATGTTTCAGGTCAATACATGACAGACTACCGCAAGTACTATAATGTAGGCTAACTTCTCTAAGAGTAGTTCAGATATAATTCTTACGGAAAACTAATATACACCTAGAAAAGAAAAAAGTAAAAACTAAAATATTTTAATTTAGAAAAACAAATCTTACAAAAAGGGCACTTATCAAGCCAGAAGATAAAATGGCAGGCATTTGAGCACCACCTAGGGTCTGTCTGTGCGTGTGCCTGGTGTTGTATGTTGTACAGATGCAAGACAAAACAACAAGTATTTTGTGTGCCTTCATTACCATGAACACACACACTGTAGTTTATTTTCACTCACCCCCACATACAAAGTGTTGTGCTGTCAGAGCATCATATGTATATTAAGCACTATTTGTTCCCCTTTGAGTCGCTCTCCCTAAAAACTACAGAGCCCAGTTGTTTTAAGAAATAACCCGGGCTTTTTTAAAGGTGAAATTTTATATTGATCTGCTTTTAAAGATTTACATCTTGGGCCTGAGCTGTCACTGACAAAGTAGCCAAGTCAGAGACACAAACACAAACCTTGCTGGTTTCGGTGTTTTCATGGGATTTATAGACAATAGGAACAAATAGATTTGCACAAGCCCTTATACTTTAACCCTACAAACCCTAC
>NW_018127896.1:2860597-2906164 GCF_001952655.1 Monopterus albus | reverse complement strand
AGCTGCAGCGTCTCAAGGTAATAACCATTAAATCGGAAGTGGAAAACATCAATTTGTTAGAGTGGGTGATACAGAAAGAATCCTCTATCGTGGTTTATTAAATTTTATATTGTGAATATATATTAAGATATTGTTAATTTTCAAATAAATTAAATGAGAAATGGTTTGTGGAGCTTGGCTAATCCAGCAAATTAAACATCTGAAACACAAAGGATCTCCATGACAGCAATATAAAGTGATGGTGAAGGTTAATAATGCCATAAAGCAGTCCTGTACATTTAAATGCAGCATTGCACTCAGTGGCAATATGTGACATAAACAAAATTATACTGTGTACAGTCTTATGCAAAAGTTTAGGCACCCCTTGATAAATAACAGATTTTGGTGATTTTTTATTTGAACAGATGTTAACACAGTTTCTCTTGGAAATGGAAAAAATGCACAATATTTTCTGCAAACAGTGATGCATAGTTACTTCTTATGCCATAAATTGAACAAAAATAAAAAATAAAAACATGATTATGGCATGGTGCAAAAGTTTGGGCACCCTAAGAGTTCCAGAGTCTCAAAGTCTCTCACAAGGTATCAGACCTTAATCAGCTCGTTAGATCTGATGCACAGCAACAGCTGTCATTGGTAAATGCCAATTTCAAAGCTGTACAAATACTTTGACTCTTCAAACCTTGTGCACACACTTGTGGACACCCAGCAACCATGGGTTCCTCTAAGCAGCTGTGTAAGACCCTGAAAGTGAAAGTTATTGATGCCCACAATGCAGGAGAAGGCTACAAGAAGATAGCAAAGCGTTGTCAGCTTGCAGTTTCCACAGTAAGAAATGTAATTAAGAGATGGCAGATCAGGGGAACTGTGGAGGTCAAGATGAGATCTGGAAGACCAAGAAAACTCTCGGACAGAACTGCTCGTATGCTGGTCAGAAAGACAAATCAAAACCCCCATTTGACTGCAAAAAACCTGCAGGAAGATTTAGCAGACTCAGGAGTGGTGGTGCACCGTTCCACTGTGCAGCGATGCTTGCACAGACAAGGCCTTCATGGAAGAGTCAGCAGAAGAAAACCTTATCTGCGTCCCCATCATAAAATCCAACGTCTGAAGTATGCAACAGGACATCTACAGAAGCCCGATGCGTTTTAGAAACAAGTGCTGTGGACTGATGAAGTTAAAATAGAACTCTTTGGACACAATCAGCAAAGGCATGTTTGGAGAAAAAAAGGAGCAGCATTTCATGAAAAGAACACCTTGCCAACTATTAAGCATGGGGGTGGATCTATCATGCTCTGGGGTTGTGTTGCAGCCAGTGGCACAGGAAACATTGCACGGGTGGAGGGAAGAATGGATTCCACTAAATACCAGCAAATTCTGGAAGCAAACATCACACCATCTGTAAAAAAGCTGAAGCTGAAAAGAGGATGGCTTCTACAACAGGACAATGATCCTAAACATACCTCGAAATCCACTATGGAATACCTCAAGAGACGCAGGCTGAAGGTTTTGGAATGGCCATCACAGTCCCCTGATTTAAACATCATTGAAAATTTGTGGGTAGATCTTAAAAGAGCTGTGCATGCAAGACGACCAAAGAATATTACAGAACTAGAAGCCTTTTGCAAGGAAGAATGGGAGAAGATCCCAAGTACAAGAATTGAAAGACTTTTAGCTGGCTATGAAAAGCGTTTGCAAGCTGTGATATCTGCCAGAGGAGGTGTTACTAAGTACTGATTGTGTAGGGTGCCCAAACTTTTGCACCATGCCATAATAATGTTTTTATTTTTTATTTTTGTTCAATTTATGGCATAAGAAGTAACTATGCATCACTGTTTGCTGAAAATATTGTGCATTTTTTCCATTTCCAAGAGAAACTGTGTTAACATCTGTTCAAATAAAAAATCACCAAAATCTGTTATTTATCAAGGGGTGCCTAAACTTTTGCATAAGACTGTATATTATATATGACTTGTTAATACTGTATCACACCGATAAACAACTAAACTGATACAGTAAAGGTACAAGTTCTTTAAAAGACATGGTGGGATGAAATGAAAGTAGAGCATCTGAATGAACAGCCTGATTAGCACGAAGTAATTTAAATGTAGCGCAGTGATGGTTATGTCATCAACGCTGACCCTCCTTCTGTAGACGGATCGCTAGTCCTCAGCGTGTGGCTTTAATCACGACATAGTTTAGGGTTAAATTAAAGACCATGACCACACAGAGGGCGATGCACCACTGGATCAGATCATGACTCTGAAAGTCAGCATGTAAAGGCGGCTGTCACTGCACTAATCTGCACAGGGAAAACCAGACTGCTGAGGGACAAGCTCACTTAGTTCTCGCTGAACTAAGGCACAGAGCTGATCTTGGCAGGGATAAAGCTCAGTTCTAGATTAGAAATGTATCAGTAATTGAGAAAAAATAGTTCAGACTCTATGAAGGAGAGCCAGAAAAATTGATAATACATATTTAATTGCATGATCAGCTGTTCCGACCCTCCTTCACACACAAATATTGTTTTCACAGCCCTTTAGCTCATTAAATTTTGGTGACCTCACATAATTCCCAGGATGAACCTGAGCAGATTAACTGAGAACATCTGTGTGGGCCTTTAAGCTGGTGCTGCTGCGTTGCTTATCTCCCACAGATAATGTGTGTGTTGGTGTACAGGAGCTTCTAGTCCTCTGAGGTAAAGCCCTTTGTGATTACTGCTGTATGAACTGCAGTAAACACTGACAGACAAGCTACAGTCAATTCATCAACGCATTATTAAACCGTCCTTGTTTGAGCTTGGCTATGCCCAAACACACCACTAGATGTCATCAGAAGGCCTTTAGAAACACCTCTGTGTTTTCCTAGAGCAACACCATCCAGTCAACATGGAGAGACATTCTGAATGAATCAGTACTGTGCACCCTTTTTTAAAACGTCATTCATTAATTACATGAGGAGGTTTCCTCTGAAGAGAATGCAAGGCCACACAAATACCAACACATGCAAACACGCAACCTATCTGCTGCTGGTTGAAACAAGACTGGACAGTGTATTAACCTGTGCAGATGAAGCTGGGGCTGCCGCCATGGATCAGGTCGTCGTTGTCGGGCAGGATGAATGGACAGCTCTGCTGGACCTCCAGGCAGTACTGATGGCACGGTACCTTCTTCGGACAGGACTGCTGGGTGGTGGGGAAATACAGAGCACACAGCCAGAGCTTATAGGCCGTCTGAGGAGGAGGAGGAAGAGGAGAAAATGACATCAGTAGATGTTGGCTCATGATCCAGTTTAGGATTGGTGAAAGCTGTCTGGGTCTGCTGGATCTGCTGGGTCTTAGGCCTCTACTTCTCATCCTTATCTCTAACATTCTACTGCAAAGTATTTACCTGTGTATTAAAACCAGATATTCATCAAATATGAACTCTTTTCCAAGATGGATACCCACCTCAGGAGATATTAGCTAAGACTAGCCTGCTAGCAGCACCACCGGGACAATGGATCAGTCTTACTGCAAAAAATTAGACAAACAGGAAGTAAAGCCAAATACAGTGTGATGACCTGCTTATTTATGGGATACAAATTATGAGAGACTGCAGCAGGGAGAAGATGTACAACTTTTCACACTAAAGTTAAAGGCACTTTAACACCAGACTAGAAGAGGAACTAACAAATACATTTGTTATGGAGTACCATCGACTTGTCCATCACTATTTCTTATTTTCATATAAGACACAGAAAAGCAGAAAATCCCCAATTTTAACAAGCTAGTACAAAGAGATTAGCATTTTTGCTTGAAAACTGACTGGAATAATTAACGAATTGGCAATTTACTAATCATTTCAGCTCTGCACTAAACAACTTGGAAATGGTGTGTCAAAACTCCCTAAAGGCATTTTTTAAATTTAGTTTGGTATATCTGTCCAGGGGATGGCAATACCGTTTAAAACCAAGTGGCACAAAATAACAACAGCATTTTCAAGTTTCTGTCCTCCTGCAAGTTAAATGTGCTGGTTTTCACTGAGAGGCAGGAGGTAATACAAAATGCACAGACTTATGTGCATAAGGAGACAGATGGTGACATGTAATAGCCAAAGCCTGAGGCTTGGAAAGCTTAGCAAAACAAAATGAACCAAGGGCAAACCACAATCTGGATCCTTTCACATTTTTAGCTATTTCTTCATGTGCTTTTACTGGGATTAAGACTGGAGAAGGCAAATTACAGCAAAGAGCACAGACAATCCATCATGCAGAGACTGTAATCGCATTTGTTAAGAACCCTGTCCTGCTGCCAAACTCTCTAACCTGCTGGGATGAAAAGTCAGCCGTCCGACAGATAGCCGATAATATACTTCTCAACTTGGTGGTCAAAAAACTGTGGCAAAGATATGTACAGGGACATTTTACAGTCAACAACATTACACGACCAGCAAATAGAATAATACATATCAAAAAGTAAACTCCGATGGAAGTTAAACTGCTATAAATAACAGCTATAAACATATAAGTTGCGATAAGAGGACCAACAGTCTACATGCAGGACAGAAGCTCTGAGGCTGTAAAACACAGTGGTGATTTGAGCTACATGCTAATGTTAGCATATGAAAAAATGACAGAATGACAATGCTAACATGTTGGTGGTTACAGAGGTCACCATTTTAGTTTGGTGTCTTGAGACAGTACAGTCTGGACCAGCTGACAACTCAGCATGGCTATCCTTAGTGCCATGTTGCTGGCATGGCTAAAAGTGTACCGTGTTCACAGTCTTAGTACAATGTATTAGTATGCCATCAGTCACTAATTAGCACTATAGGCTTTACTGTATCAATTGTTCAACAATTCTTTTTCTTTGACTGACACTGGAGGCCTTGGTGGCTAAAAAGCCTGTCAACAATGACTAATTCAAATTTATATATGAATTTAGCCTTCTTTTATTATACTTTACTTACTTTGGGCAAGCAACAGAGAATCCAGTAGCAGTAAGTTACTCATCCAAAGTAAAGGTCTGTATTTTACACAACTGAAGAAATGTGCTGCTATTAAGTCATTAAAGGTGTTAAGAGTCATTTGACTATTTGACACACTGAAGCACTAGAGGTGCAACAGCCAAGTGATGAATCACAGACAAAACAAACGATTAGCTCCAATCAGGTAATCATCAAGTGAGACAATATTAAAATGTTCAACATTAACAGAATTTGATTTAAAAACCCATGCAATAATATTTTGAGAAAAGGGGAACTCCACCAATTTACACATCACAGTCTGTTTAGAGGTGTTGGGGAATATTACCCCAAACTGTAGAAAGTCTTTTGAGGCAGACGTCTGATAAACTCTCAAGTGATGTCACTTGAGTCAGTGTCAGTGCAGGCAAGCACCAAAGGAGCTTACCAGACCTCTGTGGCCCACTCGTCATCTCAGCTACACTAGCCTCTACTAGTATAACACACCTGACCCTCCTATAGGGCTATCTGTGGTCGAGTTGCACCATGGGTAATGTAGGCACATGGTTTTGAGAAAGAATACTGTCCACTGTAATTCTGACAATGTTATAAAAATGGTGGGGCACTGAAAATTTTACATTTGAACCATTTCTTTTATTTATTTTCTTTATTCAATTTTAAGGTCAAATGTATTTATTAAGAGTTTAACAATCAAAACAGGAAACTCACCCCACAATATTAATTTAAATGTTTCTCAAGTCTGGTGCTTTGAAATAGGTGACATCACCTTTTCCCACCTGAGCCCTGCACAAAAACAGAAATCTCTGGATAATGACACTTTTCAAAACTATTTAAACGTAGAACCTCTGTGCTCATAGTTACAAGACATTTGGGAAAAAAAGGTTTTATATTAGGATATAATATGAGAAATAATCAATTCAATTTTGCATTTCCTGGTTGTTGCTAAAATTTAGAATAGAATAACAGCCACCTACAAGAACATCCTGCAGACACAGCTAATTACCCCCTGTGTTATTTAACCACAGAGAAACCTTTGCCTTGAGGTGGGGTAGTCTGTCTTTGTGGTGTTTGGTTAAATTACACGCAGCACCTCCACAGGTCTATAAAGGTAAATCTTCTGCCCCTCCTCCAAGCTCCCCTGCATTTTCAGACACTGAGAAATCACATCTGGGGGTCTGATTGTTTCCTGTTTGGAACAACATACACAGATAACAAACACTGCACAGGCAATTATAATAATTATAATAATCTTATTATGGTGATGGTGATGAGGACAATAATGATGAGAACAGTGTCGACCAGAATGCTGTGTTCAATCAAATACTGTATATCATGTTAATACTGAGTACACTGTACTGTAGAAAAAAAAATGATGCGGCTTTAGTGTTTTGATGGCAGCTCTCTCTCCATTTTAATTCATGTTATACACATGGTGCAGGGTTAAAAATGCTTGTCATAATCAACACATTCATTGAAACCTCAGCGACTATACCTCTTTGTATGTTAGAGGTTAATTTGGATAAATCACACATTTTAATTCCCATGATCCTCTACTTTTGGCAGCAGCCTTCTCCCCATAGACGGACTCTACAGCTGAATTTGTAGAGGAGAAAGTAGCTTAAGGCTAAGATTAAATCACTGATTACATGTGTGTTTCAGGAGTTTGGGGTCTCAGAGTCAGAGGTGTTAAATCTGTGACTGAAGATTGCCAGCATGGCTGGTGCTTAATTCGCCATGATTTAGTGTAAATTCTTGCCAGCGGTGAGATAATCCATCTAGGGATGCCATGACTATCAAAAGAGTACCAAAACAATACAATTGCAGTCAGACAGGAAATCTGGGTCCTCCTGAAGATGTATGCTGGCAGTTGCCAAGGTAACAGCTTTTTCTGCTTTTCATTAGAGCTCATTGGGTACTGCCCTGCTCTCTGTTGGTTTTCTGTTTTGCGTGCACATGTTTAAACCTCTGTGTGTGTAAACGTGTGCGTGCATGTGCTCAGCATGAAAAGGGAAGCGTATGAGAGCAAATTGAGTTAGTCAGGAAGCAGGCCTGGAGTCTGATTTGATCAGTCTAATGTGTGATCAGTGTGAATGGGAACCTGGCACTCAAAAAGCCTCCGTCGCCATGCAGCTTAGCCTGCTTCAAACTGTGTACTGAAGCCCAGGGACACAGACAGGAAAGACACCAAGCTGGCAACCGTTTCCACCGGGGCTTTAGTCTGCAGCTGGCTTCAGCCCCAGCATGTCCGTTTGTACAGTGTTTCACTCCCCTTTACATCTGCCTACACTCTAAATCTCAAATTTCAAGAATGAAAAAGATCCTAATCCCGATGTTCTAAACATTTATGTTAATGTAGTAATGTAAAAAATGCCAGCAGGACATTTTCTCCCTGTGCTTACATGCAAATCTTTTGAAGCCTAAAAATAACATTTAAAAATTAAGATTCAAACACTGTCGCTCTGGCAGATAAGTGTCAGCAGCGTTGGCATCTGAATTTCACCACAGTGATTACCGTTATATAAGAAGCAGGCTGTAGAACAAGTCATGGACTGCATGTTATTCTCTGCAGCGTCCAGGCCTCTTACCCTGGGGCCAGCTAGAACTCACAGTTCAGAACTTTATATAAAGAGCTGAATTAGTCTTAGTTTGGACTTCTTGTTTATATAACTTGCATGTACATTTTGTTCATTAATTTAAAATTGTTGCATTTAGTCTAGAAGCAGCTTCAGACTTTCAACTTCTCCTCCAGATCGGATGCAACAAGGTGGTCTTAAACACACCTGTGCATGGAAATACAAATTCTAGGATACTGCCACTACTAACAGGATAAAATAGTTTTGGGACATACTGAATCGGTGAAGGCAGAGCCTAAGCTTCATGCCTGTGGGTGGGCGTTTCTCATGGCAGTGGCTGACTGACATGTGAGGGCTGGGGTTGGCAGGAGATGTGGTGAAGCACATCACAGAGAGCCAAGGTACAATGATGTAAGTGTCCATGCTTTTGTTTTTTCTTTTCATGGAAATGTACATCTGATACCTTTGAGGGGAAGAAGGGGGGCTCTGCTTGTGCACGGTCATCTAGCATCAATCAGTCTGAGAGCAAAAACATTCTCAAATCGAATAGTGAAGCAACCATGTCCCAGTGGGGAGCGTGTGTGTGTGTGTGTGTGTGTGTGTGTGTCTTTGGTGGTCACAGTATTTCATGATGTACCGGTGTACTACATAAAGTAAAAGGATGAGGAGTTATTCTGTGCTAAATATAACATAAATAAGCACCCACATGGACAGAAATGTTGTGTTCATGATGTAGTGAAATGGCCTGCTACAATGATTTTCTCTGTGTGTGGCTTCAGGGGAATGGACAGCAGAGCTCAGATGGCTAGCACACTGCCTGTGACTTTTGTATTGTAAAACCAGCTCAGTTTTGGTCATTCTGCCGGTGCCCAGCAGCTCACAGGAAGCGGCCGTCTACGGCTGACAGCACCTGTAAATCTGACATGTAAAGTAGGTCCCATTCTGTTTCGCCCGGGCGGAGGGCTTCCCTCACTGCTCCTATTCATATGCCTGTCAAATGTGGGAGAGCTTGTCTGCAGACAAGAGGAGCCACTGAGCAGCAGAGACATGTAAGTGTTTGCTCAATATTCATTCAGTAGCAAAATTACCACCATCACAAGGAAACTGAGCCAAATTTTCCATTTAACACAAGTCTGTTTAACATCTTTGAGAATTATTGCTGCTATTTGCCCTAATAAAACAGACCTTGTAATGCAACATGGACCTGGACAAGAATAGCTAAAGAACCAAAACAAGAATTATACCCAACAGTACTACAACATACAATCATATAATCATTAGTGTGGTCGTTTTCATTTGCTCCAAAATGGATTACCAGCTGTCATTTTAAAAACAAATGTGCCTTTATTTTGTACTCAGTCAAAATTTACTGCCATGATGTGGCCTTCTGATATAGGATGTCTTCATTTTATCAGGTCTAATACCTGATGAAATAATGGATGGAATGGTCATTTTCTTACTTAAGTTGTAAAAAGTAAACCACAAGCTCAGGTTTAGGTAAATGAAAAAAAACCCCAGCAAATTAAAAGCATGGAGAACGTTACTCATAAAATCCAAGGCAATATTGAATGTTTTGAAGCAAGACAGAGGCAGACTGGCTGCAGGGTCTATTGAGACAAACAGCTCCACTTTTAATTTCTGTATGGGATTTTATGGTAAATCAAAAACATCCCCAGCCATATCTTGGAAGCTAAGCTAAAGGGCTGCTAGCTTTAGCTTCATATAGCATACTGACAAGCAAATGGCACTGAGCCTCCAATCTAATTCTTGTCATCAAAATGAATAAGTGTATTTCCCAAAATGTCAAATGATGTATTTTTTTTTTAAACACTGGTTTCTGAAGAGTATGTGCACCAATCTCTTTGTGGGTACGCAGCTGTTCAAATTCAAAGCAGTTTATATCTCAGTTTGTGCTCTTCTGGTCCTTAGTTGATGTGTAAGAATCTCCAGCTGCTTTTAGTGCAAAGATAAGCCATAATGTCCAATCTATGTACAGTGATGGAGAAGCAAGACAAAAGTTGTAAAACTGTGAACTGAGCCAACAGCAGTCTAACCCTAAACTGTACTTTACAGATCAAACACAAACTTAACTGTATAAACAGCTGATTTAAGCTCAGGGGTATGTAAAAACTTCAACTCAATACGCTAGGAAGCATCAACACTCTCGTTCTTCCCTGCAGTACAGTGTTGTCACACATGTACACACACACACCGGGTGGCTATAAAGTGGAATGACAGAGACGGCTATAAAAAGCATATGAGTCAGCTGCAGAGTGAGACCCCAGTTAGAAGCTAAATGACACAGATCATTACCACTCGCACAGATCACGGCTGCGGTAGAACAGGATGTGGCTCTCACACTACCTGGGCTATTTTCAAACACTTTTTTTTTTGGATGAGAGGCTAATATTTTGCACTGAGTGTGCAAAATATTAGCTTGATTCCTGATACTGAACACCATCAAATTATAACATTCTTGAAGTGGAAACAGGGTCACTTGGTCTATATGGAAAGACTAGGTCGTCCAAAAATGCTGCTTTCATTGGCCCTCAGATCTTGGGAGCTGCCTGGGGTCACTGACATGACCCTGCTGGATAATCCAGCAGGACAGGGATGTCTGTCTCTCTGCACTGATGTCTGTGCTTATTATGACACATCCCATATCCAGGCACTGTATGTGTGCTTCTGGAAAATGACAGTCTGAGGCAGAGCAGTTCCATCAAATTAGATGGTTTGCAATTTCAGTGCAACCCTTGTTTGTACATTTACTGTGTCATCTTCAACCAAGAAGCGCTTTCTCAAAAAAGTGGGATCAAAGAGGAGGAGCTGCAGTGGTGGAGTGTTTTTAATGTACACAGAAATGAAAATCTCACAAAAAGCTGAGAGCCATGTCAATTTCTCAGAAGTATCTGTCTGAAAGAACAAAAGGTAAAAACACTGAACGGAGGTGTTGATTAGTGATCCATCAATTGTATTGACAGGCTTCCAGAAACCGTGAAGCTGTTAACTGGAAATGGTAAATGGACTGTATTTATATAGCGCTTTTTTCCAAAGCACTTTACAGGGAGATCATACCACCATTCACCCATTCACGCACACATTCACACACCGATGACGACAGCTGCCACACAACGGCGCTAATCAAGCCACCGGGAGCAATTCAGGGTTCAGTGTCTTGCTCAGGGACACTTAGGCATGCAGGGAGACTGGGAGTCAAACCACCAACTTAATGGTCAGGAGACGACTGCCCTACCTCGTGAGCCACAGCCACCCCCAGGTTCACATTCATGGAAATGACCTGAAGAGCACACAGCATTGCTGGGCATCAGAGCATGAGGTCTGACTGACATGATCTTGGCCTACTGCATGGATAGATTACTGGATGAGCCATCCAAGCACAGGCCCAGGGTCCCAGGAGGTCAGGGGCCCTTTACACAGGGGTTACCCCTCTATAAAGTGACATATTAGTTAGTTTAAAACACATAGTGGTCAGTAAAAAGACACAAAACACAAAGTGACACAAAACAGCAATAAAGACATAAAACTGATGACAAAAAGACACAAAATTACTTCAAAAAGATTAATAATGACCATAAAAGACATAAAATCATTTGTACAGGAAGAAATATGGGCAAAAAAGACAAAAGTATTACAGAGATTACAAAGGACCACAAAAGGACAGAAGTACTTGATAGAGATATAAAATGATCACAAAAAGAAAGAAAATGATTTCAAAGAGGCAGAAAATGACCATAAAAAGAGAGAGCACAACCACAAAATGACAACAAAAAGACTAAACTATAAAGGCAACACAACTACATATGATGTGACCTATGTAGGAGGGGTCGGGACCTTTAATCTGTTCGTGCCCAGGGGCCCACTGTCTCATAATTCGTCCGTGGTCTACTGTGTCAGCTCCCGGTAGATGGATGCAATCCTCCATGTCCACAGGTTTGAATCCATGAAGATGGCATCTGTTTCCCAGAACCATGGTTTGTGTATCAGTTCTGAGAAAACATGACCATGAATGTGAATGTCACGGTTTGTTTTCAGCCTGTTTAAGCATGTAGGTGCAGCGATGAATGGCTTCTATTTACCAAGCAGGTAGATCTGGCAGAAATAGCTTGTAAAAATCTGCTGTGGGAAATAAGCCCACTGTCTACCAGATACAATGTTGTTTCTTATGCCTGGTTTCATGTTGGGCAGATTAAGTTGTACTCCGGTCGCAGGATCCTTTGGCTCGATGCCAACTCTACAGCTCTCTCATCTAAAGGCTTTAGAATTCATTTTCAGCTGGATCACAGCTCAGAGACGCTGCTGGATAGGTCAGCGTGGCTCCGTTTTCTCTATCGATGCAGAGCCTGCAGGAGGTTCAACCTAAGTCTGGGACATATTGACTGAGACACTGCCCAACAGATAGCGTGCCATGATAAACACAGCCTGATAAATGCTGAGTGGGGGTGTTGACACACAACAACCATAGCAAACACTACTACGTTCATTCTCAACTCAAAACTACTTACATACACTAGATCTAGGGGCAGGTTAATTATAATCTTTAGAAATGTTTATGAACTCTATGGCGAGGGTAACATGTTGAAATATTGGACTAATTTCATTCAGTCAGTGCTGTGACCATGTGCTGACCTTCCATGCAATGTTCACAGAAAATAACATAAGGTGAATGACATCATTTATCATCCATTTTCAAGGTAAATACTCTAAGTGACAGTTATTTCCATCCAAGTATTGGCGGTAATGACAGTGAGAAAATGAGGAGGAGTGATCAGCCGGAGGAAGGGGAGCAATCAACTTTTAGATTTAGTAGCCTCCAAGGGAGTGAAAATGTGAAAGGTCATGGTGAGTGATGGAAGGCAGATAGTTCAGTGACCGCAATCCTTATTGTAATGCTGTCAGTTTGGACCTTCACCGCAGCTAGTGCCTGTTAACAAGACACTGAAATAAAGGACTGGATCACTAAAGCAATTTAATGATCAAATTCAAAGAACTGCTCACAGAGCGATGCTAAAGTTGACTTTTGTTGATTTGGAAAGCTGACTGCTAAAAAAGTGATCAGTTTTTTATTGCTTTGCAAGAAAAAGATAAATTAAATAAATAAAGAAAGAAATTTAAAAATTAGAAGTTGAGCAGCCAGGAGGCCTCCCGTTCCGCCCACACCAGACCTGACCTGATACACCCCCTCCTCCTGCCATCTCTGGCAGTCAACATCACGGCCTTGAAAGCTCCTCATGTCTCTGGGACATGATGGAGTGTGAAATAATATCTTTGAGAGATGAGATAAAGTGAGCATTCACAGTTAACATCTGCTGTTTAACACTGCTGAAGAGAAGGGAGAGGGGCTCTCACTGCGACAGCGCTCCTCGGAGCAGCTCTCATCTCAGGTGGCCACTTGGCGGATCAGATGTGAGGATGTGGAGGGGAAGTCATGCAGGAACAGCATCAGGACCGTGGGTGTGATAATTGTTTGACATCCTCTCTGTTCATGCTAAATGGGGCAGCTCTCTCAGTACAGCTTATTAGCAATCAACTCACTAGCTGTTAGCTCGGTAGTTTACCTGCTTGTCCTCTTCTACTTGCTGCTCTTATTTTCCTGCCTCCACTTTTTTTTTCTCTGTCAATTCATGTCAAGCAGAACACGTTTCAAAGCAGAGAAGGCAGGCGATGTGAATTACCATTGCAGCAACTTGATCATAAAACTCTGAATGAAAAGCTGCTGATTTCTTAGCAATCATGATGTAGGTATGGACAGTATGCATACATTTATTTGGTTTTACAGTATCCTAGAGGGATAGCTAGGGATTTTGAACAAACAACAGGCTACTGTAAAGCAAACTGCTACCAGCTCATAAGCAAAACTCACATGCAGTGAGTGATAGTTCTTTTAACAGGCCAAACAACATCCTCAGTCATCCTAATGGGCCACACAGGGCTTAACTAAGATTCAAACACAACCTTATACCTTTGCCCACTGCGTACATGCAGACCTGATTTGAAAGGGCCTCTTAAGGGCACATGAAGAGAGCAGTATAAGGGAAAGTCAGATAATCCCATTTGTCCCAAGTGGTGGAGAATTTAGATGTGATCATGTGAAGACGGTGCAAAGTCATCAGGTCTCATACCTGACACCACCAACTATGTCACAATGCTGCTAAGCAAAACCTCCACCCTGCTCCAAAAAAGCATTTTCCACATCCATTAAAAATAACGCAGACATGGGTGGAGCCAAGGTGGTGGCCAGAATCTGATTGGCCACGAGGCATGCAGTCATGGTCAGGAGACGACTGCCCTTCATGAATGAAAAATGAAAATGACAAATTGTTGCCTTAAATGCAACAAATATTTTTCTGCTGCATATTGGTCAAATTAGTATATCATGGCAGCCTTGTCGTCATCGGTGTGTGAATGTGTGCGTGAATGGGTGAATGGTGTAAAATCTCCCAGTAAAGCGCTTTGGCCAGTGCATAAAAGCGTTATATAAATACAGTCCATTTACCATTTACCATGCATGCAGCATGCTATGTGCATTCATTTCTCTGATTGAGTTGTTGTGGAGTAGCCTCCTTGATGTGATTCACCTCAGTGTGTGTGTGTGTGTGTGTGTGAGTTCCCCAGCCAGGAGCAAATAGGAAGCGCAGCCACCATTAGCTCAAGAAAGCACTACGTGTGTCGCATTTTTACACAAAAATGTGATTATTACTAAAGTGTTGCTTACTATTTCCAAGAACTTAGGGTTTCAAATGTGTCACACCTCTGAGCCTGTGCCTCAGCCTGGCCACCCCGTCCAAAATTTTCTAGATCTGCCCCTGAGCACAGAGTGGCTGGGATATGTACTCAGTTTTGTAAAAATTATCCATTTAAATACCTATGCAGACAATAGGACTGAAATGAATGGCTGTATTAGACAGAGCTTTGAGTGTTTCACAGGGAAAAAAAGCACCCTGGTTGCAACTTCTTCATTTTCTCACAATTGTGAAACCAGCACAATGAATGTCTTCACTTTAATTACATTTTGGATTCTCCATTACTGATTTAAACAGGAGAACAGCTTGGAACTAAATGCAATTCATCTCCACTGAGGATTTTTGAAAGAACGTGTCATTATAACACATCTGGTGTTGCAGCGAATTTGGGGGCCAACTAAATGGTCTAACCAAATCACAAAGAAATCTAGTTTCCAATAAGCAGGGACGGTGTAGCTGTGATCACCTTCACCTCTGACTGACAAATTGCTCCACGTCATCGATAATGGAAATGACATAGAGATTAAATGAGGCCTATTACTTGGGTAAAGCTTTAACCCCTTCTGGCTGTTACTTCACGTACTCTGATCTGATCTCTGTACAGTGGTTCTAAAGCAATATGGATGCGCTGCTGTGCACTGCAGCAGCTAGCCTCCCCTCTTCCTGCCTCATTAGCATTCCCCTCAGGGAACTTCCCATTCATAAAAGGACTATTGTGGAGTGGGCCGGGCATCTTGAAGGGACAAATCCTCTCCAAGGTCAGCGTTCACAACTGCCTCAGGGAGACACAAACCCACAGAAAATTATCACTGGTGGCGGAAATCACACGAGCACTTCCGCGTACTGCTCTCAGTACAATGATCTGCAACAATCTGTCATTCATTAATGCACACAAGGCTGTGTGAGACTGGAGACTGGAGCCCACACACACACACACACACACACACACACACACGGTGTTGGCTAATATGAATATTGAATAAATGGCTGACAAAGACAGCAATTTTAAAAAATGCATGGCTGATCACGGTACATTCATGCAGATGAGATAAACATTAAAGTTGCAACATGACTGATTCATTTGTGGACGAGAGCGTGTGTGTATCTATGTCTTACTGTCAAATAGGAGGTACTGGGGGATGAGTAGCACCAGTATTATGAGCCACTTCTACCCAGTGAGCTGTAATCACTGCTGGTTTAATGTAGAACAATGCCATACAACAAATGCATCTGTAAACCCAATCAAACTGAAGGATCTGAGTGATCCCTTGATGGAAGGATATCAGCTACTGTCCCTCTCATATGGCAGATATGTTGCTGTTGGATTGATTGCATGTTTAGTTTAAAGCTGGCCAATAGATGTGGATAAATTACAAAGACTTTAATACAACATTTGGACAAAAAATAAGTCTGCAAATATTTTGAAAACGGGCACAACAGAAGTCTCTGGTTCCAGCTTCTCAGATATGTTGATTTGCTGCTTTTCTTGTTTTATACCACTATGAAATTAATATCTTTGAATTCTGAACTACTGGCAGAACAAAATAAGGCACGTGAAGTGGTAACCTTGGTGTCTGTGATGAATTACATTAATTAAAATAATAACAATAATCTTGATGTTTTAGGGGGATATTTATGTGTCCCACTAAGATTAAATTTGAAGGGACATATTTGTTGTACATTGATGGAGAAGCTTCTGATCAAGCCTAACTGGAAGGAACAACTGAGCAACTTGTGCAATTTGTCACACAAATGACGTTGTTGTTCTTGTACGCATACAGCTCACGTGTCAGTTAAATCTGTGCACGCATGGCAGTTTAGGACCTTATCGGTGTTCAAACTGGAGCAAGACACGTCACTTACAAACATAAATGTGAACCATCAACAAAAAAAGATCAGATCTGACTAAAAGATGAGAACTGAGCATTAAAGTCTGTAATGAGAACGTAGACTTAATGACTTCATCAGGAGAATAGTAGGACTACTAACAAACTGTTCAGTTAAATAAGGTACAACACATGTCAGTGTTGAAAGAGATGACTGACAGAAATGTTCTTGTTATCAAGCTGATCAACAGTTAATATTTTAAGTAATCTGTCAAGCCAAAATGCCAAATATATGCTGACTTCAACTTAGCAAAAAGTAGTGATTTGCTACTTTTCTCTGTTTTATATCATTGTAAATCTTTAGATTTATGGTTGTCAAAATAAGTAATCTGAAAATGTCACCTTAGGATACTTGCTAACACAGAGATGTTTTGTAATGCAGAGCATGTTTGCTGTTTTAGTGTAGCATAAGACAAAGTGCAGCTGATGTTGACGGGAATGTCACTATTGGACAAATTGATCTTGTAGCGTGTTTTGAACATTTTGGTGAGATTTTGTTGAGAGAACAGATTTGTTCTTCCAAATGCAAAGCTCATTTCTCTTCCAAACCCTAAGAGGAGATGTATTACTTTACAAGACTCCATCTGTGTGTAGATATTATGTCAGGGCCCCCCATCTGAGAGTCACCATCTTTGTTGCTACACGTTGTTTTCTGCAGAACTGTTCATAATCTAGGTTGAGAAATAACTTTAAAAGTGGCCATTACTAAACTGCACATCTACACGCTTAGGTCTTAAGACACAATCAAACAGGTTCAGATAGTAACATGATGTCTTCATTGCCCTATTTCAGGCAGAGGAGCTGCCCACTATCAAGTGAAGGGCAAGTGAACACAAGGGGCTCAGTGAAAATCAATAGGGATCAACCTCTTGGTATCACTGCCACCTGTCCCTTTGACTCAAAAAAAAAGCTCAGATCAATGCAAATGTGTGCAGTTGACAAGGATCTAAAGTAGGAGGACGCTGTGGACGCTGTCCTCCTTTCCACTTGCACACAACACCGTCTAAGATTAGAAATTGAATTGGACCTGGGGAATGGGGGAGGAGATGGATTTGTGCACAGACTTGTCAGGAATTGTGTTTTGAAAATATTTTTACATCATAGTAGTGATTGAGCAGTAGAAGCAGGGCAAAAATAATAGTATTAGTAATAGCGGCTCTAATGTTATACAGCAGATTTTTTTCATTACAGGTAGGAAATCTGACACTAAATAATGTGATCACAGCATGGAGACCCCAGGCCTTTGTGGCTAACAGCTGTTTTACTGCCAACATGCTTTCTGAAGAGCCAGGCTGCTTTTAACTTCGTTGTTTCCTATAAAACTAGTAGTGACTCTGACATTTTCGTTCACACTTGGCATAAAAAATGCTGTGAAACACTGCTGCTTTCAAGTCAGCATTGGTGCGTCGGCCCGGGTTTAAATGTTAGAGGATCCCATTCTGAGGAACAGCATGCTGGCCGTGTCCACTGTGTGATGTTTCACTTCAGGCTAGAGGAATCAAAGCACCACCTGCAGACAACAGGAGCCCCTCCTGCACAACAAATGCTACTCTCCATGTCAAATACCCTCACTTGAAATGTCAGAGATCTTCTGGCTCTACCTGCCTCCACTGTTCCCCTGCATGATGAAATGAGACAATGAAGCAGTTTGTTTAATGTTTGTACCCTTGCCAGCTCATTGCACACTATATTATTATTTACAGAGATTACACACATCTCTCTGAGTAGGGACACAACTTGCACTGCCTGGATTCTCCGAGGCAGGTAGCCATTAACTCCCCGAGAGCTCGACATTATTGTTTGAGTCATGCTGCTCTTTGTGTAATGCTGCAGAGCACATTTACAAGCTGAGCAAACCTATAATCAAGAAGGTGATAGAGAAGGGTCATTGTTAAAGAAATTAACAGCTTGACTAAATGACTGTTTTCCTTGCAAATGCCAAGAGGTCACCTAGGGGAGTGGGGGAAATGATGCCCTGAGACTGGCAGTGTTTAAACAGTTCAGCAGAAGAAAAGAAAAACTATTACACACCCTTTAATGGGAGTTTTCCTACAGTGGCTGGCCAGGTGGTGGCTTGGATATTGCTTAGAAAAGCTGCATCCATCAAAAGATACTGCATGTATAGCAGCATGAGTGCTAAAACTGAGCTGTAAGCGACGCGCTATAAAGTTTGAACAGTGACGATTTATGAGATGTATCAGAACTAGTGCTACAACTACTGACCATTGTCATTATCAGTTAATCTGCTGACTAGTTCCTCCAATCGCTCAGAATATGAAATGTCAAAACAACTGTGAAAAAGTGTCCCTGAAATTTCCCAAGTTCCCATCTTCACCGTCTTGTTTTGTTCACCTGAAAGTCCAAAACCCAAAGATATTCACTTGAAAATTATAAATTACAAAGAAAACAGCAAAAATTTGCCTAAAATATAACTGAAAGAGGGTGGCACAGTGGCAGTTGCCTCACAGCGAGAAGGTTCCGGGTTCGGGCCCCACCTGGGACCTTTCTGTGTGGAGTTTGCATGTTCTCCCTGTGCTTGCGTGGGTTCTCTCCGGGTGCTCCGGCTTCCTCCCACTGACCAAAGACATGCAGCTTAGGTTGATTGGTGTCTCTAAATTGCCCATAGGAGTGCGTGCGTGTATGTGGACCCCGTTCAGGGACTAAGCGGTAGAAAATGAATGAATATAACTGAAAGACTAAACCGATTAATCAAATTGCAACAAATAGTTGTTCAGCAGATATCAGAATCATCATATATAAAACTAAACTCTGATTTCATGTTGGGACATTTGATAAATTAAAACTATGCTGGTGAGTGCGTGTTTATGGAAATAAAAATGGGAGGTCTACAACCGTATGAATGCTGGAACTAACTTGCCACAACTAGGCCTAGCTCACATGCATGTGGCTCGATGTAAACGCACTGGGTTTGTATAAGCAGGCAGGCGGCCTGACGAGATTCACGTTTTTGAATGGAGGCCATCTGGGATTGGCCAGGGCTTCTGTGAATGGAGCCGGGGAACGTCATTCAGCACCGCGGACAGCTCCAGCGTATTCACAGCAGCGGCTCCGGCCCTGCACGTTTCCCGGACACCCAGTACAGGCTCCTCCGACCCACCGTGGTTGGTTAGAAGATGGTAAACAAAGCATGGCAATCAGACTGAGAGTCTAGCCGAACCACGCCTGTGTGCGGGGCTAGTAAGTGAACAAACATAAAAGCCTTCCGCTACATTAGGCAGGGAAACCACCTCTTGACTAATGAAACGCTCTCGATATGAAGTGGGGAGGCCATGATGAACACCTGGCGGTCTGCGACAACACACACAGGCCCCAGGTGTTTGCACAAGCCAGCATCCTCCTTCATGCTCATTAAAATGTTGTAAAAGCTAGGCTATAAAAGCTCTGCCAATTCTACCAACCTTAGTAATGGCTGAGCAGGCGGATTATGAGCTACAGTAGCGCCAGGCGTGCTTCAGTGTCAAAGAGCAGAGCGTGAAGTAAAAGGGCAGGTGGAGAAAAGGCCTAACAGGCCCTCCATCTGTACATTATCACGGGGCCTAAACACAAAGAGGAGATGAATGAACATGAGGCCCGGAGCCGGGAGTCTCCTTGAATCTGTCACCCGTCTCCATGGCGACAGGAGGAGGAGGAGGACCATAACTGGCATCTATCCGGTCCCAAATCAACAGATGGCCATCACATCACCCCCCCTCCCTGCCGCCCCCTTCCCTTTTGCAGCCTACCTTGCACTGCTCCATGCAGGTCCTCACTGAATATGCCCCTGGCTCATATTTCTGAGTCAGGAGCTCAAAGTCCTCGTATTTCTCCTGGGCGTGCTGGTCGTAGTGCTGGTACGCCTGAACGCACTCGCTGCATCTGGCCGTGTCGCCATCGCCGAGCACGTCGAGGCTGCAGTTCAAATTGCCCGGACTTGCCGTGCCGTAAAACACATCCAGCAGAGAGTAGGAGTTACAAAAGGAAAGGTACAAATCGCTCATATTTACAGCCCGCGTCCCCTCTTTGCCGGAAAGGTCCCTGCACAATTGGTCGGCATCTGCAAACGTGAAGCAGTCCTTAGATAAACTATCCTGGTGGCAAGTTTCAAACCGCCACAAATGTTTGGTAGAGTTCTTTATAAAAATAGCATCTGGGTTTCCTCTGAGGCTGCTGTGTGCTGAGTGGGTCTGGGGTGAGGGGGGGTGGTGGGAGGATGCGAACTTGGCCACTTTGGCCTCGGCGCAGAACCACAGGTGATCAGAGAGGAGGATGGTTAAGAACAAGAGGGATGCCAAGGACAGTCGCCATCTCTGCGCCCTCTCTGAGTCGGTGAATGGCTTTTGGTTGTCGCGGGGGGGCTCTAGCCAGATTTGGAAGCCGTCGTCATCTTCTTGCTGCCAACACGTCCCAGCACCCCTGGTCATATTTTGGGAACCGGCCGACTCCACCGTGTGGGCTCCTCTGCCGCAACAGTCATTGACGTGGGGTCCGCTTCGCGTTTTCCTCCCCTCAAGTGTCGGGTGGTCGGTTGTCCCGGCTTGCCTTTGCGATCAGCGGTAATTCCCATTAAAATGAGCGTGGGCTGGATGGGAAATCAGACGCCGTCGACCACGGGCCGCATCCTCCATGGCTGACCGGTGAAGCCGCTGTCCTCCCGTCCGCCCTGTGCTCCGCGCCGCGCCGCTCCGCTCCTCTGCGTAGCCTCGACTCCGTTTTTAGAAACACTCACCGACGCGTTTACGTTTTCCCCGGTGTCGGTCGTGCAGGGACAAGGGCGCTATCCTCTTCCAACATGGCGAAGCTGTCTGCCTTTGTGTCGGCGGATGGGCCTAGAGCCTGTAACAGACCTATTTTCTTTATCAAGCCCTCACCGTCTCCATCTCGTTGCCGTTGTCAAGTTGCCGCCATGTTCGCCAAAAGACGGTGTGTTCGAAGAAAGTCGTCAGCAATACTCAGTAACATTTCCGGTCATAACATTAAAAATAAAGGTCACGAGCGGAGTTGTGTTGCTTTGTGCCGTATCTGCCTCTGTGTGATCTGAATGTCATTTTTATCAGTTTCCTGGTTGACGCCTTAAAATTAGTGCGTATTTATGCCCCCCTGAATCAAACCTCATATGCAGTTATGGTTTTTTCCTACTGAGACTGTTTCACTTGGAGGCTGTCTTTGAGGATATTAAATGTCTGGACGGGTGAAAGCATCCACTAGGCTATTTCACAGGAGGGAATGTTAAGTTAGACAAAAGTAAGAAAACAAATAATCATAAATTAATGTATAATTATATAACGTATATATTTTGTCTTTCTTTCTTTTTCTTACTTGTACTGGTTTGGGCACTTAGTTGTCCTGATCCCCAGGTTACACTAGACTATGCTACCAGGATCCAACTGTTCTTCGTGTGTTTAAAATATAGGCTAGTTCAGGGCTTCACTGTTACCTTCTGTTTTTACACAGTAAGCAGTTTGATTAATAGTCTGGTGGTGCATTTAAGACTGCTGTTCAGCTCAGTAAACCAAAGACAAACTGTTGTGCTTACTGCGTTTTTAATAAACAGAAATAAATTGTATAGTGCACAAAGTAATGCGTTGTGCTGCATTTTGTAAAGAAATATATAGTTTTATTTTTAAGGTGAAATCTCCCAACATCCGGTCTTGTGCTTTTGGTCCCGTGCTTCATTTGACCAAACGTCTCCAGCGCTGACGTTATGCGCGCGCATCGCAGTCACCGCATCTCTTGGTACTGAACTGTACTATCAAGTCAGAGAGAATCTGCTGAAATGTCCCCAGAAATGTTGTAACTATGACTTCAAAATTAAAACCTATTATGTCAGTCATAAAAATACCGTTTCCACTATTTAGAGCTACAGAACAAAAAACAAAGAAAGAAAGTCGCTTAAAATTAAACCAAACTGCTGTGTAATAGATACTAAACAATAAAATGTGCTAACACTTCTAAAAATGTTAGTGATGATTGTTTTATTTTGTGAATTTCCACTAGCAGACTCTAACAGTCTCTATTCTGGTTGGCTTAACACTGGACGAGTCAGGTTGGTACTCACCTGGTTTCAGGTTCAGGTATGATTGTTGACACCATGTTTAAGCCTATTTAAACTCAGATTCTCTCTACTCATTGGCTATCAACGGGGGCATGAAAATGTGAAATGCATTTACCTCCTTGCACTCCTCCTCATCCTTCTCCAGGCAAATAGTTTGAGCAGTCGTGGATAGCTCCCTGGTAAAAAGATGTTTTGGAAAGGGCTGTTTCTTTTACTGTTAAAATGTTTAGCAGTGAAGCAAATGGGAGCGTTTGAAAATGTGCTAGTTAGTGTAATGCAGACCTAGATAAGCCAGAGGCAGGTAAGGATGTGATATTTAGGAGATAAAAGACTGATTCACACTTTTACTGATATATCAATGTTTCAGCCCTGCATGTTTGATCTAATGTAATTTATATACGACCACCCATGTGTGAGGCACCAAATGGAGCTTGCATTACTGTTGTTCTGATTCAATTTCTTAATTAAGGGTGGGCCATGCTAATTGCTGCAGACCAACTATCCCTGCATCCTTGGGCCTGTGTTTGGTCTCTACAGGAGCTCATTGCTTTCAGCTGAGTTCATGCAGCTGCTGGGTGTATAGGGTCCACTTTCAAACCATTTGTTTCTGTCTGTGTCCAGAATACTGGCCAGTACATCTTTCTAATAGCAACAGAGCATTTTCCCCATCTATAAATATTATTTCTGCAATGCTAGCTTTTCAGCTCCAGGTTTCTAGGAATGATAATCCACTCCTGTGAGTTTGTTCAGAGGAACAGCAGAGGGTCCTGTCAAGACCAGCTGTTGTGCAACTCATACTGACAAAGCCACACAGGAATAAACACCGGTTGAGTAGCTCAAATTAAAACCTGCCAGTCAAACGCTCGCTGTGCAACACCTGGAAATAGTTCAGAGTGGGCGACGGGTTACAGAGCGCTTACTAAGGCACAATATTTTTATATACTGTATCAGTAATAGTGACGACAAATTTTCTCTCAGAAATTCTATACCTTTGTAATATTTTTGACAGTGGCAAAGAAAAGTTCAAATAGTGTTGGAAAGGCCAAGAATGCCTTAAAGGTAGAGGTTTGATTCAATTAATAATGATGTAAAAAGTACAACAAATTTAAATCTGCAAACCCTACAGGGAGCTCTACTACATGTTAATGAGAGCCATTATTCAAAGTACAGCATATATTAGGAAGAGGTTTCTCATTACTTTTACTTTGAACATGTGTTCATGCAGCGTTTACACTCAATAATGCCCCGGACACAAACCAGGCAGCTACCTGCACCCTAGAGGTGATAGTAATGAAGATTATGACATACCAGTAAATCCAAAGGCACACTGGTGACATTTCCAGAGACAGGAAAACATGGGGACCTCATGTGGAAAGGCCTTGAGCTGAATCAGTTTTAATGTACCCCTGCGGTGGCTGAGTCCATGCTGAGGAGCTGAGGCAAAGGAATCACTTCACACAGATACAAACTACTCATTTTACAGTAATTCCGTTTAAAATATTTATTAGAATTCTACATCATATAACAGACATAAAAGTTCAGAGGCACAGATCACAAAAATAGAGCAAATTATTTGAGTCTCAGCACAATAACAACCTGAAGGTGTGAAACTGGGAAGAACTTAGGAGGCAAACAGGGTCTACCAAAGATGCTGTCCAGTTGAATTTTGGTAAATGATAGGATTCAGTGTGTCTGAACCATACTATGTACAAAAAAATCAGGATATTTCAATCTCTATTGCTTAAATTTGAACAGTTCTTTCTTAAATCAGTCTCTCATAAGTCACCCAGCTTTAGTGGAGCGCCGTACTGAAGTGTCACTTCAAAATAAAAAAATAAGAATGTGTCAGTACACTGTGGATTACTGGTAAATTTAAATCTGAGAATAACTAAACTTAGAGAATTGGAATTCAACTTTGGTTTCAGTAAAGTGGAAAGACCTCTTCTCCTTTTAAGAAATTAATTTAATAACTATTCAGCTAAAAGTTTAAAGGGAGAAAAACCATCTGAAAAGATTAATCAACTTCGATATTTGAATACCCCATAATGCAATTGTAACTTTCAGAAGTGAAATCCCTGTGGCCTCTTCATTTAAAACCAATAACAAGCAGCCTTAATCACTCATTAAGAACACAAAGATAAGACTCATAAAGCTGTGTTTGCACGAAGCCCCTGAGAAGTGTACTTTAAAGTCAAACCTCTTACAGTATCTCACTTATCTCTTGAGATTGTGATCAACTTATACAATTAATTGTTTATTGCTAATCTTACTAGTGATTAATTAAGATGCTAACTAAAAGATTTACCTCCAGTGTCAAGATAAATCCTGGGTATATCACCAGAAGACTCTTCAAACCAAGTAGTCAGTGTCATTTAGCAGATACCCTTCTCTGATTGAATCAGTCACCCATGAGTCTCTTACGATCTTAAACTTCTTCCTAAAGCTGCGGCGCTGAGTTCTTAAATCCAGGAGTCTGGTTTCTTCTGTGATAATCACATGTGAGACTCCTTCCTCTAATTTCTCCACTACTGTGCCTCCATGGTAGCGAAACTCCAGTGCCCTGATGTCCAAACAGCTGGCAGATATGGCGCTTTCAGGATCATAGCTGTCCATGTAAACTTTGAAGGGTCTGAACATGCTGGTGGGTAGGTCGTCCCACCTGTAACGCTGCTCTACCCAGCTGACGTTCATGGCTGCCGACACGTCTGCGGTCCTGATCCTCCCAAACACCTCCCGCAGCTGCTGCTCATCTGTGTCCACAAAGTAGCTGTCACCGTACCCGTCATACTCCTTGGCAAAGTGCTCCCTGGTGGAGGGTGACATGTGGATCATGTGGCGTGGTTGCCATGGGACCACTTCCTTTTGGTCCAGGCACTCCAGCAGCCAGGAGGCCCACACCACATCGTGCTGGTTGGACATAATGAGGTTCTTCACGCGCATGTTCTCCACACCTGCAATCACGCAGTAGGTGTCCTGTCCTGGGTTTTGAACCACGATACCTCCACACCTAATGAGAAGCTGACATCAGTAATCACTAATTTATGATAGGTTACATTAAATTACAATGAATTACTGCAGCCATTCACTAACAAATTCAACAAATCAAGTTAGGTGGTCGTAATATGTCAATGTTGTGCTTACAGCTTGCTTCTGCTGCCCCCATGTGGCCAGAATAAGATGTTAATCCAAGTTTAAGGAATTACAAAAATGAATAAGCAGCTACCTTTCATCCTTTTTCTACAATTTGAACAAACTAACTCATAATCTCAACAAACGTCCTGTTACCTGGCCACACCCTTTTCCAGCTCAGCCTTGGGGTGATCCTCGGTTCCATTGAAGATGCAGAACTCAACGTCCTCAAACATATCCATCTCCCTGGTAACACCAGAGAGGTCCTGAGGCTTGAAGTGGTCAATGACCCCGACCACCTTTTTGGGTTTGACTGGTAGCTTGCGCTTTTTCTTTTGTGGTTCATTGTCACTGATGCGAAGGTGGCGTGAGGCAAGTTTCCCAGACGCCTTGCTGCGGAACTCATCCAGCTCTGCCAGAGTCATGCACTGGTGCCACTCCTTGTCATCTCGGATCTTCTCAATCCTGGGGAAGCGCAGTGTACAGCTGGTTTTATACATGTCACTTCCAACTATTTCAGCTGCCTTGACCTGGATGATGACCGAGTTGCAGGGTTCGATGTAGACCTCTGGTTTCTCTGTCCCACACAGGATGGATGCTGGTGGGTCATTTTTCCGGTAGACTTTCCAGTGCTTTGCTAACTTCAAGCCAAGGTCATACAACTCCTTCATAGTGTAGCCAGAGCCTATGCGACAAAGACTGTGGAAAACTGAAGGCTTCTCACCAGGCTTTGGAGCTTCAGCAACAGCACACAGAAAATGGGACATCATACCACCCCTTTTGCCTTTCCCCCAGTAGCCGCCAACAATCAGCAGGTCAAGCTCATCCATCAAGCCATCAACATATTCTGGCTTTATTTTCAGCCATTCCTCACCACGCTTGTCAGGTTTGTAGATGGATAAAGGATCCTTCACCATGATCCCCTCTTCTCTGTTGTCTATAGCTTCATTGAGGGCATTTACCACCTCCCGCATAGTTCGGGCTTCAGTCTTAGGCACCAAATGTATCCTTCCCTTGACTTGGCTGAAAACAGTCTGCAGGGTCTCGTGGCGCTTCTTCAGTGTTTCCTTCCCAAGCTTCTGGTTATTGACCAACAGCACATCGAACACACAGAAGCATGTCTGTAACTCAGAGTCATCCATCAGCCTCTTGATGTCAAATTTGCTCCCTTTCTGCATGAAGGTCTCTGTGGTTGTGTTGTATGCCATCATCTCACCATCAAGGATACAGTTCACAATGTGACTTTTAAAAACATTGTGGATGTAAGGTGTCAGTGAGCCCTCCAGTGGGGATCCTCCAAATTGCTGTGTGTACTCAAAGGCATTTCGACTGAAGTATTTGTACACGTCTCCATCTTTGTGCAGCTGAATACGCTCGCCATCCAGCTTGGTCTCAATGTAAAAAGGGCTGTTGCCCATCTGTTTCTCCACATTACGGATGTTAGCCACAGCTGCTAGCATTGGCTTGAAGGCAGAGAAAAGTCCGATAGAGACTTCACTTAAAGACACAGAAGGGTCGTGGAGCTGCTGGCACACCTTTTTTAAGTCTGTGTTGACATTGTAGAACTCAGCAGCATCTGGGTGGAAGACTTGTAGAACAGTTTCTTTGCTGATCCCGAGTTTCATGTCCTTTAGAATCATTCTGATGAGCCATTTTTGCTCAAAAGCTGTGCTCTGGGTGATGAGGTGCAGCAGACTCTTCTTCACAAGATCCTTCTGCTTGCTAGCATTGTTGATGGCCACTGAGTCCAAAAAGTCATTGACTTCTTTAATGCTGAGCTTTCCTTGGCTGGTGCACCGTTTCTTCAGCACAAAGTACGCCATGCCAGCAAAGTCTCCGGCTTCTCCTTGAGATGTGGTCGGAGCTCGATAGTTTAACAGTTTATTTGCTTCCGTGCCGTTCTTTGGGAGGCCCAATACATCGATGTAGATTTTCGCTAACATGCTCTCCTTGATGCCATATGCCATGCGCTCTCGTTCAAAAGAGGGAACTATGAGGCGCATAGCTGGGTAGAAAGAGTCTGTTGTCTCAGGGTTGTCTTTATGGAGGGCTGAATGAAACTTTCTCCATGACTCAATAAAATCCCCAAGGACTTTGGATTTCTCTGGACGGAGTTTAGACTTCTGGATTTTCTCTAAAATAGTGCATAGGTGAAGGAATGGAACCTCAGCTGCAACAGAAGGCTGTTCACCAGAGTCACATTTGGAAGTTCCCTCCATGGTGAAACCTGTAATGCATGTCAAAGATAAAAATCAACCCAGTACTACTCTGCAATTAATTTAATTATTTCCAGTAAATCCATCAAACAGAAATTATAAGTCATTTAATGAATTAGGCATGCAACAGAAAAACACTCAACAAACTTAACAAATGTGAGGATTTAAAGCCATTATTTGTCTTGTATGACAGCAAACTGATTTTTTTGGGGTTTTGGAGTATTGGTTGGTCAAAACAAGCAACATCAAGACATCACCTTGGGCTTCAGGGAATTGTGATTGTGATTCTTCACTGTTTTCTTACACAGACTAAAACATTAATCACTGAATAAAGAAAATAACCACAATCTTAACCAATAATGAAAATGATCTATTAATGGCTGGCCTAATTATTTATACACATATTACTGATTTGTTTTCAATGAAACATTTTAGTGTGGTGTTATGGTGTAAATGTATTTGTGAGAAACAATTATATCAATTACAGGCTATGAATCAGTATAAGGTCATCAGATGACCACTGGGTGATTCCCACTGATCTGTTAATTTAGACTCTTCGGATTAGTTACAGACGACAAAGGAGGACAAATTCTGGACTAAGTTTATATTTGTAACGACAGCCTATTGTGATATTCTGTGTACACAAAACGTAACGTGAAAGAATTTAACACTCACTGCGCTCGTACGTTGCAAACAGCAGAGCGTCAAAATAACAGAACAGCTCGGTTTAAGAAACAGTAACAATTCATATTAGCAAAATAATTAAACAAACACACGTTAAGCCCAACCTTGTTCTTTAAAAACTCCAATTAGTAGATACTGGATGTTGTGCTCTTCCTCCTCAAGATATAGTACCGCCAATGAAAACATTCCCCTGGAAACAAAAGCGAAACATTTGTTCCTATATGAAGTTTCTTTTTTTTCTTTTTAGTGTTTTTAGGAAACTTTAAAAAATAGTTATATTGAAGTAACGTCACATTATAAGAACATTACATTTTCCATATTTCATCTTAAATTATTAATTAGGACTGTAATTTATTTTAACACTGTGCTCTATAGAAAGCAAATGTTATCCCATGGCATTTTTGCTATATATCTTGTCTGTTTGTGGCAATTTTTAATTTAATGTAAGAAACTTTGAATGTTTGTGAGTTTGTCGCATTATAACACAATCTAGATGTAAATTCGTCGTGGACATGATAATACATTGTTGCACTTATACTCACCAGCAGAGGGCGGCAGTGCTAAGGAAGTGCAGGCAGTCAGGCTGCCTACCATCCAGGGCCTGGGGCCAGTGAATCAGAAGTAACCTGGTAGTAAAACAGGAATTCGTTTCTCCTCACTGCAATGGTAATGTGAATTATTTTGGATCAGAGTCCTGTTATAGCAGGTATTATTGTCACTCAGTATCTCCCTGGTCAGTCAATGTAGTAACATTGCCTTGACATTGATTGTGATAGTGATTATGAATATAAAGATGATGACAATTCTATGATCTCCTCTTATTTTTGGTTGGAAATAGTCCTGGATTCAGTTCTTGGTCCTCTATGGGGTTTACATGGTCTCTATATCATCACCTAAGTTTCTTCCAGGTGCTTCAGTTTCCCTAAACTGCCAAAGAATTGAGTTTCAGGAGTAGTTTGAGAAAGAAGTGTCATTTGGGTACACCATGTTGCTACTCCTGCCATACCACATCAGGGCAAAATTAACCAAAAATCAACAATATTAATCAGAGGCAAATAAGAGCTGGAAGAACCATCATCATACATCTTACACCAGAAGGTTTCAGGCATAAAAAAAGCCAGTTATACCTCTACTTAATGAAACTGCAGGATTTTAAAATGCTGACATTCTGTATGTGATCTGAACATATAGCCAGTTAACTTATTTAATCATCAGTCATTTAACTTGTTGCCTGCTCATGTCTGGATAACAGCCTCACAACTTTAAACCTTGTGCTTTGTTTCTATTACAAACTTGTTTTTACACTCATTAAATGGTAGCTGGTGTATTTCCAAGTACAATACATGCCATTACTTGTAGAGTAATGTGAAATCATTCCAGGAATGTTTTGTTCCTGATCAAAAGTTTCTGAGGCTTGTACCGACCTAGATTCCTGAAAACACGGGTCACATTGCTCACCCAGGCAGAACCGTTTCCTCAAAAAGAAACACAGTTCCTGTTGACTGTTTTTCATAAGAAATATGGATGGACTCAGGAGGATCTGTCAGCCATGTGAGTGGTGTGATCACTTTGTGCTGTTTAATTATTTATTTGAATGCCAAAAGGCTTCGCAGTAGCTACAAACAGCAAAATATCAAGAACACGGCTATATTTGTTGGCTGTTTTATATGGTTTTATTCAGATAACATTTAAATATTATGAGTCACGTCTTCCCCCACTTGTCTGTCTTTATAAGACAAATCCTAGTGTCACACCAGATAATTTAATTGTAAAGAATGGTAATAATTTATGAGATTAGGGAGAGACAAACCACCTCCCTCCTTACTGGTTGGCAGTCTAGATCATCACTGTCTTCCCAGTCCAACTAAATCTTAATAAATCAAAATTGGCCAGTTGCAATTTGTAATGGTAATAAAATGAATACTGTGGATACAGCAATAGGTTTAGTTTGGTGTTTCCCTATTTATTCTAATTTTAACCTGAATATAAAATCAGCTTTTGATCATATAAATAGACTCCTGTTTCACTTCATTAGCAGCCCAAATTTGGTGTTGTTTACTACTTCCTGCTGCCAAAAGGGGGCGCCCTGTGGATGTGCAGGAGGTGCTGAGTCACATGTGAACCAGGGTTGTTTACTGCTCCACTACCTCTGTTTCTACTGCAGTGGAGGATCCTGGGATATGTGTGGGGCAGGAGGAAGCCCATTTACAGCTACTATGTACTGCAGCAGTGAACCAGTTCTGTTTTTCACTTTACGCACAGTGCAGATGAGAGAAGAGGAACGCTGGCCCACTGGCTTTTTGGCTGTTTATAGCCTACAGTGTGTGAGCGTACAGTATGTGCCTGCATATGAGGGGGTGGGTGATGTTGTGCAGGCTGCAGCGTGACCCTCACCCCTACATCATCAACACGCACACTCTGCAGTCGACGGCCCATCATGCTGTCATGCAGCAAGCAGGCGTGTTACATAAGCTCTGCTGGATGTGCTGCTGCACTGCAACCAGAGGAGACCTACAAGACAGTAAACAAGTGACGTCACTGCTTCCGTGGCATGCATCAGCTCCACCAGGACTGGAGAAGAACTGGTGGGGTAGGACTGAGTGAGATTTTGGAATAAAGCAAAGGAAAGAAGAGATAAAAATCCCCTTCAACATGGCCAATGATTAAACAGTGCATCAGCCTCCTGAGCTGTTGATGATGTGTGGAGACAGAGACTGTCGTAAACACTTCCTGTCCCCTGCTGGTTGATGACACACTGAGAAACGTGTTTGCCAAAAGGCTTCCCACTGATGATTTTCATAAGCCATTTTCACACATGAACTGACTATGTGCAGAGCCGCCTTTTACACATGTAGCACTAAACAGGAGACAGGGTGTGAGACACGTTTGGCCCCTGGGTAGAGAGCACAGGAGGCGGTACATGACACCGCCACTGTTTGTACTTTGGTCATAAAAGACCTGGTCTCCTGCCATACCTTAATTTTTTGTCTGATGATTCTTAATGCAGAAGTTTTGTATTTTGACTGGTGTTCCATTAGAAAGGTTAACACTAACATCACAGTTTAGGGTGCCCCCTGACCCCTTGGGCTCCTGGGCCTGTGCCTGGTAGGCCCGCTCCATAATCCAAGCGTCTCTGTCAAAGTAAATTGAATATCATTGGTTTTTGGACTTTGCTGTGAGCAAAAGAAGATATTTGAAGCTGTCACTTTGGACTTTGTGAACATCATGGGCATTTCCACTGTCCTGACATGTAATACACCATGTATGACATTTTTTACAGTGCGCATGTGAGGGTGCTTTTTCAGTACAGTATGTGCCCATGTGTATGGAGACTAATATGTGTTTGCAGCAGTTGTTTTATAAACAGAGAGGAAAAAAAACACTGCACACTTGCCAAAGCCACTTCTAAAGCACCACAGCCTCAAGGCATGATTGAACTCCTTACAAGATAATCTTACACAAATGTCAGGAGAGGTGAGTACAAGGAGATCCTGTTCACCCAAACTGCAGAACATCAAATAACGTTCTGAGCCAGACAGTACAGAGATCTTCCTCTAAAATTAGACATCGCTGCCCTTCTGCACTAAAATCTGCCCCCCACCCCCTTTTTTCCTACCTGTTTAACAGCTATTTGTCTCTCTGTCTCTCCCCTCACTATAACAACATGCTGTGTCATAACAGCCCTCTGTCTGTCTGTTTGTCTGTTGTTATGAAATGAATTTCCAATAAAATCCTGGACTGTTCTGTGTTTTCATCAGACCGTGTGGAAAGCCATCTGACCTCTGCAGCCGTCTCGCTCAGTTACATCATGTGGCATAATAGTAGCAAGGTCAAGAGGTCACCACAGTAGCTCTGCACTCACCCCAACTCTGCAGATAAACTCACAAAGAAGGTCAGGCTTACATTATGAACATCTAATAAAAAAAGCAAAAGTACAATGTGAGTGGTTTGAACCAATGTGTTTGATAATGGGCTATTATTAAAAACTGGATGTCAGCCAGTTTTCTTTGCTGATCATTTGGACATTTTCTGACCATAGCTATATAAAAACTGTCTGTTAAGACATATTTTTTATTCATATATTCTATGCAATAAAAATATTTGAAAGAATATAAAGAATTTTTTTTTACTTATTCATGGGAGAACTGACCAAGAGCAATCGCTGCTGAAGTGTTTCCTCTGCACCCTGTGTCTGTTATTATGAAGAAACATAAATACTCCTCATGTTCTGTTAGTACTACACCGAGTTAAATTAGCTCTGGTCTCCGAAGGCTCCGATGTCACTGGGGCTAATTAAGACTTGGAAAACCATAAACACTGTTGTTGAGGCCGTCATTAGCATGGTGGAATTGTGTGTGAAGGAAGGTGTTGACTTAGTGCTGCACACTCTCACCCTAGCTTTCCACTGACACCTAAGCCCTCTCGTTTGGCAGGTGCCCTTCTTGCTGGTGTTAAATTTAGGTACTGTTTTTGACACCACTGATTAGGCCATGATTTATTTATGTAAACCCAGAGTTGGCACATCATGATACATACATCATAAAAAATAACGGTAACCCGAGAGGGCTTCATTCTCAGGGCTCTTATTTTATTTTTATTCACAGCCATGTCCAAATTTTCTATTATGTGTATGTGAATGACACAACTTTATATTTTAGTAAAGGCTCATATTATTTTATTGCTAAGTAAGTGGTGCTTTAATTTTAAAAACCACTGCAGTTGTGTGAGTTCTGACTGTGGACCACTGCCAAACACTGTGAACACCAAGTAAAGATAAAAGAGTAAGTTAATTAAGTTGTCAAAAAACTAATAAGAAAATGAATAGCCAGTAACTGTAATAACTGACTTATCATTTATGTCATTCTAAAAAGGTAGATTAATCAGTAATGGAAATAATAATTTGCTGTAGTTAAAAGTTAAAATTAAGCAATCAACACAACAGCAAAGGACTCTGATAAAGACCCCATCTAAACTTATTTGAAACCCATAACACTTTTCATTCCATTCACACTTCATTTTATCCATTCACAACTTTTTTAAAGCTACCATTCAGCACGTATATCTGATGCTAAAACTTGAATGAGTTCTTGTCAAGCCAGTCAGGTTTCAGTGTCATTCATAAACTAGACTTAACCGCCTTCTAAATAAACATGGGGTGCTCCAAATGGTTTTTGGCCTTTATAGAAGTTACATATTTGTTGTGTGACAGGTTAAAACCCAGAAGGATGTCATGAAGCTGTCACACACACTGTATTCTGTTTAGGTGAAATACAACTTAAGTGAGCCCTTTTGTAGGTAGCATAGTGCTGGCCAACCTGGGGGCTTTGTGTAGAGTCTGCATGTTCTCCTCGCCTGCATGGGGTCTTTGCTTAGGTTGACTGGTGACTCTAAATTGCCCATAGGAGTGTGTGTGGTTGTCTGTCTTTAAGTGTGACAGACCTGTCCAGGGTGTACCCCACCTCTCGCCCAATGTCAGCTGGGATTGGTTCCAGCACAGACCCTATTAAAGAATAAATGGTCTAAATAATGAAAGGATGGATGATCCCTATTGGAGCTTTTCCTGTCCATGGTTGTCGAGCGCATGCTGATGGGTTTTTCTCTATAATACTGTAAGGTGTAGACCTTAATATGTACATTTCCCTGAGATGATGCTGTTGTAAACTAAAAAATTGAATTTTGGAATCAAAATATAACAATCTGATATAAATCATACAGTGATTTAATATCGTACAGATTATAATATAATATATACAGAAGGAATATTTTCTGAGACAAATATGTAGTATAGTTAAAGTCATTGAAAGTCTTATAGGAATCATATATTATATTCACATGTGCAGATGAGGACATATTTGTACTGTACAGTTCAATACAAAAATATTAGTGCTATATTAGCAATAATGATAAAAAATTCTAATAGATATTTAATAATATAACATGTTACCTGATATTTTCAAACAAAATGCATTTGTTTTTATGATAAGCTGGCACTGGTTCACAGCTCACATTGGCCCAGGAAATATGACAATGAAATTATTTTAAATTATTTTTGCATACTCCCTGGAGTTGTTTGGAATATGTTTCCTTTAACTTTTAAGGCCAGCCAATGAGTACATTTGACTGTGGGAATTACAGCTACTCTAATTCAAATAAATAATCAAAGTAGTTGAACTACAAAAGAAAAACAAGCATTTTTGTCTTCAAAAATTGAAAATACTGTATATATAATATGGGTTCAAATAAATATACTGTGTGCATCTATGCTAGTTATAAATAATTTTAGAATAGGTATTTAAAAATTGTCCCCTGTGTTCTTCTAAAACAGCTTCCCGAAACATGCACATGCAGTGTAGGCATTTATAGCTCAAGCTTCTATTCCAGTAAGGTCATGTTACTGATCACACTGCATTTTATTGTGTTTTCTATGAACTCAGTGACTGATACTTGCTCACATTCTGACTTTCAACCTAAACAGGATGAGTCACCTTCGTTTACTGTTAACTTGTCACGGCATCAGCAGCCACAGAGAAAACAACACGACAGCCTCTGATGGATCTTATTAAAGATTATGCTATCACCAGGCCTGTTTTAAGCAAACAACCCATTACATAACATTCAAATTAAGGACACTGCAATGTTCTATGGGAGTGTGACATTTTGTTGGACAGGTCAGACTTTGACCCAAACCATGGCACGTTGCCAAGACAGTAAGATGTGAAGCTTGATCATAAACACTGTTAGATGACATGAGCTTTGAACGGTGTTGTTTAGTGTAGTTAGGTTAATGCCAGTTCATTCACCTTTATTAATCTGTTCATTGTCTTTATTTATCCTTTTACAGTGGACTGTTATCTAATGGTCCTAGCACCAATCGCACAACAGCACTGTTGTGTACTGTAATAATTTACACTTCTTTAGGGCAGGATTGATTTTTTTGATTAATGTGCACACATTAATCAGTCAGGCGCATGCTCCTTTTTACAGTGCTCATTGTTTGGCCTTATTGGCATATTTTTGTTTTCTTTAGGCCATGACCTCTGGTGTCAATCTGAGACCCCTGGCACTCTCTGTAATCCGAGTAACTGCTGCAACTACAATCTGGTCAACAAACATTGCTCACAACCAGAGGAGACAACCTCTTTCTGGCTGAAATGATTACATTGCTACCTGAATATGCAGGACTGTATTCTGTCTGTGATGCAATAGGACAACAACAAGTATCAAGTTCATGTTTTACTGGAATTAAAGCAAACTTTGGAAACTGACCGCAAAACAGCTCTACTCATACCACACCATGTAGGTGTCTTTTTAAACCGTGTAAGCATAAGACATGAAATGAAAAGTCATGCTCTGTTTACTACACAATTGCCATTAATGCTAAGATAATCTTGTGTATATTTTTTCTGGTGTACTCCTAGTCCAGCCTATTGCAGCCACCCACTGAGCTGCTCCTTGGTCCTAGTAGTTTGCACCTGCTGTTGTTTGGATCTTCTGTTATTGGCTTCATTTGCATGTTTGGGGACAACACAGAGTTGTGGGTCTCTGAATTCGGTCATACAGCATACAGTATTTGGGTACAGTGTCTTTGCATACCTCTGCTTTTCATAAAGCCCTTCTGAATGTGTCTCCCTCTGACTCTGTCTTGTTCTGTAAGTTTTAGTCTCGTAGCTGGCATGTTTAACAGTTGATTTTTTTTAGCCGTTGTGCATGCAAACCTTCCCTCAGCATGATCTCAGTTCAGTGGATGCTTTGCTGCTGACTAAGATTCCTATAGACACTAACCCATTCCCACTAATGGGCTTGGCTGTGGTTTCAAACTCCTGCAGATAGCTGCTGATGAGAAGTTCATATGGAAAACACTTACGCTGTGCCTTCATGGTGCCAAGAATTAAACTAGTAGCTGAGCCAAGTCCTTCCTTTGACTAAATAACCGGAGCCTCTATAGTGCATAAGATCAAATAATCTTTCAAAGGCAAAATAAGAATGAATTTACTTACACAAATATAAGGTTATGTAATATACTGTACAGTATGTTTAGCACAGGATTTATACAGATACAGTATTTATCACACGCATTCTTTCTGTGTGCAGATATCTATTTTCTTATTAAATACACTGTCCATCCATCCATCCATCCATCTATCCATTTTCCTCCACTTATCTGGAACCGGGTCACGGGGGCAGCAGTCTAAGCAGAGATGCCCAGACTTCCCTCTCCCTAGACACTTCCTTCAGCTCCTCTGGGGGGATACCGAGGCGTTTCCAGGCCAGCCGAGAGACATAGTCCCTTCAGCGTGTCCTAGGTCTTCCCCGAGGCCTCCTCCCGGCGGAACACCTCCCTAGGAAGGCGCCCAGGAGGCATCCGAAACAGATGCCCTAGCCACCTCAGCTGGCTCCTCTCAATGTGGAGGAGCAGCGGTTCTACTCTGAGCGGTTCCCGGGTGAGCGAGCTCCTCACCCTATCTCTAAGGGTGCGCCCCGCCCCCCTGTAGAGAAAGCCCATTTAGGCCGCCTGTATCCGGGATCTTGCCCTTTCGGTCATGACCCAAAGTTCATGACCATAGGTGAGAGTCAGAATATAGATTGACCGGTAAATCGAGAGTTTCGCCTTACAGCTCAGCTCCTTCTTCACCACGACGGACCGGTACATCGACCACATTACTGCAGAAGCTGCACCGATCCGCCTGTCCGTCTCCCGTTCCATCCTTCCCTCACTCGTGAACAAGACCCCAAGATACTTAAACTCCTCCACTTGAGGCAGGAACTCTCCACCAACCCGAAAGGAACAAGCCACCCTTTTCCGACTGAGAACCATGGCCTTGGACTTGGAGGTGCTGATTCTCATCCCAGCCGCTTCACACTCAGCTGCAAACCGTCCCAGTGCACGCTGGAGGTCCTGGTTTGATGGAACCAACAGGATAACGTCATCTGCAAAAAGCAGAGACAAGATCCTGTAGTCCCAAAACCAGACTCTCTCCGGCCCCTGGCTGTGCCTAGAAATTCTGTCCATAAAATGATGAACAGAACCGATGACAAAGGGCAGCCCTGCTGGAGTCCAACATGCACCGGAAACAAGTCTGACTTACTGCCAGCAATGCGAACCAAACTCCTGCTCCAGTCGTACAGGGACCGGATGGCCCTCAATAGAGGGCCCCGGACCCCATTGTCCCGGAGCACCCCCCACAGGGCGCCATGAGAGACACGGTCAAATGCCTTCTCCAAATTCACAAAACTCACATGGACTGGTTGGGCAAACTCCCATGAACCCTCCACCAGCCTGAAGAGGGTATAGAGCTGGACCAGTGTTCCATGGCCAGGATGAAAACCGCATTGTTCCTCCCGGATCTGAGGTTCGACTATCGGTCGAATCCTCCTCTCCAGTACCCTGACACAGACTTTCCCAGGGAGGCTGAGGAGTGTGATACCCCTGTAGTTGGAGCACACCCTCCGGTCCCCTTTCTTGAAAAGAGGGACCACCACCCCCAGTCTTCCAATCCACAGGCACTGTCCCCGACCACCACGCAATGTTGCAGAGGTGTGTCAGCCAAGACAGCCCTACCACATCCAGAGACTTAAAGTACTCAGGGCAGATCTCATCCACCCCCGGTGCCTTGCCACCGAGAAGCTTCTGAACTACCTCGGTGACTTCAGCTTGGGTAATGGATCAGTCCACCTCTGAGCCCTCGGTCTGTGCTTCCTTGTTGGAAGACGTGATGCCGGGGTTGAGGAGATCCTCAAAGTATTCCTTCCACTGTCTGACGATGTCCCCAGTTGAGGTCAACAGCTGCCCACCTCCACAGTAAACAGGACACTGTTTCCCCCTCCTGAGGTGCTGGACGGTTTGCCAGAATTTCTTCGAGGCCGACCGATAGTCCCTCTCCATGGCCTCACCAAACTCCTCCCAGACCCAAGTTTTTGCCTCCACAAGTCTGCTTGGCTTGCCGGTACCCGTCAGCTGCCTCAGGTGTCCCACAAGCCAACCAAGCTCGAAAGGACTCCTTCTTCAGCTCGACGGGATCCCGTACTTCCGGTGTCCAAAACCGGGTTTGGGAACTGCTGCCACGACAGTCACCGGAGACCATAGAGCCACAGCTCTGAATGGCCGCATTGATAATGGAGGCGGACAACATGGTCCACTCGGACTCAATGTCTCCAACCTCCCCCGGGATCTGGTCAAAGCTCTGCCAGAGGTGGGAGTTGAAGATCTCTCTGACAGGGGATTCTACTAATACCTTCCAGTTAGGAGATGACTTCTGCTACTTCCTGAGCCACAGCGATGTTGCCATTGTCCTATGTCTCTGGAATAGTCTCCCAAATGAGGTGAGGGAATCAGACAGAATGGAGAATTTTAAACAAAATATTAAGACCTATTTTTAGGCCTGCTTATGAGTAATCAGTATGGGCTTGTGGTTTTATTGCATAGTTGTACTGTAGATTATCGTACACTGTTACTTTAATGTATTCAATCCCTTGTGTTTTATTGTAATCGACTGCATTTGCTTTACTTATTTTATTTATTTATTTTGTCACTTTTACTCTCTAGTTTTAAATATTATTGTTGCGCAACCCTTTGAGTTAGACTTGCAGCATGAATTGTGATATATAAATAAAATGTATTAATATTATCACCACTATACCACTTATTCTTGATTAGGGTCACAGGGGGGCTAGAGCAAATCCCAGCTGACACTGGGCAAAAGGCAGGGTCTACCCTGGACAGGTCGCCAGTCTATCACAGGGCTGACATGTAGACAAACAACCACACACACACACTTATACAGGCAATTTAGAGTCACCAATCAACCTAAGCTGCATGTCTTCGGACTGTGGGAGGAAGCTGGAGTACCCGGAGAGAACCCACACAGGCACAGGGAGAACATGCAGACTCCACAAAGGCCCCGGGTTGGCCGGAGCTCGAATCCAGAACTTTCTTGCTGTGAGGTGACAGCTCTAACCGCTGTTCTGCCATTATTATTATTATTATTATTATTATTATTATTATTATTATTAGTAGTAGTTGTTGAAGTAGTATTGTTGTTATTATTATTATTATTATTATCATCAGTATTATTATTAAGTGGAAACATATGAGCTACACTATAGTCAGTGTGGTAAGTGAGAGACTTCTAAACCCTCTCGGTCCTTCAGAAAGAAGTATTGACTTCATGCAGATTGGTTATTGACTTTATGCACACGTCAGTAACACACAAGCGTATAATGGAAACACGTCAGCGGTGTGTTTTTCAGCAATCACAAGGGTAAATTTCCACAGACAAGACTCTACAATAGCAACACTCAGACAGGTTAACAACACTTGAGATGTGTACGTTTCCACTGTGGGTGTGTGTGTGTGCTCAACTAAGTGGGCCTTTATCTTTGTTGTGTGAGCGTTAAAGCCTGGTTACTGGTCATAAAGGAGCATGAGACAGGATGGCCTGTAAGACCTTAACAGGTAACGTATGCATGTGCACTGTGAGTGTGCACAGTTTGGATTTACCAGAAACTCCATATCACAAGCTATTTATCTGTGTAGATCAGTGTAGGCATGTGTGTGTGTGTGTGTGTGTTGTCCTGTAGCCCAGGTAACAGAAGGACATGTACTTTCTGATAGATTAAAACTTACATAACTCCACATTCCACTCAGAAGGTAAACAAGCACCAGAACTAAGGTCAAAAACAGCAAGGCACCAGCTCGTCTACAGAGTCAGATGCTGGAGGCTGAAGCAGATCCAAGCCTTAGTGATCTACATGCTTACAAAGTCAAGCTGTCATTAAAATGTGTATGGCTTAGAAATCTCAGTAATCAACAAGAACTGTAAACATGTATTTGAGCAGTCAGTTAATTGCCACTGTAGTACAGTGACAGTCTCCTCTGGAGGTCAAGGAATGCTGAATGATTGTTTGGAGGATTGAAATATGCTGTGAGCACACTAAAAATCTCCTGCACAGTCTTATATCTTTAGTCATATAAAGAAACATTGGAGGTGAAAGGAGAACTACTGCATTACTGCAAAGACTGGGCCAGGAGAGTAGCTTAGTTTAGCATAAAGACTGAAAGTATAGCCTGGCTCACTACAAGTTTAAAAAGAAATTTTTAAAAAATCACTAAATAAATCTGTGGTAAGATAAGATAATAATTTGTATATTTAGTATCCAGATGTTAAAGCAGTGCCGACCCTCTCATCTAACTCTTGGCAAGAAAGCAAATAAAACTATTTCCTAAAATTTCATCCTATTATTTTAGTTTTAGCTTTACACTCTCACTCTAGCATAGCACTTGGATCGCTTGCATGTTGCATGATAATATTTGTGTAGATTTTCATAGCACTACCAGCATAGTCGAAACAGTGAGTAGTAAAAAGTTAACTGCCAGGAGGTCATTTTTGAATGTACAGTACATGGATTCAAATGGTTTTTCTCATTTGGTAATGCAGTGACTTTAAGGAAGAATTTGAGAAATAAAGCCTGCAGTCTAATGGAAGTGAGCATGAAAATAATTCTTGTCTTCATTGATTCATACTCACCACACTCACACTAATGGAAAGATAAGATAAGATAAGCTTCACTTACCCAGAAGGGAGACTTGGCTCAGACCCAAAGCTGCTGCTAAAAGGAAACAACAAAAACAGTCTGTCACAGACGTAGACACACAGGTTACACTGCAAAACACCCAAGCTGTTTACATTCATTTTAAATACACAGATGGTCCTCATGACATCCAGTTAGGTTTTACTGAGAGTCTTGAGGTTTTAATGCAAACTGACACAAATCACCTTTTGTAGCTGCTTAACCTACAGACACGGTGTCAGTTTCCCATCTCTCCTCTGCAGATGCAGGAGCCCCACTAATAGATTTACAGAAATGGTTAAACTCAGTCAAATCTGACAGTTTACACCAGCACTGCTTCCATATTTCTATATTTTTAGTACTGTAAAGTGCACCTAGCATTAGCTTTATGCAATCTAAAAAAAAATCTAAATATTGTATTAAGTAAACAATGTGTAACTCTGTTTGAATGTGTTTTGTAGCTTTGATGTCACCAGCAGTATCATTCCAAATTCAGTGAGAGTGGTTGTGTCCTGAGGGCCACCCTCAGTGCTTTGCATTATGAGCTTAAGCTAATGCCTCATTAGCATCAGTGTCTCACTGGCTCTGTTCTGAAACAGAGGACCTGTTAGCATCACAGCTGTATAACTCAGCAGTCAGAAATTAGCCATCCAGCTCACACACATACAGCATGTACACTGCAGTAAGGTCAAAAATATTTTATCTGATTTATTTCAGAATAAAAATTAACGTGTGTGGTGTCAAACATCTTCACAAAAACAACAACACTAGGCGGGCGTTGTTGCTGCATTTTCTAAATTACTGGAGCATCTCAAGGGCGTGTTCACACCAAGCATGTTTGGTATGGTTTACTCAAATTCCTGAGTGTTTACTCCAAGGGAGAACAGTGTCTAAACAGGTGGCACCAAATTTTACATCACATCTGTGCTGAAACTATGGCCATGAGTATTTTATATCACATATGCCATGCTTTGGCCAGAACTGAACTGAAGGTCATGGACTTTAGAGAGCGCGTCCTGCAGAGTTGTTGTTATTGAGCATTTGGCATGCAGCTGTGGCAATAAAACTAGTAATGTTCAGGCATGTCTCTTTTCATGACAACATCTGAGAACTGTAGTACATTAGGAAAGGTCCATGTGATTTTATGTACAGGTTCTGTAACTGGAGAGGCTGAAGCTAAATCATCACAGGCCGAACAATGATTGCACACAGTGTCTTAGTAATTATCTGTTTAATAATCTCTTTACAGCTCTATGTGTCTTTAATCAATAAAAGTCAAACAGACAGAAATCTGGATAAGCCAACAGGGTACTTGAGCATGACTGCATCAAACTCACCATAACTCCCACTACTTTGGTATACTGTATGCTGAAATATCTCACCAACTATAGGACAGATCACCATGGCATTCTATATAAACATGAATGGTTTTATCTCTCATCACATTTTTTATACCGCTTAGTCCCGAATTCTATTTATGTTGGTGATCAACAACTTTTTCGCTAAGAAGTTAATATTTTTTGTATTTATTTAAATATTATGTGTTGCTCTAAATTTTGTCCCAGGTATTCAAGGTCTCCAGAAGATGAACTGTTATGATTGTGATCCCCTCACCTTTCTTCTAGTGCCACTTTCCATCAGCCTCAACTGTACTTTGTGTTTAATGCTGATTAAACATGTAAACATTACCTGCTAAACATCAACATGCTAGCAGTGAGCATGTTAGCACTCTGATGTGAGAAGTAGGGCCTCTTGAGGCCCTACTTCATGAGGCTATATTTAATGGCAGCATTTACAGCCATCAACAGGAACAAGGTAGAGGATAGAAAGTTATTACCTTAAAACAATAACATTTGATTAAAAACCACTTTCAGTACCAAATTATTAGTTGTAATCACTTTTTGGCAAGGAGAAAACTGCATTATACAGGCTATACTGGTCCTTTAGATGTTATTTATCTTTAAAATATAATCCATAAGACTGAAATAAAGATAATCTAAGGGGGAAAACACATGCCAGTATAAAGAAATTAGCTTTAATCACTTTAGGCAAGGAGAAAACTGTTTTACTGGTCATACTAGCATTTTAGAGGTACTGAAACTGGTACAAAGGATCGGGGAGGGCTGATAATTAAAATATTGCTCACAAGGTAATCAAAGGCAAAATAAAACCCTTCTCAATAACAAAATATAAGTTACAGTATCATCACAGGAGGCACCATGCTAACATTGGCATTAGCCACCACAGAGCTGTGGAGTTGTGTTACCTGAGTCGCAGGACTCACACCTGCCTCTTTGAGTCTTAAAAAATCCACTTAATTTTAGTAATTTTAAAATTTTTTCTTCATCTCTCTTCTCTTTTACTTTTTGAGAATTTTCGAGTGCTCCTCTTATGTCTCCTATGTTCCACCATTGTTGTTTACATTTTTTTTTTCACTCAGGAAGTCACAAGAGCAGTTCATGACACCGTGACACCGAACTGACCAATCAGTGTCAACAAATGTCACAACAAACAGATCAGTCAGTACACGATTAATGACGGTATACCCATGATGATGATGATTATTGCTATTATTGGTCTATTATTAGCCTGTTACTATTAATATGATTATTATTATTGACATTCAGAGGCCCTTTGTAATTAGGGGCCCTGGGCTTAAGTCCAGAAAAGCCCATACATTACACTAAATCCCCTGTGACTGTGAATGCCATGTATGTATGTATGGTATGTGTCCAAACAGGAGTCAGACTAGCTAATTTCAGTCTTTGTGCTAAGATAAGCTAACAGCCTCATTAACAGTCAGATATAAGAATGTTATTTATCTTCTTGTGTAGCTTTGTCAAACTATTTGTTTACTGTATTGAACCATGAATTTTATTTACTGAGGAATACAGATGTGCAACAGAGATATAGCTATATGACTGATCTCTGCTTCTATAAATAGAGTGGACAGTTCTTCGGAGCTTCTATGCCTCTGAGAAACTAAAAATTCAGCCTGAAAAAGGTTTTGAGCATGATGTTATTTGATACAAGTCATGTTTTGCTATGGAGAGAAGAGGAGGAAAGCCATCCTGCAGACTAGTCAGGTTACAGAAATTGATCTGTTTTTGGAAGCCCCCCCACCCACAAAGAAACAGGCTGACAAAGCAAACTGTTGCCTGCATCATTTGCATTCAGCCCAATAAATATCATAGCTCATCAGAGACATAAATGTCAAGTGACTTATTTTTGGCTCTTTTACAACAGTGTTTTCCCTGAGAATTTCCTTTGCAAAACATGTTTATGAGCTGTGAGAGTTTCAGCTGCACATGGACTGCACATGGACCAGCAGACTGGAGTCTTCCACTCTACTGCCAGCTTGGTACACAGCAGTAGGACTGTTTGTGGGTAGTGAGCGGTACCTGGGCTCCACATTCTATCCAAAACACGTGGTGTCTGACTGCCATGGACCAAGAGAAATAGAGCAGCAAGGAATTGAGTTTTCCACTGACACATGCACACACACAAACCACATGCATGTACTGGCTATCACATACAGTATGCATTATGTTTGTTCTCTTTTGATTTATTTGCCAAACCTCTGCATTGAAAGATGGGTGTCTTTTCAACTGCTAAGAATCAATGCAAAGATGTTGAGAAGTTTTTGAGAAGGAAATAATGCTTACAGAGCATCAGTGGTTATTGAATACACTTTGCAACAGCCAAAATCCTCTTAGCTGGAGTCAAAGTGACCAAGCACAAGCCTCAGAAAATACTAGCATAACCACATGTGGTCCCTCAGGCTTTCGAGACATTTTTATAAAACCAAAAACTGTGTCCAATATTCAGATACCAGTCAAGAATCCAGATTTTTGCTTTTCTGTCTGTGCAGGAAATTAGAAGCGATGGCATATTATTTATTTATTTATTTATAAACAATTATAGAGAGTATGCAGGGATACAACAGGGCTGAATGACCTATTGACCTCCATGTACAGTAACTTAGAGTGCAGCTGTTGCTCCAGGAGAGAGATCTATAGTAAAGAGGCTGCAGGCTGTCACTGATATGCAGTTGAAAGAAGAATGCAGCTGAGGGACAGACATCAGTGGAAGAAGTGGCTACATCAATTAGCTACATCAGCTGTAATGTCTTAGACGTGATCCCTTGGTGTAGGTGAAAATGTCTATATTTGTGTAACAAAATCAATGTAGTCCCATTGATTGAGTATAGTACTTCAAAAATATGTGTCAGTGTGTTATGTTTTCATTTGGGATCAACAGGGCTGTGTACCTCTATTGTTTCATCTGTGAAAAAAGCCAGCGCTGGCTACTATAAGTGGGTCAGAGCTCTGCCCTGCTGCTGCTGCTGCGTGGTGGAGTTCAGTGAACCCGGCTGAAACAGTTCTTAGTCTGATTCAGGGAGAAACAATCAATTCCCAGTGGTGCTATTCATACATTTTCATTACCGCAGGTAAAACCTTTGTTATAAGAAAGTGGAGAAAATGTCAAGGGCGGTGGATAATTTGCTGGAGTGTGTGACTGTAGAAATACTCATGGAAAAAAAGAAAAATGTTGTAATAAGCTGTATTTATAGAGCACCTGGAGCCAGCATAGAAAAATTTAATGACTGGATGGAAGAAAATTACTTGACAATAAGTCATAAATTAATGTTCATATGTGGTGACTTCAATATAGATTTGTTAAATCCTAACAAGCACACAGGAACTGAGGAGTTTATTAACACAATATATAGATG
>NW_018127896.1:2837996-2858309 GCF_001952655.1 Monopterus albus | reverse complement strand
AAGAACAGGCTTAATGATTAATTAGATGGAACATTGTGGGTGTGGTGGTGTATGAATGTTAACACTTTGTAATAATTCTTTAGTATATTACTTGTGTGGTGTAGAAGATAATTATTTAAGAATGTAATTATGTAAGAATGTTAACACTCTGTTATAATTTTTTAGTATATTACTTGTGTGGTGTAGAAGAGAATTATCTATGTAGAGATACTGCTTGCAAACCAATGATGGTAAGATGATGTCATGGGGTAGGACTGGATAAGTCTGACTTCTTCCTACTCCATTCAACCATGTTCTAGGTATAAGCAAATTGATATTGGATTAACATTTGTTGGATATGTATAAAATTATGTGTGTTGACATATCAACTGTCTTTACATGCTTGAAAGAATAAATCAAATCAAATCTGTTTATCTAATTTACAATAACTTATGGTTTTTGAAAGTGACACATGGAACAGACAGAACTGGTGCTGGTGTTTAAAGAAAACTCCTCACATCATTTACAGAATAAAATACAACAGAATAATTGGCTTTATAGTGGAAACAACAAAAACAGTAATTCATATAACTTAAAATGAGAAGTTTTTTTCTCTTCATATAAAAAAAGGCACACATTTTAAGAAATCAAATCTCCGTATCATACAATGATGTATCTTTCACTGCTTCAGTATCACAGCCACAGTGAATTCTTTCTTGCATGTATAAGTATGTGACTGTTTATGAGATTCTAAATTTAGGAATTATTGAGAGCATCCATGAATAGAGGAGAAAGACACAATCAGACACAATTACTTCAAAATAGCTAATGATAAGTGATGCAACCTGGTCAGTGGAAAATATAGCAAAATGTTACAATGATGGCTACTAAGATAACTGTCTGGTAGAGAAACACAAGGCTCCTGTGTGACAGCTTTTGATATGTGAGCATGTGGGGGAGGTAGAGTGAAATGTGGTGTTTGCTTCATGATTTGAACCTCCTAGCCTCCTTGCTGCAATTACACAGACATTTCTGGAGATGCATGGCTTGGCAGGAAGTCCTTAGCTCAGAATGAGCTTCCTGTTTCAGCCTCCATCTGGAATAAAAACACTAGCAGGGAGACAAAGTGTCATGAATGGTTCAGCTCCTCACTCACAGACGTAGGATATCCTCTTCTTTCAACACACAGTCCGGAAGCTATTTGACTTTGTGCCAAAAGCATGATATTCCAGTGGGTCAGGGAGAAGAGGAGGGGTAGGATGGGATTTGGAGTCTCATGAGGTTTATAATTAGTGATTTAGAGAACGATAAACCTAAAATCAGTTTGTCCACACTTTAAGGCAGATACAACTATTAGATTAATTTAAATCACAGTCATCTGGAGAAATACAAATGACTATGTAACACTTGAAAGACAAAATCTCTTTTAATATCTAGTTATGCTGAGAAGACCTGAATATTACACCATCGTATTTGTACATTAGACTGCTTTTGGAAATAAAACTCAAAAACAAAATGGTACCTCTTTAAATAAATTCATTTATTTTTGTAGGCTGCTATCCATAATCAATACAGACAAAAGCAATACTCAACTACCAGAATTTATAAATCATTATAGTCATCTCTTGTGAGCATCACAATAAACAGTATATTGAAATACAGTATGTACAAAGGAAGACAACAACACATTCAAATAGAGTCAATCCAAGATCAATCTGTAAAAGAAGAATCTGCCCATGGACACAGAAATGGGAAACGCTTTGAGACATGTCAAGAACAAAGTTTTCTGTGACAAAAACAAACAACAAAAAAACACTTGGCAGAAAGAGAAATGTACAAGGAGCAAAACACTGTCTGCTCTTCACAAAAAGAAGAAAATGTTACATTTGGTTCCACAGTTGTAAACTAGATTCTATTCATCTCACCAATTGCATATGCCATTAGGTAAAGTGTGTCAACAAGGCAATATAATAAACTATAATAAAATAGACAGAGTATTTTTTTCATGTAGTCACACAGACTGTGAGAGATAAAACTATACAATACACTGTACAACCTCAAAGCAAAAACCCCATCCCCTTTTTAAAAATCTGCAGCCAAAATCTTTACACAGGAATATCATTGCAACATAGGTAAAATCTAAGTATTCTATGTATTTTTAATAGAATCTTTTAGTTAAACTCTTTCTATGTACATAATATACAATTCAAGACTCTGAAGATAAATAGATACCACAACAGCATGGTAAAACTCCAATATTGTTCAACTCTGTTAAAATCATTCCCACATTTTGTTTGTGTGGTGTTCTCTCCAGCTCAGCGATACATTCACACATAGTTTTACAATCTACTGTACACTTAAGGGGTTGTGAGCCCGTTGGAGTCGATACAGTGGACTACACAAAGACCACAGAGTCAAGACGTCCATAGAGGACTTTCCAGATAATCTTACCAAACCACCTGGCAGCCATGTTGAAGGCTCAAAGCTCTTGGGAAGCAGTGGGATTTACCATTTTAGTTCCATTTGTGACAGGAGATGATTAAAAAGTTACGTTAGATCCTGCCCTTGGAAAAAAATAGCACATTCTACTTCTCACAATTGAAAAGTTGAAATAATCAGCAATAAAACACATTCTTGCTACAGATTTGGTACAATCAGTAGCTAATGTTAGCTAACATGAGCAAACATTACTGCATTTATTGGCTTACTTTTTAAATGTTCCTCCACTTATACCACTGTTATATTACATGTCAGCATTTATCACTATCCTGAAATTAATACTTGTGGCCACAGTGATGGTTGTTAAGCAAACATTATATAGTCTTGCACTAAACAATTATAGACAACTGCTTGGTTCATTATAATGGTGGCTAATCTTAGCAAACATTAGATTCATAATGTTACTGCTGTACACAGACTGACTTGAAGACTCTTTTTTACTTACTTGGACTATGTTTTAGCAATATCCAGTAACTGGTATAGTGTCACATAGTTTTGCTTTAACCTGTAGGCTAATATTACATAATTCTCTTCAACCAGCTCAATTTTTGTTATGCTGCTACATGATTTTCCAGACAGTTGATTCTCCATTGAACCTCCATGATGGTGCCAGAAGTGGCTGTTGGCCTCTCTTATTCAACTTTTTCCATATTGCCGATTTCTCCTGTGTCCAGTGCTTGTCCAGCACTGCTGACACCCCTTTTCCCTTTCACTTCAGCCCTCACTCATTGACAGAAAACCATCTGGACTGTGCCTCAACCTTGACAATTTTCATTGGCTCACCCCTCCATTATCACCTCAGCTAGACAGTTGTACCATCAAATGATATCACAGCAGGGTGGCCTGTGTCCAATTAAACAGCAGGCTGTAGGTTTGAAGGTAGGAGTGTGTGAGGTGTTCAGGCTCAAGTGACTGAGGAACTGTGAGAGGTACAGTGCATTGAGATACCTAGTCTTGTGGGGTCTGAGCTGACTTATAAAGGCATGCATAATTCTTAAAGACATTTAGAAATATACTTCTTTAAATCTAGCGCTTTGATTGGACAAAAAATAAACTAGGTTAGAATAAATAAGAAATTAGTAATTAAGAAAATACTTTAATATCAATGCGATAAATCAGATCTCAAGCAGCCCCACTGTACTGCACATATTTGAAATAATATATTTAAATGGTAAACTAGGCTTTTCCGCAAGAGAATAACAAGATAGAGATGTAGGTCCACACGGACGTACTGTAATATAATATTTACCTCTCATTTCATAGAAAACATAAGGACAGTATAGACATTAAGGCATTGGGTGGGTCTTATCAGACATTCATTTTCCAAAAATAAATAAGATATCTAATCTAAATATAGTTATATACTCAGTGTACCTTGGTATCTGTGCTCCCTGGGCCATTTCTATAGGAGGTTTCATTGTTCACTGACATACCAGCCGGTTATACTTTGCCTCAGAAACACACACGCAGTCATAAAACTACCCTCAAGTAAATAAACAGTATTTGGGTACCATTAGAGTTTTGCTATTGTCTGAAAATTTTTGCTTCTGTGCTTGAGCCAACTGCGATGGGCTGGCGACCTGTCCAGGGTGTACCCTGCCTTTCGCCCGCAGCTGGCTGGGATTGGCTCCAGCCCCCCGTGACCCCATTTGGGACTAAGCGGTTTAGAAAATGGATGGATGGCTGGATGCTTGAGCCAAAATTTGGGTCAAAGGAGAAATGGCCTCTGAAAGCATAAGGAACATGAGATGTACGAATACACACACACACACGCACACACACACACCCATCTACCCACCCCACAGAACACAAACACACCTGTTTTGCCTTCAGCAAATTCGTGACATGCATAAATAGTGCCCCGCTTTTTCCTAAGTGTGTGTGTGTATGTGTTTGTGTGTTGCTGAGGGTCCAGACAGTCTTGTAGGGCCACAGAGTTCAGTGGGGGGCAAAGTGTTTTTCGAGCAGCAGGTTGGTGAAGACGCCAAGTCAGAGAACAGAAGAGTCACTCAGTCTGAAAGAAATGAGAAGACACTATTCATTAAAATTATTCACATCATATACTGTTAGCTAATGTTTGCTACCTTGAAAACATTTAATCCATGCTTTTGCGGGCAACTTGCTAAGATTCTTCCAATTAGTTAAAGAGAATGAAATTTGCAATAGGTAGTCCATGTTTATCACACAAAAAAGGGAACTCACTCATATACAAACAAATAAATAAAATAATCCACAGTGTACCTTTAATGTTACAGAACATCCAACAATGCTGAACAATTTAAGCATGCCAAATGTGTGTCGATACTTACCTGGCAAATCAAATTAGTGAATAAAAAGCTTTTTTTTTGGTATTGGGATGTTATTTAATCAAAGATAGAAAGAAAGAAAGAAGAAATTTCTTTAATTTAATCAAAGATGCTCATTCAAAAATTATACACAATCATTACATAAAAGTAAAGTTTAGATAAAAATGCAGCTAGTGCATTTCCTATGAGAAAACACAGGCATGCTTTAAGAGCTCCTTTAATCGCACATGATTGTTTCATGTGAGTGACTGAGAGAAGAAAAAAAATTCTAAGTAAAACCCAGTTTTTAGTCCAATTATTTTCCCAAAAACAATACCTGATGCCAAAAAGCAAACCTTTGAGACAGCAGACATGAGAGGTTTGAGAGAACAGAGCCTTACAGTACAGTGTGAACTCACACAGTGGGTGTTATTGTCCCACAGTAACAAGGAAACACTGGGAAAACAGCCTGAATAATAACAACACTGAGTGCTGCACACACAGTCTAAACAGGAGGGATTTAGGAGGTGTCACTGGTTTATGTGAATTTTGTGTTTGAATTTTGGTTTATTACAGCCATGACATGCATGTGTGTGTGACTCTATTTCCAGTGGCAGGAGAACGGTTTGGCCAGAAGCTCTTGAAGGACAGTGGGGGGAGGCTGGTCAGCAACAGTCGTAATTACATAATCTAGGGTGGTTGGTAGAGTGTTTGGGTGTCAGCTAGCAGCAGAGGCAGTGAGCAGGACAGTATCTGGTGCATCACTGGTAGTATTCATAAAGAGAGAAACTGATTATTGCAAGAAATGGGATAGTTATAAAGGCTTATGTGGTATTTTTATTATTCTTAAAAAGCTTCTGTTGGTGGACTACATGTGAGGAGGAGAGGGTAATGCAAACAGAAAGAAGGATTTCTGCTGATTTTCATCATGTCTAACTAGAGTGAATGAATGCCCATACCTTACATTATGTATTCCCCAGCTGCTCTCTGTGGCCGTCTAATCTCGCCTGCAGAGGCTGTAATCTCATCTGGAGCTGTGACTGGCTAAATGTGGGGAACGCTGGCCACGCATTTATCTAGCAGCTAGTGCTTCTGTCTGGAACATCCTGGCCTACTTTAGTCCCCCTCCTCCCTGTGCCATGACACACACGCACACTGCTTGGAAACTCTGACACAAGAGCCTGCGGTGTTGCGTGTGCATGTTTGTTCTCTATATATCAAGTAACATGGCATTTTCTGGATTGCCTCATTTGGCTATTTGCTCTGATTTGTAATGTTTGCAAGATTTCAGCTTCAGTGCAGGTCTGATGAGGATGTAAGGAAACTAATTAATAGTGTCAAGTCTGCAAATGTGTGTTTGAGCTACTGTACAGGGATGCAAAAAGAATGGATTGGACAATCAAGCTGATGGCTAAAATCTGGTGTCACCTTTATGGGTAATTACAGAAATACCGGAACAAAATGTGACATGGAAAATGAAAACAGAGCCCAACCCCCCAGGCTGGGAATCAAAAACCATCCATCCTAATTTAATACAAAACATTTCTCCACTCTTTCTTTTTCAAATTGTAAATTCTGACACAAGACAAAGAAAAGCCAGAACCAGAGCATTCTGGGCATTTCTGCTTGAAAATTAACATATAGGATTAACTGAGTCTTAAACTAGTCAATAATATTTGCCTCCATAAAATGATTAATTGATTCATCTCTAGAATATGCTACATGTATGCTTCTAACCTGGCTGATGATTGACACAGATGCACAATGTAAGGTGATGGTCATGCTCTCTGCAGCCTGTGGAGATGGTGGGTTGTCATCAGTGCATTAGAAACAGACAGGATTGTATTCGGCTTTTTCCATTATAGGAACCTACTGAAAAATGTTGGACAGAGTAACTCTCGTCACGGGTTCTGTGTTTGTCTCCACTACACTCAACCCGCTTTGGAGGTGTGTTTTGGGGGCTAAATTTCAGCACCCCTCAGGAGGTAGTACTAAAAACAAGTACCAGGACCATGCAGGGGGAGGGAGTGCGTGTGTGCAGAGCGGTCACCAGTGATTGGTTAAATGTCTGTGTCTTCACACCTCAAGAATTAGCATTACAAGCACCTTGTATAAACACACAGCTGACTGAGGGAGCAGCCCCTCCCTCTTCTAAACAAAGACCAACAGACACAAAATACAGTGGAAAAACAAAGTAGGATGTCCACGTCAACCCTGGAGGCTTGGTGATGGTTAAGGGAAGTATGGGGTTTACTGCCTGTTTAGTTCCGATAGTGGAAATGCAGCATACGTGTGCTAGCGTGGGCGCAGGCAGGGAAATTAGTCTAATAAGAGTGTTTGGATGTGTGTGAAGATAGGGTGTAGGTGGCAGGTGTTTAATGCACTGCCCCTATTCCACCCCCTTTCGTCTCCTACTACACACGCTCTCACACACTTGCCCTCCAGAGAGTGGCCATCTGCCACTAGCACTCAGGAGGGACTCGGAGCGTCACAGCAGGGTGCCACCAGACTTGGAGCCTCCCTTACTCATTTTTTTTTTACCCTACTGCTTCCCCTAGATGTCTGATGATTATAAAACACTCTTTAGGGAAGGCACTGAATACAAAAAAATAGTCTTACTGTGCTAATCAAGCTTCTTGAATCGTCGGAGCTGGTTGTTGCTGTCAGATAAAGGTATTAGCCAGATGAGGAGGTGGAAACAGAGACGGGTGACATGGGTAATCTGGGGCTGGTACAGACTATCCACCTGTTCTGAGCTGCAGCTAACCAGGACTGCAAGAGGAGAAGGGGCAGCTGGGGTTAAGGCAGAGGTAAACACCACCTCAGAGTCACATGGGCTGGCCCCATGACAAAACAAGAGGTAAACAAATATCTGACCCTTATGCAAGGCATTAAGACATCTAAGCTGACTCTACGTTGTACACTAAAAAAATCTAGCTGTGAAAATCTTTAGACTGCAGGGTTTTGTTGACTTGAAGCAGTACTGTCACTTTTCACACCAAGGGGGCTGTCACATGGATCTGGGGGTGGGGGGCAAATGCTAAATTCCAGGGGCACTTATGGCTGTACTTTGATCCTAACAAACAGCATCTTCCTCCAGAGTGGTGGCATTCAACCAGAAATTACCCTGACCTGAGAGTCAGCAGGTTTTCATTCCAGCCCAGCTACATTTCACTGAGAGCAGAGTCAGTAGAGTCAAGGTGTGGAGGTGTCCAGTTGGAATGGAAACCTTCAGACTTCTGGGCCAAGATGGCACATGGTCAGGGGGCCCAGCATGACGTCAAAGCTGGGGCACACACTTTGACTTCTTTCATTCCACTTCACCAACCACACAGCAGTGGGTCTGAGTGCTCGGTAAACAAGCACTCCCAGAATGCACCTCGGATGAAGGAGGTCTCACCCCTGAGTTTGTTCATAAGTTTAAAAAGCCCAAAACCCTCCCTTCCCCTTTCTACTGGGCATACAAGGCTCTGCTCCATCCCCCTCTCTGCTTGTCTTACTTTTACTAAGTAAACAGCCTAATGAGGCAGAAGGGCAGCAGAGTGCACGTGCCATCCTGCCCCATTATGCACACATTCATTCGCTCTCCCACAAACAGTCAGGCACTGGAAAACAAAACAGGCAACTCTCCCTCTCTCTCTCTCCACACATCTCTGCCAAGCATTCACGGATGCAGGCTATGCCACTGGAAAATAATTCCTGAGTGAAGGAAAAAAAGCACCCGACTCCACTGCATGTGTACGTGCTGGAGTCCACATGTATGTGCTTGACTGTTTTCCCACCCTTTCCCTAGTGAAATACATTGGACAAGTTTTATTAGTGTCATAAAAATATCTATAGTCCATCAAAACATGAGCACAGAACACATGGAACAAACATGCCAGCACATGCAAACAGTCATTCTGCTGTAAGTGACATTTCTGAAAAGATGATGTATTTTTCTATCCTGTGTGTTCAAAATGAAATATAACCTTTCATACACAGGAGAGTTATGGTGAAATAAAAGCCACTTTCTTTTCAAATGGCCCTGAGCCAGGGTCAAAAACAGGCCCCTCTCACAAACAGGCCCCTCTCACAGAAGCTTTTCAAACCCGTTCTGCCAGGAATGTGGACCATGACATCCAGTTACCTGTTGGCTGCATAGCAACTCGCCCACTTTGTTTTCCCTTCACTGCCTACAAGCACACACGCATAAACACATATTCACTTGTGCTGGGACTCACGTCAGCCCCCCGCCACCTCATACACCCACCCCTGAACGTGCTCACAAATACATCAGCTCCCTGTGTCCAATGAACAACGTGGGGACAGAGGGTCCAACTTCATTCCCTGTGCTCCTTGTTTACGCTGTCTGCTATCACATGCCAAGCTTTATTTTGTCACTGGGATATTCTAAGACATTGTATTGATCATGGAAAAAAACACTAGCCAGAAGTTGCCACATTACTGTCAGGAAACCTCAGATATCAGCTCTGAGATATTAACAATTCATAGCAAACCAGCCAACTTGTTTATAATGAATCTTTTGTTAATTGTGTACAAAAAAAAACTTTCATTCATAATAAGCGTTGGTGGCATTTTGAAGTGTGTATTTTTGGTGTCTGTGGCCCACAACAGCAGCAGCCAATGCTCAGTCATGGTGCTTGTTTACTTCAGCGCTCTCAGTCTGCTCACGTGTCACAGGCAGCCTCATGCTGCCTTCACATACCACAGGAAGTGCTGAGACTACAAATACAAATGACCTAAATAACAAAGAAATAACATTTAAAGAATGTCTCTTCTTCCTTTCGACACTCTAGCACCCAACAGTGATCTGCTGTTTGACTATAAAAGTCAACTGTAGCCACAAAAACTCTACAGCTGTTAGAGGATCTGTAAGCACTCTGAAGTACGAGTTTAGCAGAAGCCCCTAAAGGCAGCATCAGCACCACCTACTTATGTACTTAGAAATCCACAGAGACTGTTTGAATTTGAATAGGGAGGAAATGAAAGTTTTCTTGTACCCTTGTTTTGTTGTTGTTGTTTGGTTTTTTTTATCCCTGCTGCCAATTTCACAGTACAGCTCTCTTTTCATACAGGAAAATAAAACTGGTTTAGTAATTTGACTGTTGACATCAACCTCACTCACCTTTGGCAGTGGTTGCAGCCTCCTTGAATGCCAAACACACATATGGCGTGCTGTGTAATCCATTGACACCCCCTTTGCAGCGGCTGGTGGGTTTGAAGCCAGCCAGGTCCTCGCATTTCTCCACATCCCTATTGCTCAGTAGGTTCAAGGCAAGATAGTTCAGTCCATTTGGGTAGGCGGCCAAGCTCTGCCGGTTCACCGGGCTGCCATACTCCTCGTCGGAGCCTTCACTGCTCCGGGATGAGATGTTCTCCACCGAGCTGTGCCTCTTCACCATGTCACCACAAGCAAAGGAAGGGAAAACAGGTGTCACAGTGGCGGTAGAGGAGAAGGTCTCAGAGCTGTGGCGCCGACGTCCTTGCGGATTGGCCCTTATCACCTTAGCGGAGCAGTCCACTGTGGAGGAAGAGGTGGCTCCAAGCAGGAAGACCCCAGTGGCTTCTGGGACTCCCTGGTCCTCCAGAGAGAGCCTTCTGTCCCTGCTGCTCTGGCTGCTGGATCACCATATACAAAATATGAGGCGTTTAATCAACAAGTGTCTTTTACTTTCATCTCCTTTTCAATCACTAAAGCATACATTTATTCATTGAGTATATTTTTTCATTCAGATTAATAATAATAAATAATTAAATCTGCCCCCTCCCAAAACAGATACACATACCTTGCTGTGTTCTGTGGAACAAGCTGTGGAGGCGTGCTGGTCATCCCAAATGTCATCTCAGTGTAGTTGCTTTTCACTTCATCACCAAGACCCTGAGAGCCTTTCTCGCTATCTAGATGATACACTGCATCCTCCTCTGAGCAGGGGCACATGGACAACTCTGGGAGTGTGTCCAGGCACTCAGCGGGAGTGTCAGCATCCTTGGGTGAGTGTGAGCCAAGCTCCAGGTTTATGTAGTCTGTCAGAGAGGACCTCCCTGGGCCTGTGCCACAGGAACCCAGAGATGAAGACTGGCTCTCTGCGGAAACAGTGGAGGGCGGGGACAATCTGGCCATGCTGAAATCAATGTTAATGTACTCCCCAGGGCTCCTGGGCTCTCCAGGCAGGGGGTGCTCATTCATACTGGGTAGGGTCCTCAGGGTATCCAGGGACAGCCTGTTAGGCCTGCCCAGTTTCCCTCTGTACGGTAGGCTCTCTGCCCGGCCGTTCCTGACGGGAGAGGGTACTGAGGGGCTCAGCGGAGAGGTCTGAGCTGTGCTGAGCTGCATCACTGAATAATAGTCTGACTCCCCCTCTTTCTGCCTCAAAGTCTGAGGACTCATCAACACATACTGGCTGTTGTCTTCAATCTTGGAGTCCTGGAGCTTTGCAGGTAGCATGAGGGATTCAGTCTGGTAAACTAGCCTCACTGATGCAGGTTCAGCCATCACACCCAAATAGTAGTCAGGGGGAGTCTGGAGAGGAGGTGGGTTTCCAGGTGACATGTTCATGTATTCACCATGCCTGTCTGGGCTCTCCATAGAGGATTTGGAGCCAGCCCACATTCTCATATAGCCATTGTCTTCCAGAGAGCTGCTGCAGGGGGAATTGGTTTTGTAGCTGCTGCTGACAGCTGCCTGAGGATGCACCCTAGGGTTCACAATCTGTTTTGGTGCTGAAACACACATGGGGCTCATGGGCACATAGTTGTCTACCTTACCAGACTGGGGTGTTACGCCTGCCGTCATTGGCATGTAGCCATCATCACCAAGGTTGCTACTGGAGCTTCTGGATGAACCGATCTCTATGTCTCCATAGTCCTCAGGGTAGCACACTTTTGGTGAAACGGAGTGAAAGTTCTGTCCACGGGCTATCTGCATGAGAGTGTGCTCATCCAGGGAGGCTGAGGACAGTGGCGTGACCACCCTCTGCTGACGTGGTGTGGTGAGGGAGTGTGTTCTCTTCCTGTAAACCTTGTCAAACACCAGACCCTCACCACCGGTGGCAGACTTGCTACCATTTGGCCCCTCCATTATCATGTAGCCATAAGGGTCATTGATGTCACGGGATGGAGGTGTGCTGGATAAGGAATCAGGGGTGTCGCTGCGGGTCAGTGAGAGGAATTTGGGTTCACCAGGGCTGGAGCTGTAATCCTCACACAGCATGAAGCTGGTGTCACTAAGGGAGCCAGAGATGGAGGTGCTACAGCTGAAAGGGCCCCTGGCTTTGTCAGGAGTAGTGACGCTAGCCCCCCCTCTTGGAGACATGCTGATAGGGCTGGATGCAGATGGAGATGAATTGGACACCAGCATGGAGCGGCTGTGATGCAGATTGAAGGAGGACTCTAGTATTCTGCAGGTGCGCCCACTGGGACTTCCGCTCACAGATATAGACATGGATACAGGCCGAGCCATGCTTCCATCTCCCTCACTGGCCGTTCTTATCCGACAGGATGTGAACTTTCTCCCTGGGGATGTGGCAGCCAAGCTGTCTGTTCTGGACCTCCTCACCAGGCCCGTCTGACTGGGCGGGAGGTTGTTGAGGTTGCGTCTTGTGGGCACAGAGATGGGGTTAGTGCTGGCAGATTGGCTTTTGCTCCGCGGCCTGAACTCAGACAGCTCCTTCATGGCCTTCATGGCCTCCAGGATGGTCTCATGGATGTTCTGTGCCACCACTGAGTCCTCTGCCTGCATCCAGAACTCCCCAGGCCCAGTGACCGCTGACCGGCCCACCTCTATGAAGAAGAAGTTGTCTGAGTGGCCGCATCTCCGGATGTTCATGAGCTGCAAACTGACAGCAGCTGTTTCAGAGTTCAGTTTGACAAAGCTGATGGTGCGGCTGGACAAACACAGCCTGTACACTCCAGTGAGGTTCTTGATCTGACCCAAGCCTCTGGCTTTCAAGTTGACCTGCCATACCTCCTTATAGGTAGTGGTTGCAGGAGAAATAAGTCCGTAGCTGACCTCTTCAAAGCCCACTAAAGAGGAGGTGGAAGCGGGGCTGTCGTACACCTTTCCCTCGGCTATTAAATCAGTCAGAACCATGTACCAGCTCTCCTGCTCCTGCTCGTTGTCTGCAGCCACAGCGAAGTATTCGTCCTTGGTATAGAGGGCGATGAGGTGCTTGTGTTTGGCATCAGCCCGTTTGTTTACGCACAGACAGGAGTCCAAAGTTATAACCCGTTTCGCAGTAGACTTGTTTCTCCATTTCTTTTCGCTTTCATAATACTCCAGCCGGGCAGCACAGCGCTCCGTGGGCTCTCGGAGCACGAAAAAGCGCCTGTGTCCGTGTTTCTGCTTCCTCAGATATCCGCACTTCTTCACCCCATTCATCCCGTTAGATAACAGGTGTCCTCCCGTCTCCGGAGGACTTGCCATTTCTCTCCACTTCTCTTTTCAAGTTCCAGATAAGCAAAGTCCCCTTATGGATAACCTGATGCAAAAAGAGAAACAAATCTCTAAAGGTAACCCGTTTTGTCTGATCTATAGCAGCTTGTGATCGCTCTGTTCCCTGTCCGCCACAACTGAAGCAACAGTGCAGTCGGATCAGGTACTGAACTGATCCTGGAGAAAAACAATATGTGACGCTGCTGCTCTATAAACAGAATAAAACACAGAGTCACAGGGAGGCGGCGCGTCCTGCAGGGGCAGTGCCTGTCCATCATCCGGCTCTGGCGTCGCCCATTGGCTAATTTAATAATTCACTGCAGACAGGCACCGCCCCTGATTTTCCAACAGCTTTGTTGTGTTGAAACAAATTATCGGGAGCCGATTTGATAACAGGAATTCCTTTATATCCTTCTGCAAAAATTGAAAGTGTTATGCAAAAACGCACCCATACATGGCTTGTGTTATTTAATGCAGCGTTCACATATGTTCTTATTTTTTTCTGTGACTGATTGTCAGGAGCCCATTTAGATAAATAAAGATTTGAAATGTGCAACATTTAATGCTGGATTGTAACCACTCATTTATCAGGCAGCAACACTGTAAACAACCCTGACCTCCCACTTGTTATATAAGGAGGGTTGTGGCCTATTTTTAGACCTGTGGGTATTCCTCTTCTCCAGCTGGAACTTTGCGTTTCCTATTACAATACCTCACCCTTTCTTCTCCCTTCAACAGTATCAGCATTTGCTGGTAATTAATGTTATTATCACTAGGAAATGTAGTTTGTTCCATGTTAAAATGGTCTGTGATATTCCTTTACATTTACACTGCCTTTTGCTGAAAATATTTTAAAAAATGTTCACGTTGAATGAAAAACAGCAGTCTCTCAGAGGAGGGCGATGACTAAAGTGAATGTGTCAGGGTCTCAGTGCAGTAACAAGCTGCAGAAAATGCTGCCATCACCTGGCGGCTCAGGGTGACTCCTTGCTGACATAGCTCTTCCCAGACATGATTTAGGTGCAAAAAACTTTCTTTCTCCAATATAGATCACAATCAAACACAAATAGAAAATGCAGTGATGAATAACAAGTGCTTGGAGTAACTAGGGCCAGGATGAAGCTCACAGACATTTGTTTATCAGATCATCTCAGTCAATACATCAGTAATTCACCCTGTGATCCTTTATGACATTAGTCATGTTCATTCAGGGGCAGTCCAGCAATCAGACCCCCACCATAACACCCACCAAGATTGTGTTTTTCTTAATCTCCCAGCAAATAAATTACACCTCTGTCACTGAACTGTCAGTGGTGATTAGACTGTACAGATGACAGAGGGGTATTTTGTTTCTTTATGAGCATATCTGCCCCCTTACACAAACATAGATGCTGTAGGTTAAGGGTAAACTCTCTAAACACTATTGTTTTTATATTTGCTATTGCACATGCCAGTGTGTTTGATCCCGGTCTCTATTTTTCTGTTTTTGCACAAGTGTTAATTTATCAGGATTAAGCTTGGCATGTGTTTTTTCAGCATTAGTCACCACCTATAATCTTTGATATGAGCAAAAGCATAAACACTTCCAGCAGGACTTAGCAACATGAAGCATTTGACTGCACATATAAATAGCCTGGAGTGAAAACAAAGGAACAAAGACACTATTGTTGACATGTACTTGGCAGAGACTTACAATAACTTGGCAACAGCGCCCAGGGAATATTACTGAAAGCTGAATATTGTTGTATTGCTACTTTCTGTTTTGCAGGCAGCTCATGGGATTTGGTGTTCTGATACATTCCCACAGGGTTTATTTTATCACTATTCTAGGTGTTTTCCATGTCCCTGCAAGTCTAAACTCAGGGATCTTTTATTTGTGGTAATGCCCAGTTGTGCACCAACATTCTTGAAAAAGTACCTTAGATATATTTATGATTCTAGACAACAATCTTTCTCATCTTGCCTATTCTGTTGCCATCCTTCTTTTCTCATATTAGGTTTAACATAAGTCACTGATGTTTACTTCATGTAAAATAAGCTGTTGGCTGCTTCTATGTAAGCAGATTTTGATACCAGTAAAGTAAAACATCAGCGAATTAGGAGCCCCTCTACCTCAGCAGGATATTTTGGGATTCTTTCCACTGCTGGTTAATTTTCAACTCCACGAGGCCAACATGTTATACTACCCCAGTGTGAACAGACCTGAGGACAGACACTTGGACTCTCATTACCAGAAACTCTCTCACTCTGTCACATCCAGATGATTCTCTGGAGTAGCTCCACTTTGGTTATTAGGTCTCCAACTGAAGAGAAGACATCTGGCAGGCCTGTTTTACAACAGAGATAACTCAGGGCCCACTTATTTTCCTGGAGCTTTCAACTGTATGTCACGGGTTTCCTCACTGGATGGTGTCTGCTTATACAATTTTATTTTTGTGGTCAAATTACTGTTTTCAGGTCTAAGAATGAACTTTTAGTCTCAACCCTTGTTGATGATTATCAATACAATATTAACTTTATAAGGAAGAATACTGTGGTCTTTTGGGGGCCAGTAACTAGTAACCAATAACTAGTAGTAGGCTAGCTATCACAGTAGGCCCTCCAGTAAGGGGCCTAATACTTGTTCTAGTGCTAGTAGTAATACAGTTATTAGTGGGAGTAGGAGTAAGATACAGTAAGTAGCAGTAATAAGTAGCAGGATTAGCTAAAGTAGTAGCTGTATTAGCAATAACAAAATGATAGTAGCAGTTGCAGCAGCACTAGCACAATGTCACTGAGGCAAAGTGAAACTGTAAACACATTTGAGGGTTAAAGTTCAGCATGAAACTAGTATAAACAAAAACATAATAGCTGAAGCAGAGGTGATAGCCTGTAGAGAGGTGTAGTTGTGCCTAACCTAGGGATGGCTATTTAGCCTTTGGCAGGACTTGTTCATGTTTTTGTGAAGTCATGATTGAATTCAGCTACTGCCTCATTTACATGAAATAATTATTTGAATTGTTAAGATGTTGTATCAAAAAGCTACAGGAAACAGATGAGGATTAGCTAAGACTAACTGGAGCTAGCTCAACTATCTTGAAATTAGCTCTTTTGCAGTAACCATTTAGCAGGTTCCAGAGCCCAGCGATAACCAAAAATGTTCTCCAAAATTACATATTTCTATTACCTGATCATTTTTAAATGATAAAACAAAGAAGAACAAGAAGTCAAATTCCAGGCTAACCCTAACAAATAAACTTATGCTGTTAATGCATTTTTGGCTCATTAGTGTTAACACTAATCGTACATACAGTAGTGTGGAGTAGAGTAGGAGTGACAGTATGTTATTGTAAGTAGTGACATTATTAAAAGTAGTAGTAATTCAGTAATGCTTTAGATTACAGCCCACACTTTACAGTGTAAATATTTTGTCCATATGAGTTGTTAGGAAAAAAATAAACTAAGTACTTTTTTATAATCCATAAAACTCAGTTCCCAGAGGGTTTATTAATTCTATTTATTCAGGAAAACAGTAACAAAAGATGAAATTGCGTCATAATTACAGAACAATTAAATAGTGGTGACAACAAACATAGAGAAAGACCCCAATGGGACCTTAACAGGTGGTGTCCAGCTCTTCTGAGGATCAGTGGCTGGAGTATAAACTCCTCCAGGCTTAGTGTTTCTAGGCTGCCAGATCCTCACACATTAGAGCTGCTTTTCACTCTGTAAACACATGCAGATCAGCGTACCAAGTTAGCTACTCTGAAGCACAGAAGGCCTTTTCCAACTTTCCACATATGTATGTTTTATCTTTTAACACCTCGAGGATTGTTGCTCCTTTACACACTGTAAGTGTGACTATGATCCAGTGCACTGTGGTATCTGTGAGCCAAATACAGATGAAAGGTCTTGTTGGTTAAATACCTGCACACACACACTCAACCAAAAAACCAAATGTTCAAAGACCTATCACTTGCATTTTTAGTAAAACATATACAAACTATGACAAGACTACAATTAATGTTATAACAGTGAGCAATTAATTTGCTTATTGGGTTTACTTTATTAATAAACCAATTAATCATTTAGTCAGTAAAATGTGAAAAAATAAATTAAAATGCATGTCACAACTTCCCAAAGTCCAACTTGATGTCTTCAAATAGCTTGTTTTGATATTCAATTGATAGTGATGCAACAAAGAAAAGCAGCAACTCCTCAGGTTTTAGATGCTGGAACTGGAAAATAACTGACAGTTTTTGCCTTATAATTTACTTAAATTAGTAATTTATCCTCAGAGTCATTATTGATGAATCTTTTAGTTAACTGATTGATGTATCTCTTTAGTTCAAATTAACATAAGATTTCAGATGTTGATTTAACAGATGTCTCACTATTACATTGACTATGTGACTACAGTTTCAAACTCATATAGCTACAGTATATAAACATAGTATTAGCCTATATTTCATTTTTTGGTAGGCTGTTTGCTGAATAAATTTCCTATTTATTCTGTCTTTGGCCCCTGTTTTAACAACATTCAGAAACACCTTGTACTTATAGGTTTGAACTGAGACTCCAATGATTTAAACAGGAGGCAATGAAAGTCTTGCATGTGAGAGCTCCCCCGTCGGGCTGATTGTAGCCAAGCCATCACTGACCTCTTGTGGCTGAGGAGGGACAATGCAAGTTCTTCATGCGAATGACATGACATTAATGATCAGTATGTTTACAATTATATAACTTAGATTTATATAATTCTGAATTACATATTCCATAATATTATACATTATGATTCACAATGTACTATTCTATGCTTATTATTAAAAACCAACTCAAGTTTTTTAATCTCAGCCATTATCACCCTTATTTTTTTTTTAAAGCTACAGTATATATAGCCAACATCTATAAAGATAGGTCTTATGAATGATGATCATAAATGGCTAATTTGGGAAAAACAAGCCAATCTCTCACAGATGCCATTAAAAAAAAACTAATCTCCCATTCACAAAAACCATGGATTAGCTGCACTGATGCGTTTCATTCAGCTAAAATGCATCCACCCGATGGAGCCTTATGTCGCAGCAAGTACAGACCACCGACTGAGCTACTTTCACACCATCACACCACAGCGGCACTGGCACTGACACCACCATGACACGTCTTCCTGACCCGTCACTTCCGTTTTCCAGTCTGTGTCAGTGTACGCAGGCGACTCATTTCAAAATAAAACGCGTGCAAAAATGTGCCCCTTTACTAATATAAAAAGGGACAAATGCAGGTGAAAATTAAGTATACACTTTGTGCACACATCGCCAAATCATCCCCGTTTTTAACGCTTCCCAAGTCTTGCATCCTTTTATTAAATTCAGAGGCTACGGTTTATGCTTTACTTTCCGATATAAACGCGGTTCCGCTGATGCAAGAGACCTAGCAAATCAACATTCCGCTGGCTGTAGCAAACACAAATTGGTCCTGTAGTTACATAGTCGCAAACATGGCAGCTCCTGTGGTGCTTCTTCTTTTAGCTGCGGGCTCTTTCTATGGACGAGCTGCAGCAGAAAAAGAGCTAGTTTATGTCACTGTGGTGAGTAATGTCACTATGTGGTATAAAGCTGCATAGGCTGTGTTGAACTATTGCTCTTACGCTTACTAAGCTCCATTCAAAATGTAATGGTGTTGTCTCGGCTCATCTGTAAACATGCTTATTTCTCTGTATACCGGCGAAGTTACCTACCGTAGAAATCGCTAAGGTCTTCTGTTAAATTCAGCTTATTAAAAATCCACCTAGCAGCATTTAGTTTATAAAGAAGCATGTGTTTGACCAACACAAAACGAAGACTAGCCGCTACAAGAGTGTACTGAAATAAGAATAGAATTCAGCTTCGAGTTGGGGTATTTGATTTGTAAAGTGTATAAAGGATAAGGCAACACAAAACGACCCAAGAGGGTGTTTCCAAAACAGCCTATGAGGAAGAGACTGTGTTCAGCTGACACTGGGTATAACCTGAATCATCCCTGACAACATGGAGACTATCTGTACAAGCAGATGACAGACTCGAGGTGTGTACGTTGAGGTGTAGCAATTCTCAGTCATTTCTAAAAAGTCAAACAATGACTTTGTCCTGTGACCAGATAACTGTTTAGCAATACAAATACCGAACTTCAGTTTGGCACAGTTACTAGTAAATCCTGATTCATTTTAGGGAAGTAACAAAGTAGGGTAGTTAAAGATGTATAAAGTTATTGTCTTGTCAGAACAGCAACGAGCTCTGCATTGGCGTCACTGTAAGATGACACAGTTTATATCTGTGTATCTCCTATTACAAATGTTTTTATATGAGGAAATCATTTTTGTAGCTTTTCTGGTGGTTTCAAGGTTGTTGGTTCCTCTTAATTAGTAAAACCCAACACTGAAGCATCACTTCCACTTTAAGTGCACACCAGTGTATTTTTGCATGGTCTCCTTTTATTGCACTGTCTATGCAAAGTATTCATGCAGGGTGGTGACTCTGTTGGTTCCAAAAGTTGAAAGAATCCCATTAAAGACAAACTTGTTTTTCTTCTTTGGAGTCTTCATCATAATTTCTTTTGCATCTGTATTTACTCTGTCTTGAGTGTGAATGTATTCTCTTTCCTAGCATTAGAGATGTTGAATTTGTCATAGACGTGACACAGTCGAACACACTCGGGTTTTCCCATGTTAAAGCCATAACATGAGCAGTCTTTCATGTCATGGTGTTAACATATGATTCTGAGAGGAGGGTCAGGTCAAAAGATGAGTTCACTTTTATTGAATGTACTTGATGTTTAGTGTTCTTTCTTATTATTACACTCATTCACAGAAACCATCACCTAGAAGTAGCCTGCTAGATAGCTATTAATGTATCATCAATATTAGGAGTTTTACAGGGATAGTCCGCTTTGAAGTAATTTCTCCTCAGTAGAAAACCAGAAGCCCAATCCACTCTTTAGTGGTTCAGAGCCTGAAGCCTGAAGCCTGAACCTGTTCTGCCTGATCAGACAACAACAGCAAATTGCCTGGATGCATGTCTTAGTTTCAGTCTACATAGGGTTTAGTTCTCTTATTGATTACCAAACAAGCTGTTTCACACATGGGGCCCAGCTCAAAAATAT
>NW_018127896.1:2837255-2837970 GCF_001952655.1 Monopterus albus | reverse complement strand
TGATGCTTGTTCTTCAGTGTGTTTACCACCCTACTTATGTTTTTTTAAATGGCTCAGGGCCCTTTCGTTTTTGACTTCCTTTTTACATGTGTATATACTGTACTGCTGTGTTTAATATTTTCTTATTGAGCTTCTTGATGAATGATCTGACAGACACTTTGCTATCAGCTGAGCTGCAACACAGATCAAACTAGGTCAAAGGTTCTGGTGAAGGTTTTATTTAAAGTTGAAAAACTGAAAGCCTCTGGATCAAGCAAATCTAATACACTGTTTCGCTGTACAATGATTCTGCTGATGTCCAATTTTGTTGTCATAAGATCAAATTTCATTTCCTTCCATTGTCTCTCTGTGGGCATGAAATAGCAGGAAAAATGCTTTGTGCCACAATTTCTTGTTGCAGTTGTACAGTGAATTGAAAACGGCCCTGTTCTTTTTTGTTACCTGATATCTCTTCTCTCTCCTCCAGTTGTTTCGGCACGGTGACCGATCACCAATCGGAGCCTATCCTAATGACCCGTACCAGGAAAGCGCCTGGCCACAAGGTTTTGGACAGTTATCGCAGGTACAATGAATGGTTTTAATCTGAGAGATTACAGCGCAGGAGCACTTATGTTGTCATGTGTACATACATTTTTTGCTAAACCTGTAGCTCGAGAAATATATCTAGTGTTTACACATAAATGGATGTGATTTTATGCAGAATCACACACATTTT
>NW_018127896.1:2827798-2837242 GCF_001952655.1 Monopterus albus | reverse complement strand
TATATATATACACAGTAATGTCATCAGTAGTCTAATGTTAGTTTTATTACTATTCACATGTTTATAGGATGGGATGAGGCAACACTATGAGCTGGGCCAGTTTCTAAGGAAGCGATACAACGGATTTCTCAACAAATCCTATGACAGACATGAGGTACGAGACGGATGCTCCTCTTCTTCATAGCAGTACCTCTACGCACAGACAGTGATTCATTAACATTTAAGAGAAGGGGCTTCTTGCCATGTTGGTGCTAGAATTCCCAGAACATGGTGAAAGTTTGAGAGATGTTATAGGAGGAAGGCCTCAGTACCAGTGAATTATCCAGTGCTTTGATCCAAGTCTGTCTTTAGCTATTTTCTTCAAACTGTTTAGTGTAATTCCATATTTAATATTTGATGTGTCACTGGCAACTCCTTTGTCCTCAGATCTTGGTTCGCAGTACAGACTATGATCGCACCCTGATGAGCGCTGAGGCCAACCTGGCAGGTCTGACCATAAGCTACCTCCATCTCCAACTTCTCTTTTGTCAAGCAGCACTACTTTCTGGTATTCTTCATCATCCTCACCTTAGTGGTCTGTCACTGTCCTCTAGGTCTGTACCCCCCCAGCGATCAGCAGATCTTCACAAAGGGCGTGAAGTGGCAGCCAATACCTGTACACACCGTGCCGCAAAGTGAAGATAGGGTATGTATATAAAATCAATGGTTTTATTAGTGCTTCTTGTTAAAAAGGATTCACTGAACTTTGTGTCTTTTTTAGCTTCTCTTATTTCCTCTAGGAGACTGTCCTCGCTACGCACAGCTGTTGAATGAAACAAAGCACACAGAGGAGTTTATTAATGTCACCATTGCAAATCAGGTACTTTTCCTTTATTGACACATATTGTTCCAAGATCAGGGTTGTAGCAGCTATTGAGGGCATGCCTTAATACAACTTTCAGAATAAATAAGTAAAACAAACAGACAATAAATGAAAGTGATTTATAAAATGGTAATATAGATGTAGGATGCACTTAGTGATCCTCTCTTCAGGACCTTATAGAGCTGGTGAGGAATAAATCGGGATGGAATAAGACCACTGTGGAGACAGCCTGGGGCCTGTATGACACACTCTTCTGTGAGGTAAGAACAGGCATGTGCAAAAAAACACACAGCAATGAAAACCAAGTATATATGGATGTTGAAAATAAATGAAAACCAAGTATATATGGATGTTGAGAATAACTTGGCGTGCAAGAGAAAAATTCACATGCTGAATTTCAACAGTGAAGTTAATGTGGCCTAGACCAAACCTCGCTTGTTACAGTCTCGTGACCCAGCTGATCTCACCAGTTTTTGAGGAAAAGGACTGTGCAACTAGAAGCAGTCTGAGTTTCCCCACTGAAATTCACAAAGAATAGTGTGAGGGTTCAATTATGAACTACTATGCAATCAGGGTCAGTCAAGCCAAGGAGTATAGCCACAAAATAATGAAGCAAGAGAGAATGCTGTAAAGAGGTGGAGGCAGACTGCTGACAAAGTGCTAACAAGAACAGAAGGGTACTTTGTCAGCTTCATCACTGTTTCATTAAAGATTTTAGGCCTTTTGTGAAGTCTTTTACATGGTGTTCATCATTTCCCTGCTGTTTGTGGCTGTTCAGTCCCGTCACAACAAGTCTGCTCCTGACTGGGTGACTCCTAATGTGATGAAGAGGCTCCAAGTGCTCAAGGACTTTGGATTTCAGGTAAAAGTGATGAATCATATTTTTGGTGTCTTGTGATTGTCGTGGAATTAAAACAATTTTAATGTAAGGAGACCATTTGATGTCAAATTCTCACAGATCGTATTTGGGGTCTACAAACGACAAGAGAAGAGTCGGCTACAGGGAGGTATGTGTGTGTAGAGCAGGGAAATGTAAAGGGTACTGTAGTTTTTATCAATTGTTTCTTAAAAAGAAAAACATTGTGCTTTCAGTATGTTTGAGACTATTTTCAGCAGCAGATGAATCCACATTTGTTGCTGTCTGTCTTTCAGGTCTCCTTCTGGGTGAAATAGTGAAGAATCTTTCGAGGATGGCCGTCCCAGACCCGAAACAGAGACTGAAAATGATGATGTTGTCAGCGGTGAGCTAGTAACACTATTAACACTAAGAACTGTTTTTTGAATTTATCTCTAGGCAGCTTTTGCTACAGTACCTTTTGGACAAAGCTAGCTGTTTTTCTCCTGCTTGCAGTCCTTCTGCTTAGCTAAACTACCTGTCGCCTGGCTGTAACTTCATATTTAGCGCACAGACGTCAGTCTTTCATCTTTTCATCAGTACATTTCTTTAATGTGTTTGTCCCCTTCACAGCACGACAGCACTGTAACTGCTCTTCAGGCCAGTTTGGATGTGTTTAACGGAAGACAGCCACCTTACGCCTCCTGTCACATATTTGAGCTTTACAGAGATGCCAACAGGTAAAACGCATACCAGCATAGTAAACTGACACAAGCATAATATTGACACTCACACTCCATGTACTATTGAGGAGTTAATAGAAGCACTAGCACTACTATTTGTGATAGAGGACATACAATATTAACATTTTGCCAAACATTGATCTTGTTCCTCTCTGTGCCTGCAGCTCTGCTTCGGTGTTGATGTTTTACCGGAACGACAGCTCAGTGGATCCGTACCCTCTGCAGTTACCAGGTTGCACCCTTGACTGCCCCCTAGAAGAGTTTGTGAAAATTACCAAGCTTTCGATTTCAGACGACAGGGACAAAGAGTGCCAAATTCCTTCACAGGGGAAAGATAAAGGTTAACACACAACTCAGTTAAATAATGCAGACTATTAAAATAAAAGAAAAATTATAGATGGCTCCACCTTTGCTTCATTTTCTCCATTCACTTGTCTTCTGTCTTCAGGAGTGATCATTGGTCTGGTGGTATCCAGCTGCCTGCTCTTCCTCTTCATCTCGCTTCTCCTTGGCATTCTCTGTTGGCAGAAGGAGCCACACACCAACCAGGGATATCACCATGTGATCAACCAAGAAGCTGGAGAGGAATCCTGACAGAAGCGCAGACTTCTTCCTCAGAGATCTACAGGCCTCACCTCTTGGGTTGGCAGCGATGACGATGAACTCTAAATTAACTGTGGTTCGGGACCAGAATTATTTTTTTTCCCACAGGGAATTTCCAAAATGACCCAGTTTATAGGTTGAAAGGGAAGAACTTAAACATTTTATATTGATATTTTAGAGAGGACCATATTTTAGACTGTGAACTCTGATCTCTAACATTGGCAAGTAAGGTAGTTGTTTAAAAATACAATCTGACCAGATTTCTGCTTAGAAAGATTGAACGATTGTTTTTTTTTTTTTTTATGTGAGTTTAGAAAAGTTCAAAAAGTTAGTCCAGGAAATTTTAACTAGTGTAATAGTCTGGAAATGTGAGGGGAAAACCGTGAGTTCTTGGTACTGTCAATGCCTTTAATTATGGGGTGTTTTGGTGAACTTTTTTTCTGATGTAATGAATGACACATTCTCTATGATTACAGATATTTTTTTTTTTTGAAATTGTTCAGGTGTGTTTGATTTCTCTGAGGCACAAAAAAGGTGCTGACATGGTGATAGCAGGCATCCACTACCAAGTGTCCTTTAGCAAGACACCAGCTCAGTGGTAGTTTAGCTGAACCTGACCTGTGACCAAACCAAGCACAATACTGTAAATCAGTCTTGCAGTCATAAGAATTTTCAGTTTTATTCAGCTTCCGTTTAAACAGATGATTTTGAAGATGTTTGGTTGTTTTTTTTTTTTTTTTAGTGCAAGCCTTTATGTTTGTGCATTTTTAGTCAAGTCAGCTTTGAATTATTAAAAAAATAAAAACCTGGTTTTTCACTATGAACCAAACATCTTTTAAAATGAATGATTTTTCCTTAAGTGATATCATGAAACTATAAATTGTATCTAAAACTTTCAGCTCAAGCAGTGGTAGACTAAGTTTTTTAGTTTTATACATCAGGAGATGGTTTCTTTTGTTTGCATTGGCCGTTTGATTACTGAAGAGAAATATTTAATATATTACAGATATGTATAATCTATGACGGGGATATTGGTTCTTAGGATTCTAGACTGTAAATTAATTTGCACATTCTTGAAATCAGTTAATTTTGTCACATCAAACCTGGAAAACAATTTTTTGAAGAAATCAAACTGTCACAATTGCAATTATGAACACAATTACCATTATTATAATTATGTGGCTCAACTTTACATTGTCATTATGGTGTTCATTTTATATGAAATTGCTGATCAGACTTTGAGAATGTGTTAATGTTAATTTGTAAAAATAAATTGTATAAACACAGACTCACTTTGCTTGTGGATTCCTTGGTATAACAGTCTGGAGAATATTTGTCATCTTGGTAGGATGTTGTCAATGCGGAGTGCAGAGCTAATACTGTGGCAGCACTGCAGACAACACTGCTTTACTTGTTTTCACTCTGATACAAAGAGAAAGGTTTAAGTTGTACCTCATACCTGGAGCTACTGTACATTTACAGCTCTATTAATAGCAACTAAACTTTGCCATATTTTACAGTAAGCCAGCCAATTCAACTTAATTCGGACATCATGAAATGATTATACTGGTAAATTCAGCCACGTGACCAACTGTGTATTGGTGGGAAAAGTCAGCACCAGTCAGATCCATAGTAGCAAACACAATAAGAACATTTATTCCTGTGTGAAATTTGCATTTTTTGGTGACTTGATGTTGTATAAAGTATGCACTGATGACACGAATCACATCTGACTCAGTTGTGTTTGGTGCAAAACTGCAAAGTATTGTATATTTTGTGTCATGTTTGAAGTAACACACTGCTAGATGAATACTGGCTCCCTTTGGTCTTTAAAAACAGTGCAGTAGGCCTTTATTTAAACATGGTAGTGCTTTTGTTGCATACATTGTTAGTGATCTGTTGCACAATAGGCTACATTCAGTATGGCCATGACTAAAACAACCCATAACATAAAACAATTATAACAGAGCAAATACCGTTTACACAAATATTATCACCTTGGAGAGAAAATATGACACTGGGTTTTTCTGATGCAGAAGCATGCACTGTAGATGTTGAGTTTTCTTTTACAGATTGATCTTCATGACAGATGAAGTCAGGTACAACACCATGGTTTTAAAAACAAAGGGGCAGCACAGATACACAGATTTTGGTCTGAGAACTAGGTCATGTATGAAAAATGTCCCATTAAAGTGACATATTGCTTACAGGTTGTCATGAGATTCAGAAAACATGTAATAATGAAAAACAATGAAAATAAAAACTATAGAATGTGTTAGAAAGTCTCATCTCACATACTGCTTAGTCCTGAACGCAGTCACGGGGGGGCTGGAGCCAATCCCAGCAGGCATTGGGCGAAAGGCGGGGTGTGTTAGAAAGTAATAATGTACAATAAAAACCAATGTATAAAAAGCATACCAACTCTAAAACCAAAAATCTAAGATCACACACATACTTAATATCATTAACACACATAGATCCGTAATCGATTAACTTGGAAACACAATTAAAAACATACACCATCCGACCATCTCTTGTGCAAAAATATTTTCCTTGAGGAATGAAACTATTAGATATGACAGCATGATGGCACACTGATATTTCCTTTCTCAAAGGATAAATAGTAACATAAAGAATACAGACAGGTTGGTTAGTGAGATCCCACATTCAGACACAAACACCTTTCTCTCTGAAGGCAAATTCCTAAGTGCAAATTGTTGCCTCACAGCTCACAAAGAATCAGATTACATTTTTGGTCTTAGATGTGTCACAGAGACTCTTCCACCCTGTTAATAAACAACATTAACAGGGTTCTGAATGTAAGTTACTTAATGTAATGTGTTTTATCCCTAATATCCAGCAACTTGTAGCCATAATATGACAAAACCTGGTCACTCCAGTTGTACGGTTTCACTAGTTTCCATAACTGTGGATAAGGAAGTCTGGATTTGGCTGCTGTTAAATATTTTTATCCAACAGCACTGACATGTTTGATCAAGCTTGTGATATTCAAATTAACACCCATTAATACCACAGATATACAAATTAAACATATATTTTGGGGCTGTAGGAAGTTTACATGGATAATATTTGTGAAAACTGAAATATTACAGTAAGTTATGAAAATTACAAAAAGCTTATTTTACATCTCAAATTACAGAGGGATCCATGGGTTAAGTGGAACTGAGCAGTCTTAAACTTGCTAACAGCATTTGTAAAACTTTCTATGTGTGGCACCAAATTAACCATCAGTGTGAAAACAAAATTTGTCACAGTCTGTGATGAATCAAAGTTTCATTAGCTTTTCGTATTTTGGTTTTGTTGGGCCTCTGGGAATTTTCTTGGTTAAAAGTTTTTCAAGCTGTTATTTGCCATTTGCTGTTGGAGCTGGACATAAGCTAGCTCCAACAGCAAAAAGCTAATTACTGTTCTAATGTATTCAGAGCTAAAAGTGAGAAACACAATGAAATGCCTTTTCTAAATGCATATCATTTGGTTTTCATAATCAGAATACACTTTTTGAAGCTCAAACTAGTAGCCTAGCATCCTTTACTGTTGTTTTCCAGCCTAAATTGCCCTTTTAAAATACAAATAAAATCATACATATTCCCAATAAAATCAGTCACACAACCTAGGGTTGACAACCCAAATAGCAGTTTGACAAAGGTTGAGTGAATCTTGACTGATAGACCATTGCAGCTTCAGCAAATTAGCTTGATAAGCTTGCTACATGGATCTCGGCTGTGCAGAAATATACCTTCCACAGAAGTGCAACTGAATCAAACTTACAAGAAAAGAAAAAAAAGGATGATGAGAGTGATGATTGTCTGGTCTCTGATGATTCTGGTCTGAAATGATAATATGACCAAAACATTTAACAGAAGAAGTTTGGTCTTTGTTGTTTTCAGTGTATTAGCCATATTAATGCTAAAAATCTGGTCCATAGCCTGCGCTTCCTGTCACTCATGTCCATACATGCCATTGCTGATTCGACCACATTTCTCCAGAATAAGTTTGGTGAACCTTCATACTTGGTCCTCAGTAATATTTCAGGTTATTACTCAAAAGGAGCTGCTTTGATGTAGTTGGAGAAGCAAAATGGTGACACAAACACAGGCAGTTGTTAGATATTATTCTTCTTCAATCTGGACAATGTACCCTTAATTCTGTGGGGTGCAAAAGTATGTTTGTGACCCACAGTAATAATTTTGTGATGTGGAATAGTAATTACTGTGATGATGGTGGTTCTGTGGGGTGGAGTAGTAGTTGTGGTGGTGACTCTGGGTGGTTCCATAGGCTAAAAGGAGGGGGGCTGTGGAAGATGGTGGTTGCTGGGTGGAGGCAACACCCGCTGTCAGGGTCCCGCTACGCTGGATTGAGCCATACCAACTAGATGAACCCAGCTGGGGAGTAGTGGAGAGGAGACTGAGAGATGAGAGGGATTGAGGAGAGGAGGGAGAGGATAAGAAAAAGAGACAGAGATAAGTCGACGTATTGATTTTTCAATACAAAGCTTACAACACAATGCTAAGCTTAATTGATTTGCGGCTGATACTTTAACTGAAAAACAGACACTGAGAGAATGTATGTGCATGTGTGTGCCCACCTGGCCCGATCAGTCCTATTGTTAATACTTCTGGAAAGGTCGTCATCACTGTCGTACCGTCGAGGGTTGTCAAAGAAATAAGCTCTGGAGCTGAAACTGTGGCTGTTGATCATCCCTCCTGGAGCCTGAGAGATAGAGAAATATTCAATTCTCATCATGGTTTACAGCATTTGAGAAAGTTCAAAGCTCTAACAGACAAATTAGTGATTATCATTATTTTTTGTTGGGTTTTACTTATAATACTGTGAGGTCTAGACCTGATTATGTAAAGTGCCCCAAGACAATTGTTGTTGTGAATCAGTGCTATACAAAGAAATTGAACTGAATTTTACCAGATTTTGGTTGGGTCTCTGGACTCTGAAGAAAACCACCACTAAGCTGGTAGGTAGCAGCTCCCAGAAGAACAGAATGATCCCAAACACAATGTAGGCTTCACCACTGATCTCTTGCACATCAGCCTATAACACAAAAACACTCTGTACATTTGAATTCATTCCATCAATTATGAACACACATAACATCTGAGAGACAGAATAGTGTTGAGATGTTAGGCTGACAGCTAGTATACAGTCAGATTAAAGGAATAATCTGCAATATGAGATTATGCCCCCACATACAGACAGCAAATATGCTGTGTGTATTCATGCCCAACACATACACACAAACACACAGACAGGAACCCTTTCAAATGGGCTGTCCATCTCCTGTGAGGATGCAGGTCAGGACACACATACACACACAGACACACACACACACACACACGAGGCTGGCGGCTATATAAAAGCTCAGTTTCCAACTGAAACTGAACACACCTGGTATATTACCTGATCAGAAACACTGTACCAGCCATAGTTGAAAGGACTCAGTCTGTCCTGTGAGGACAGGGCCACCACTACCAGGTTGTAACAGGCTCTGGATGTGTAGAGAAGAATCACCACAGCTCCTACGGCTGTTGCTTGGCATACTGATGTACCCTGGTGAGGAAGAGATTGGCTTACACTGATTTATCAGTTGGCTGTTGGTTTGTAAGTTAAAGGCCAATATTTATGGAGATAAAATCCTATCAAAAATGTTACAAATGTGTGTTTAATGTTTTGTCTGTAACAAGCGATTTGTGTGTGTGTGTGTGTCATGAGGATCACAAATGTGTGCCGCGCAATCTGCACGTATAAAGCCATTTGTGTGTGTGTGTCATGCTGTTCACAAATGCATGCTGTACAAACTGCACATAAAACACATTTTACAAATGCTTAAAATCGATTTTTTGTGTGCAGTTCTTTAGAAAGTACGTACACATTGTTACCTACGCATGCGTGGATCGTCTAACACACACGAATCACCTTCCGCGCACACACGGATTTTTGAGAGTGTTTTTCCGCACTCTCAAAAGTCCACGATCCACGAATGCACGGTGCGTTTAAGGACACGTGGAAAACTCGGACATCTGAGTTTCCCAAACAAAAGTATTTACACAACGCTATTCCAAATGGACATTACATAAAATAAACAAAAATATTTAATACATAACACGTTTTAACAGAGAACATTCCAGTTGCCTGCAGTTTGTGGTGCATGTTCTAAATTTTTATATATTTAGAATTTAGAAGTTATGAAGCTAAAGTTAATATTCCGCCCTGCGGAGTTTATAGTTTTTCCAGTAGGGCATATTTTAGTGATGCACATATTCCTCCCGACGGAGTTTGTTGTTGTTTTTCAGTGGGACATGTTTTAGTGATACACACCGCTAGTAAGTTTAGCATGAAAACAGTCACAGGTTGTCTCTCCTTCGAATCTA
>NW_018127896.1:2794130-2825194 GCF_001952655.1 Monopterus albus | reverse complement strand
GGAAACAGGTTTGGAAACTCAGATGTCCGAGTTTTCCACGTGTCCTTAAACGCACCGTGCATTCGTGGATCGTGGACTTTTGAGAGTGCGGAAAAACACTCTCAAAAATTCGTGTGTGCGCGGAAGGTGATTTGTGTGTGTTAGACGATCCACGCATGCGTAGGTAACAATGTGTACGTACTTTCTAAAGAACTGCACATGAAAAATCGATTTTAAGCATTTGCAAAATGTGTTTTATGTGCAGTTTGTACAGCATGCATTTGTGAACAGCATGACACACACACACAAATGGCTTTATACGTGCAGATTGCGCGGCACACATTTGTGATCCTCATGACACACACACACAAATCGCTTGTTACAGACAAAACGTTAAACACACATTTGTAACATTTTTGATAGTATTTTATCTCCATAAATATGGGCCACACATGTGATCCACCCACGAGGCCTCTCCATAACCAAAATTACCAAAAGCAAATGGATTTTAGAGGTAAACATTTAAACATCGGTACAGGTCTAAATAATAGTGAAAATCAGGGGTCTTCATTCCCTTTCATAGAGCTTAACCGTGAGTAACTTAAAGTCAGTTCATTGTTGGTTTTAGTCTGTGTATGGGGATTGTTCAAAATACTATTAATATAGAAAATGATCAACCTAGGCTAAGCTTAGCCCTTTTTCAGTTATTTTATCGGTGTCCGCCAACTTGCATCATTTCTAAATACAGAAAATGTCCATACAAGTTTTTGTGGCTATGTTCTAGGTAAACACTTTCTATACAAAACCTGAATTTCATAATGAATACCAAAATATCTTTTTTGATATATTACTTTATGAATGCAAATGTTAAATTTTGTGTCAATACAAAGCACTTGTAAAAGAACTTGCCTGAATGAAATACAATCTAAAATGAGTTTTATTTCTACCTTGGACTCAAGGTAAACGTTGGCAGAGGACATCTTGGCGACCTTGAAGATACAGACGGCCAGAGAGACAGCACACAGGACAAACAGACCGTCGTTGATCAGGACCCGAGCCAGGACTGCATGTCTGATACCCCCATCACTGGAGATATAAAGGTTATTGGAGTAAGACAATTACAAGTCTTCTGAGAAGGCTATATATGTTTAAGGGCAAAATGTTCAGTTAATGGAATTGTCCGTTTACCTTGGTGACTCAGAGCGCTCCAGAGCTCCTTGCACTAACAATGCACAGGTTAAATTCACCACCAAGAAAAATATACTGAGACACAGGAACAACAAGCGCAGAGGAACCCTGAGGAAAGAAAGACAAACAGTAAGAGGTTGGCCAAAAAATATGACTTTATTCATAGACAACAACTAATTAAAATTCATATTGCTCTGCTGAATCTGCAAACCAAGTGTGTGGAAGAAGAACACTCAGACAGAGAGAGCCGACTGTAGTTGTGAAGGAGGGAGAAGCATGACGATCATTTATTAAAATCATACAACGATATTCTGAATTTCTGTCTAAAACTGTCAAAAACATAAAGATATAGCATTTTACTACATCTTGATTTCAATGGCCTCTATCAGAATATGTTCAGACAAAAAAAGAAACCGATGAGAAAAATTGGAGAAACAATTTATATAACAACCAGCCAGGTTAATATAGTAATAGTACAGACTTACTTGTATTTGCTGAACTCTGGGGAATACTTGGCTTTAGCCTTAAACATCACCTAAAAAAAGAAATTACAGAATTACTAGAGATATATATTAACGGGTGTATAATACAAGTTTTCAGGCTAAAATTCACATATTCAACATGCTTTTTTTTGTTTTAATTTACATTTGGAATCACCCAGAGGCCAGTTTGTAGGACAGGTTAACAAGTTATATGATCAGGGGAGATTTCATGAATTGATCAAATCTGCCCTACAAAGGCAAAATTCAGTAACAACATATTTGATGAAAAAACCTTTGACACCTGCTCTATTATATAAAATTTGTAATGTTTGTAAAAACTGCTTTTTCAATGTGCAGTAACTACAAAACTTAAAAACCAAACCAAAATGCAGTGTCCAGAGAAGACATAAGATTAAGGCATTACAACCTTTCTACCTGTTCTACAGCTTGTCTTCACGCTTTAAACTTTTTTTAACATCACTGCTTCTGTATCTTCTGCAATACCTTTGTAGGGCTGAAATGTGAAGCATGTAAGAGAGCAATGGGGTGTGGGTTTCTTTTAAAAGTGTGTGAACCGAGTAGAGCCTGAGGAGTGTGGTATAGAAAAACACACAATGCAGCAACATTCTACCAATGCAAGCAAAACAAGAAATCCTAGCAAGAATCCATTACATAACAGTGTGCATATATTTCTGAGGATTAACTGTATTAAAGTCCAATGAAAATAATAAAAGTTTCTCTTTTTACAGATGAAAATCATGTTATCAGCAGTGACCTAAAAACATCAAACTGCACATAAGTCCAGTTTAAGAGTATACAAAAGGTGGGACACTGGCCAACACTGATCTAGTTCACTCACTTCCTGGGATTATTCTGTTATTAAGAGCTACAATCACACAGGTAAAAATGTTATCTATGTACCTATTAGACACTTAAAGGGATAAATGACAATAATAATTTATTTTTGATATTATATTACACATGCAATGACCACAAGGGTCCTGAAAATTGCTCAGTGTTGTCCACATTCAGTTCAAACACACATATGTACCTACACTCACACACATAAACAGACTTTTGTGTAAAGCTGGAGGCCAGTAGGAAGTAATCGGTAACCTAGAAGTGAGGCAACCAGCCAAGAGAGTACCTCTGGATTACATATTTTATGTATTTTGTGTGTGTGTGTCTACCTGTAACATAGTGTTTTGACTGATCATGGCCATAATCTTTCTGTAGCAGGCAGGGGCTAAAATGCCTTAAGCAGAAGTAGATCACAGGTCAGGGCTCATGCCTGACTCACCAAAGAAACAAGTATTTCCATACATGCATGTGTGTCAGACACCAGACCATGTCACAGTGGCATGATATTATATTAGCTGTAGCTCTCAGCGTTTCTTACTCTCAGTGAGGTCCATGTTGAGCAGTGCTGTTCAGCAGTGAAGAACTGGTGCAGGAACTGTGTTGCGACATTGGTTAAACAAATTATTTATCACACTGGACTATAACCTTGCTAAGAGTCTAAATTTGTGTTTCTGTGTTCATGCAGTGATGGAGCCATAGCATAGCATAGGTGATGATGATTTATACACTTCAATCAGTGAGGGCAATTTCAGTTACCACCAAATTAATTTAAATGCAATGCAATCTCATTCAGTCTCAAAAGTTAATCAAAGCTTATGCCAATGGATCACAGCCCTTTTGGCCTGTGCCCTCTTTAAAAAAAAACAATATGCAATAAAACTGAGTACACCACTGGACACTGTCACCTAAATGTTCAAATCCTGTCCAGTTAATGCAGCTGTTTTTTGCTTTTAGACAAAGTCCAAAAAGAATGAAGTACATACATTTCAAAGGTAAAAATAGTTACTGTTGCCACATACATGTAGCAAGTCTGTTTTGCTGCTTTCATGCAAATTAACACAAACAGCAAAAACCAGAGACGTTCCTTCTCCTGTTTATTCAAAGTGAGAGTGTATGCTTTAACTGGCCATAGATCAGGTGATGGACTACAGTGTTAAGTCATATGACACCACAGGTTTCATTAATGTCTACTCAGCCAGTTGGACTGGCTTCTTCTCTACTCGCCCTACATGTGACTGAGATAGTGTTTTCACTTAAAGCAGTGATTAAACTAAAATGGTGTTAGCAAGTTAAAATCCAAAAGTGTGTAGGTGTTGAGAATTAAAGAAAACAGCTTCAAGTCAGTCAGACCTCTCTACTGTGAAACATGTGGGCAAATGGTGAACACAGTCACTGCATTTACTCATTTGATGAAGAAGAAACATTTACATTTTCATGTCTGTCCATTGTATATGACGCTACAGCTAGGAGATGGTTAGCTCATCATAAAAACTGGAAGCAGGAGGAAACAGCACCTCTAAAGCTCACTATTAGGCCAAGCACTATTTCTTGGCTGAGCACAGTAATTTCTAAAGTGAATCTTTGAGCTACAGATTTATTTTATTGTCCATTTATCTACTTTGTTAATAGGTTCTTAATGAATCAATCCACTCTATAAATGATCAGAAAATAACAATGTCTGTCACTGTTTCCCAAAGGTGACTTCCTCAGATTACTCATTTTATCAGACAACACCCAAAACCAAAAGGTACTGTTTGCCATAAAAAAGGACTATGAAAGCCATTTAAAAATTGCTGAGATAGATTAAATTATCATAATTTATTATTAATTTTTTGTTGATCTACTAACCAACTCTAATACTGTCCAGCACATTTGATGAGCCTGGGCCAAATAGCTGGTCTTTCATTCTTTGTTAAAATAACTGATGTTTATTTACTGGTGGTTCAATGTGACAAAAGCACAATATTAATTAAAGCAATTATATGCTATAACTAGAATTGGGTAAGCATCCTTGGGATGTTTTTGCCCAGGGAGCTGTGTGATGTTGGTACAAGGAATTAGGAACCTTGGATTAATAGGAAACCTCCAAACTTCTGTAATCCCACACCAAAACCCTTAAAAACAGCTCTTTCAGTGTGTGTCAGGCCAAAATGTCCTCACGCCCATGGTATAAAATTCAAAGAGTTCCCACAAAGTCTTACAAGCCTATGCACATGCACGGTTGCAGTCCTACCTGTGTGAAGTAGAGGTTGAGCAGGCAGAGTGTGAAAAACTGCAGGCAGACAGGGCAGCAGTAGAGCAGCCAGTAGGCCAGAGGCTGCAACTGGCTGGCCTGCACTACATTCTTAAAGTAGAAAGAGAAGAGGGTCGTCCTCAGCGCTGCCCACAGCAAACAGAGAAACAAAAACACACTCTGGTAGCTGAATCGCTTGTGTCCATAATGCAAAATGAGCCAGAGCTGCAGGTATACGTAAATAAACAGGAAAGAGTAGAGGACGGTGTAGATGGTAGTGAGACAGAGCTCCAGTGTTGGGGAGATTACAGCACCAGGGGACTCCTTCAGTGAGCTAAACAAATGGGGATTAACCTTCTCTCCTAACGAAAACATCTCCACTGGTGGTGTGATGCTGTGAAGGCTAAAGCATTAAAACGGGGTCAGACCTGGGTTACATTCACCGCGGATGACAAAAAGACGAGGGTATTCGAGTGAAAAAATGCGAGAAAAGCAGTTTATTCTGAAAAGAAGTGACATAATGAAACTGCGCTAGGATTTAAATCGGGCAAGGGTTGAGGAAAACATTGCGTCTAATTAAAAGAAAACGCTGGGTTAAAAAACAAGAGAGCACGAAAGAAAACAAGAGAGGAACCCTTCTGAGCCTCTGCAAAGCAGCTCACTGCAAAAAAACAACTTGAGGGGGGAACAAACCTCCAGATCAGCTGTGATGCCATTTTAGACCCGCCCCCTTGCTCTCAATTAACGCAGAATCTAGCGCTATGTAGACGCCATCTTGGCTCAACACTAGGCTCATTTTCGCGCGAGACAGCTTTCTTCGGAGCCACAGGTTCCAGCCACTTTCCGAGAGCAATCTTCCAAGTGAAATTTACGTTGTCACGCCCACGTTTCCGGTGCGCAACTTTATTGGCCAGTTTTTCAGCTCAACCTCCAAAGGTTTCTCACTCCATTGCCTTATGATGATGTCAGCTGAGGGAGTCTCCACCTTCTGCCCGCTCGTGGTAGGTCAGTTGAACAATTAAAAATGTTTCCAGATCTGATTGGCTCAGAGAAACACGTGGGCGTCTCACAAAAAGAGGCATGAAAACAAACTGCAGACGTTACAACAAGTTACTGAGAGATAACAAACGTTTGTGGAAAAGTGGGATTGTCTTCACAATAAAAGATAAATGGATTCACGGAACAACAACCATTGTGAATGACATGATTTACATCTATGAAACGGTTCTATCTTCAGCAACTACAATTTACTTTTAGTGTCCGTTGAGCATTCAAAAAGGTCGCATCACTTCAAGGTAAGCCCCTTAATTGACACAATTAATGTTTTTACCTTGAAGTGATAACAGGAAGTGCTGCTGTAAATGTTATTAGTATTTTATAAATTTACTGGAATTAACGTTAGCTAGTTATCGACAGCTTTGAATGAACATCCATCAGCCTAAGCTACATTCCTAAATAAAGCGGACAGTGGCATTTTTGGAATTTCTTCGGGATTTTACATAGATACGACAAGCTTCTGATTAAAATATGTGTCATTATGTCGTTATCTCCGTTTACCACAGCCATAACTGTGGTTTCACTGAAGCTTAACCCTACCCCGACTTTCTTAGGTAACACTCGGCTAACATATTTGTTGTCAGTGCTGGCTCCTTTAATCACCTCTTTGTTTTCAGGTCCCGTTTCTGTGTCATCTAGAAAGTGTCATTTTTATCACGTTTGTCTACCAAACACACAGTCAACATACTATTACAATAGTGTATCTCGTGGCTTTATAACCACATTTTTCCCACATAGAGCACAACAGCGTTCTCTCCATGATGTGGATGTGTGTTGCTCTTTTCCTGCTGTGGCCGAGGTCAGGAGGATGCACAGAGAAGGCAAACACATCAGACCTCATTGAATACACAGCTTCAGATTTCTATGAGAAATTGCATTCTGGGAAGATGATGTTTATCTATTTTGAATGTAAAGGTAGGCGGCTCAAATATACAGCTCAGACTTGTCTATATTTGCAGAATGTCTACTTTAGCAGCATTGCAGTGTGTTTGTCAAAGCTATCACACACACACACTTGTCTGTGACATACTGTCTCTCATATGAAGGATAGCAGTATTTGACTGTGCCCCTCTTTGCTTGCAGTCTCTCCAACCATCTCTCTCTTCTTGGTGGAGTTGGAGAAGTCTGCTGAAGCTCTGCAAGATTATGGGGTACTGGTTGGAAAGGTAACTGGGTAACCGTACTTCCCTCCATGCTGCTTGCTCCCATCTGTTGAAGAAGTTGATATTAATGTTTTTATTAATTCAAGATTTGGACACAGGTGTTTGTTTTGTGCTTTGTGTTTAGGTCAACTGTAATAAAGAGCGGGTTCTCACATACTGCACAGATGAAAGGCTACTGCACACGGCTTTTTTGTTCAGGTGGGTTGTGTAGACATGAATTCCTCCATGGTGGTTAGTCACAAAATAACCAGAGGCATTAACATCTATTTATGGGTATTCTCTGTGAAAAGGAGAAGAGAAATGTTTCACAAATATAAGAAGATGTTGATGGGACATTCTGAATCTAAGGAATGTCACCAAAAAAAGTAGTCTAGCGATTTTAATGAAGAAGAAAAATTAAAAATATGATTATTTTCAGGCAAGTTCAACAAAGAACCACAAACTGCATTTACCAAAATAACCGTAATTAATAAATGATTTTGAGCAGCTGTTTGTTAGCATTGTTACATCTGTCTCAAACTGCTTCTTGTTAGGGGTGGTAAGGAGTTTTTGGGTTTGGATTTGGACACCGTGTTTGACGTCAACTCCATAGTCTCCGAAGTCCTGTTGTAAGTAAGCAACATTTACAGTTATAATCAAGCATCTAAAGCGCATGATACACAATCATTTTTCAAATTATATTTGTATACTCTTCTAAGTAGTACTTGTATGTCATTATTATATATGGTTTAACACTGCATATGCAGTGCCATTCTGCATGAAGAGGTCAAGTACATCCGCACAGACACTGACCTCTTGGCTATGGAGAAGGCAGCTAGAAGGAAGAAGGATATTGTGCTGGGTTACGTCCGCAGCCTGGGCACACAAGGTATGAGCAAGGACAAGAGGATGGATGTAAAGTAAGGAGGCAACAAATGTTAAACAACCTGTGTATATGGGTGATTTTGTCTATTATATTGCTGATATACTGTATTTAAGATGATGGTAGTGTGTAAGGCTGCAGCTCCTGATGGAAACACACTGTATGATTGACTTGAACTGTGCAAATGAATGGTATTGTTTCTGCTGGTTGTACTACTTAAGAGCACAGATCGATGATGGAGACAGCATATGTGTATGGATCCAAATACCAGTTCATCCTCATAACAGGAGGACCAGTGTTGAAACAGTTAGGGTAGGTTCTCTTTTCTTTAGTTTGTTCTTGCCTTTTGTCTGACGTGAGTTATATACTTTGGCCTTCACAATCCAAGATTGTGTTTCATAAAGGTGGCTAGATTAGACAATTAGATTAGACAGTGCTCTCTAACATCATCTTCAAAACACCAGATGGTATATATTTTGGATAATGGCTCCATCCCTTCTGTAGTCACCAAGACTCAGTGACTGCTGCTTTCTGTAGCTCTCATCACTTTTTAGCATGAAGTTCAGTGTGTGTCTCTCCCTCTCCCTTTTTCCTTTAGTGTGAATGAATCATCTCATGCATCTGGGGTGTGGTTCCTCCACTGTAGACTTCAGGGTATGTCACACATGACCCTGATGACCTCTGAGCGCTGCCCTTTGACCCCCATGAGGAAACCCCTTTCCACCCTCAGCCTTCACTCCTTCCTGCAGCTCATGGAAGCTCCACTAGTGGTAAATAGGGTGGAAATATAGAAGCAGGCATAGTGAAATGCAGAATACTGGAGGGAACATTTCTTTGTATCTGAAGTTTCAGCTGTGACCCTTTAAAATGAAGCCTTGCCAACTTTTAACTGCTTGTCACCAGTTGCATACATCCACTGACCAGTTCAATATAATTGGTTTTTTCTTATTTCTTCACTGCCAGTCTGAAGTATATGAGGACCCCTCCACTGTCCAGCCCCCCCAGTTCCCCTACCAGCACACCCCCCAGGTCTTCCTATTCTCTCGTCCCTCAACCGAGCACCTGGACCTGGACACGGCCACCACTCTGGCCTGGAGACTCCGTGGCCTTGCCCTGCTGCTGCTTGTTCACAGGTGTTTAAGAGGTTCAGATACTGTACATGTATGAGCATGGATCTGAATATGCTCTGTGACTTTTACTGACATTGTTTAGAGCTAACACAAGCTGTATATGTCCTTTGAATCCATGCAAAATGTAATCTGGTTACAGTTTTCAGTTATATTATTCGTGCAGGTACTGTCTGTTATATTTACCAGCATTTTTGCCCTTTCTTTAATACTGAATGTGTGGATGTGTGTGTTTTCAGGCAGAGCTCTGCAGTGAAAACCCCTGATGAATATAATGTTGCCTACAGGCTGCCCGAGATGGTGAGATGGTCACAAATGATACAAACTAACTAAATTACTTTGTTACTTTTATCCATGTATGCTTTATATTTGTGTGTCTGTGTGTGACTTTAGAGCTTAGAGGTGAAGTATTTGACATTGCACAACCTTGATGAGGTGTTGGAGCTCTTTACAAATCAAGAGAAGGATGAGGAGGGGGAAGATGGGGAGCTGGAGGACGAGGAGGAGGATTTACATTTTGGTAAAAAGAAGTGAATAACAGTGAAAGAGAGGAATGAAACAAAGGATAGTGATTATCTATCCATGTGTATTTATGTGGTTTTCGATCTATCTCCAGGCAGCCTGGATGATGAGATTGCAGCATCTGTCTATGAAAACCGAGCCAACTCACTGGACTTGGACTCAATTACCCAGCTGACTTCTGACAACTTCCATACTGCAGTAACACAAAGCAGCCTGACAGTGGTGCTCTTCTACCTCAAATGTAAGACTGAAATAAAATCCTTGTCCTGCTGACAAATAAAACAAATGATGGGTGGAATTAATTGTTGTTTCTTTTTCCAACACCAGGGGACGCTGTTTCAATGGCTTTTCTCAGTTCCTTCACTGAAGTTGCAGAAAGACTTGCAGGTACTCAGGAGAGCACAGGTGTAATCTTGGTCTAAATTTTGGAACAGCGGGATTAGCAGAATGTAAACAGGAAGTATAATGTTACCACTGATTCAGTGGCCTGCAGCTTGTCTGTATTTGTTTACATTTTGGAAGTGGGGGTCAAAGTATGCAGAATTAGCTATTATTTGTTCCTGTTTGCATTGTACCCATGGATGTACCAACCAGATTTACCAGCAAGTTCAGGAGTTATAAGGAACAGATTTTTCCCATGAATCTAAAAAGATGTATCTTATGTGTATGTGTTCGGATTGACTCTGAGGAATATGAATTTCTGGCCTTTATTGGATAGCTGATGAGACATCTCACTCTGCAAACTTCACAGTTAGAAAACCTCTGCCTTTGGGGGTGTTCATGAAAATTAGCAGTCTCTCCACCTGTGATCCACAATGTACATGTGTATTTGCTCATATGACTTTGTGTTGCCAGATTATGTGTCATTCTAGGTGCTTTCCCAATGATTCAATTTCTTCAGAGGCCGAGGTTGATGATGTCCAGATGAGTGCAGTCAACTGTGGAGAGTGGACTGACCTCTGTGCTGCTCAGCCATCCACCTCTCTCCCAATCCCATTTCAGCCAATCACAGCTTTCCCCAGCATCTTGGTGTTTCGGTCCCAGGAGTCGGCCCAGAACTACAGAGGAATGCTGGGAAGCGTGGCGCTTCATCGCTTCATCATGCTGTGAGAAGCTTTCTTGGCGCGTACATCATCAGGAGATAAATTGTGTTGAATTACAACAATTACATTCTCTTAAGCACTCTTATAATCTAGTGCAACAGTAGAATAAACAAATAATATTTCCACCAGTTTTCACTATTAAAGCTAGGGTCTAATGAAAGACGCTATCAAGTTGTATCAGGTGAAAGTACTAATACAGTACTAATTTGCTTGAGTACCTCTTTAATAACAGATATTACATTTTAGGGTTTACAGTTGATAATGTGTTCATCCATTTAGTTGCAAAGAGTACAGCGATGGAAGAAACAAACTACCTGTTAATCAACAACATACAAGCAAACAGTAACCAGAGTGTAAATATTCTGGGGCTTCTAAAACCTCTGTATTTGATCAAGGAAGTCAAGGAAAATGAAATAAATCTAACCTTGAATGTCCTTGCATAGATATTTGTCTTGGATGTCATTACAGCTTCACTAACAAGCCATTATCAACCTTTTTTACAAATGTATTCTCACTCTACAGGAATCTGATTCTTTTATTTGTTTTTAAATGGTCTTGCACCATTCCATCGTATCTTGTTGAGCTTTTATCTCCCTATAGTCCATCTCAGTGCCTCAGATCAGCTGATCAGCTCCTGCTCGGGGTACCAAGGGTTAGGCGTAAATCTAGAGGGGACAGAGCATTTTCCGTTGTGGCTCCTAAGCTATGGAATGTGCTGCCTCTTTATATTAGGCAGGCCCCCTCATTGGCCACTTTTAAAACTTACTTGAAGACCCATTTGTATGCCTTGGCGTTTGATACTGTTTGGGTTCTGGTTTTGGATAGTACTTTGTGCTATTTTGATTTAGTTATTTAATTTTATGGTTGTTTTATTCTTTTTATTATGTAGTTCATATGTTTACATGTTTTAAATGGAATCTTATGTTAAGCACTTTGTTTGGCTCTGGCTGTGTTAAAGTGCTCTATAAATAAAGTTGAGTTGAGTTGATATCATGTTGTTTAGAACTCAGGAGATTTTCTACCAGATGTTTTATCCCCTAAACACAGGGACATGTCTTAATACAAATTAATTTATTTTATTGGTTAAGAATACAGCTGGTCAGTCTCTTACCATATAAAAATGACTCTGTGGGGTGTATGTGGTTGTAACATGTAATAATTTTGTTTTTGTCTACTCACATGTGCATGACTGTGGTGCACTTTGACTGTTCTGTATCCAGATGTTGTGCTGCTTCTCCTGTGCTACTGTCCACCCAGGAAGAAGTAACATCTTTTCTTCAGGAAGTGCCTCACCCTGAGCTAGCAGGCTACAAGCTTGACAGGGTCCTGGGACTGTTTAAAGCACAAACACATGCAGGTAGGAGCCTGTAATTGAGTGTGTTGCTGTGATGCATAATCACTGCACATTGTTGGCTGATTTTAAGAAATTCTTTTCACTTTTATATGGATTCAGAAATGTGTAAAATAAAGGTAAAGACAAAGAGTCTCCCCTTTATGATATAACCACAAGCTGTGACTTGGTTAGCTTTGTCTTTTGCTTTGGCACAGTGCTAAGGCCAGTGTGAACTCAGCCTCAGTGAGTATTTTCAGCAGAAGAAATGTGTACGCACAATGACTCAAAATACACTACAACCTCCTGTCTGGGTTTTCAGTGGCTTATTAATAACAATCTATGACACAGAGGAGTAAGATATCTGAGGCTTTAGACACACATGATACTTGGACGTACTGCAGAAGTATCTCTTCTTTCAAAATGTGCCTTCAAGACCTACTGACATTCCCTTTCTGTCAGTGTGATACTTTTGTCTTTCCAGGAGTGTTGGTGTTTACTGAAGCTGCAAAGTCCTTGAGAGGAGAGGTTCTGACTGGACTGCTGACAGATGGGCTGGCAGAGAAATGGTAATTCAGTCTCCTCTTAAGCGCCTCTGTTGTTAAATTAGTGATACTTGAATTTCTTCCAATTGCTTAAAATCCAGTCACCTTGTGCTGACCCTCATTGTCTCCTACTTTTCACCATTTAATTGATATTTATTACATTTATATTTTAGATACATTTTCTATGTGTGTGCACATTGGTTGTGCAGGGCTGCAGACCACATGGTGGACCTTCCTGCAGTGCTGGCGTTTCCATCTTGGAGAACGGACTCTCATCCCACCACGCTGCCTGTGCCCTCCTCTGCTGAAGTGCTGCTCACACATATTAACACTGCTCTGCTCCATTCAATGGTAAATGGTCATTTTTGCACTGAGAAATACTAACAGAGAATGAAACTGTATCTGATTGGATTTAATGGCCAAAGTAATGCAGCCAAAGTTAAAAATCCCATGTTATGTAAGAGACTGTGAGCCTATTTTCATTTAGGTCACATGAAATGAAACAGCTGTAAATAATGGTGTGGGTGTAACTTCTTAGACATTAGTGAAAGCCAAGATGGAATCGTTCACAGTATGTCACACATAACAAGCAGCTATGTGGATTTACACAGTTTGGATGTGGTTCTCTCAGTATATCCAACATCAGAGTAAGGCATCATGTGTGAGTTTACATTTGTTTTTGGAACCCAGTGCAGTGAACCCATGTGGAATCAGTCTCTAATCTAGATGTTGCTCAACAAGACAAGCTCAGTTCACCCTTTGAGAGTTTATTGTGCTGTTTTGTGCTGATGAATTTGTTTCCCAATTAGCTTCGAGTGAGGTGAAAGTAAATAGTTGAAGGGTAATAGTGTGGTTTAGGGTCTGGTTCCTACTGGGGAAGTCCTGGGGTTTATTTTGCCTTTCCTCATGAGATTTATTTCATAATTAAAGAGATTTAAATAGTTGATAATAGCTATCATGTGTGCAAGACATACATTTTGCCATATGTAGAGGACAACAGTCTTAGCTCAGTGTAATGGATGTCCAATTAATTTTACCTGTAAACAGGAATTATCACTGATGTTTAAATCCAGATGTTTAGCAGAAACTGGGCTTTGTCCCAATTTTGTAAAAGCCACTAGCAAACATTCTCTGACCCTTCTGTTTTATTGTGCATGTTGTTGGGCTATCAACTAGCTACCTGTTGGCTTCGACTGTACAAAGACACTTTCCATTTGAAATCACTGGGATAAAGTTTCCTCTTTCCTTGTTATTTCTGTTTTCTCTTCAGCCTGAACTGACAGTGGAAAATTTGCCGTCCTTCCTCTCTCTGGGAAAAGCCTTACTCCTCCTTTTTGTGGGAGAGGAGGAGGACGAGATTGGGCGGAGGCAGAACCAGGTGCTGGTGGAGGAAATGAGACGAGTGGTAGAGTCGGGAGGGGGGAGGATGGATCAGTACCTGGCCTGTTGGATCCACCTGTATGTACATCAGTCAGTGTTATCAGTCACTGCATGAGTCATTCATCAAAATCCTTATTCATCAATGAATTATGAGACACTGTATATTTTATTGGCGTGTATTCCAGCGGCCGTACTCCAGCTGGTATGTCTGTCCTGGGGTCATACCTGGGTTCTATGCCCCCCCTCCCTGCTCTGGTCCTCACACATTTGCCTTCTGGAGGTGAGATCTATCAGTACCCCCCCACCACACACATCACGGCCCCCTCTGTCCTGCAGTGGCTGCAGAGGATCGAGTATGGGACTGAATCACCAGCAGGTAAGGAGGAACCGGTGCTGGATACCAAAGAGAGGAGTTACAAAAATAGAGTGCAACATTATTGTGTACTAGACTACATGAGATTTTAATGCTTAATTGAATTTAAAGTAATAATCAAAGATGTATGCAAATGTTACTAAAACCAATGTGTCAAAGTCCAGCTAATGTCACTGCTGCTGAGAGCCCAAAGGGACATACTGTGGGCCTACTGTACTGTATATTGCTTAATAATTCAAATAGTGTCTCACTCACTGTAGTCTGCAGTCTCATTAGTCATCATCAACTCAGCTCTTGGCATTTTCCCTCTGTTCATTCTAAAATTAGCCCTTTGCTTCTCAACTTATTTTAGTAGCAAGACCCTTTTAGCATCTGCTGTTGAGTGCATCTAGATGTTTTCTAGCTGACAGCACATCCATAATGAATTACATAAGAACCAGACTTAGCAATGGTAATAATGCCAGCAAATGCTGCTTGCATTTGATTAAAGAACAGCATCTTCTTTAATCTTGTATCACAGTGTACATTGTCATTTCTGTGTATATACACCTTTGTGTAGGGATGTTGGGTGAGGACAGCTGGCCGCCTGCTGTCGACTTCTACGACTTCCTGAAAATTATGGACATACAGAAACCCAGGTCTGCCCAGCAGCAAACTCCTGAGGAGGAGGAGGAGGAAGAGGTGAATGTGGAAGATGATGTGGTGGTAGAAGAAGCAACAGATTCCTCCTCCGGCTCTCCTTCTCCTGACACTCACTCTGAACTGTAACAGAACAAGGTGACAGGACAGTGACACCAAACCACTGATTAAACCTGTTTGTGCATTGTATTGTATCATATCCAAGGCTTTAGTCTGCTGTTTTTATCATAGGATTATTGAATGGTCAGTTAACATCCTGTTGCAGTTTTGTGACTGATTCCCTATAAATTCTCATTTTGTCTGTTCACCTACTTTTGCATATATTTTTAAAGATTTGTTTAAGCCTGTGTCATCCTGTCGGTCTGTCCTGTTTCTTTCAGTTTAGCTCAGCTGGTAAAATAAGCCACAGCAGGTGGAAGTGAACCTGAGGGAGGCCCCTGGTTTCAGTTTGTTGAAATAATTTATTTAAAATGTGGACAAGTGCTTATTTTTTTCTGATGAGCTCAACCTTGCCAGTTTCTATTTTTTTTTCTGGATTTTAAAATAATTTACTAGCCTGTACTCTGTCCAGTTTCTTCTGCTCATAGCAGTGACAGCTGATGTCTAGTATGTCAGCTGTTTGTCTTCTGCAGGTAAATGGATTTGCAGCTGGGACTGCATATTTTGTCCGCTTCTGAGTTAGACATTTATGTTTTCCTCCTTTATGCCAGTAAGCCTGCCTCAATCAAATGATTTTAACAGCTTTTCCCCTTACGTTAGATTTGCTGCTGATTAGCTATAGCAATTGCCTTTTAAACAGTACTATTCTATAGTTTAACCTTTGCTGCACTTGCCTGCCCTCTTATGAAAACACAGCAGGTGTGGAAATTGCTGTGACTTCAGTTCCCCTCCTCTCCCATTGTGGCAGTGGCATCACGACATGGCTGCGGAACAAAGAAAGTTGAATGGGGTTGTTGGATTGGTCTATTTTAATTAGTATGGTGGTTTTAGATGTGGTTTCTGGGCCCCTTGAATTGTTTGTATAAATTATTCTCAGTTAAAAGGGGTCTGAAGGGCACTTGTATTATTGGGGCATCAAACATACATAAATCATAAGCTAGTGCAGTGGTATTTTCTCTCAGGACATGAAGCTTTTGCTGTCATTTTAATAGCAAAATCTTCACTATTTATCTTTGTCATAACAGGCATTATTTATTTCATCCTCATGAACGTACAGTATCTTATCCATTTTTCATTGTTCCGGCAAATGTGTGAAACAGCGCCACTCTGTGGTGTAACAGCGAATTAATTTGAACCAGTTTGTGTTCAAACACCGAAGTCTGCCGGAGTTTACCGAAGATAGGCCACACCATGGCAACAGGACCAAGCCAAAATAGGTCTGCGTTTTTCCCTGACAGAAATGGATGTGCTACTACAAGGATATAGTGACTACGAGCCCATATTTCGTAAAAAAAAAACAAAAAAACAACACGGCTGCAGTGGCGAAAGAGAAAGAGTTAGCTTGGGGGAAAATAGCTGCCCGAGTCAATGGGTACGTTTACATTTTAATCATACAGTGTTCGGTGTAAGTAATTACTAAATAATGTTAGTATTGTTATTATTTGTCACTTGTAAAGTAAGGAATGGTTCTTAATTCTTCAATAATTGAATGAGTAACTTCAGTAATTGCATAAAATACCGATTTTTGTACGAATTAAAAGTGCAGTTTTATGTCTACCCTTTCTTAAAATTCCTATTGTGGTTGATATGGGATTTGTAAAGTAATGATTAATAAATAATCCAGTATGTTTTATGGAGAGTAATTATTACATTAATCAAAATACTTTTTTAAAATTGACCCAACACTGATGTGATAATATAAGAATTGAATTTTAATTTTCATGTAGGTGCATTGATGGGAATATGTGTGCCATCAATGCATCCAACCACATTAGGAAATCCTGAAGGGGCTTCTAATTATTAGTTTATTTCCAGAGGTCACATCAAGATGTTATTAACTGATCATCATTTTTCAGATTAGCCTTACTGAAACGAATTCAATACCACTAACCTGCAATCCTGTGAAACTCCTCTTTAATGGCTCTGAGGGGTTTGTGCCCAGGAAACCCAACAAAAATTCACAGAAAGCGCTTGAGGGTGAGGCACACTTTCCGAACTATTCTACATACTGTGGCCTTACTAATGTGCTCTGCATCCCCGATGTTATAAAGAAAACTGCCGTTTGCAACAAATCGTAACGCAACACAAAGCATCTGCTCGGATGTAAGAGCACGGCCACGATGGGTGATGTGTCTGATGTATGGGTGGATAAGATTATTGATATATGTTATGGACTCTCTAGACAAACGGTACCGCTCAAATAAAAATACATGGGGATATGACAAAAAATCAACTCGTGGCCTCAATATCCTCTCCCGACGTAAATGCAATTCCCTGCGAATTAATACAGCGTCCTCCTCTACAGGATCCTCTATGAATGGACACGCCATTTTGGTCTCTGCGTGACGGAAACGTGTACAATCTATGAATGTACTGAAAGATTAAATGAGGTATTAAACACCTTTCACTTTAAAAAGGGGCGGAGACCCGGAGGAAACTCTGGGTTTCCCGAACAAAACCTGCTCCCAAGCAGGTTAGGTTCACAGAGTAAGTTGCCATAGTAACTGACTCTGAGTTTAGATTACCTCTCTTTTTGAAACGGGTTTAACTTACCCCGCTTTCACGGGTTTAAGTTACCTCCGTTTCTGAAACCGAAAACTCCGAGTTTTCCTCATTTCGGGGTTAACAAACTCTGAGTTTCAACAAAACCTCCTTCTTGAAACGGGCCCCTGGACGTCTCGTTACATGTCTGCTGTCTTGTTCTAGCTAAAACGCAGTGGCTTCCTGTGGGAGGTTTGGCTCATGTGTTCTTGTTGACGCAGCTTTTATGTGACAGGAACAGGCCCTGATGAGCGAGGCCCTGTGAAATTGCGTCACAATACTTTGCAATTTTGTGCAGTTTTGCCTCTTGTTTTCTAGTAAGATGTAAAAAGATACAGAGGGCTTCAGTGGTTTGGGATGAACGTCAATGATGTGAATAAGTTTAAGATACTGATTACCACATCTGCTGTATACAATCGACCAACAGGGGGAGTCAGCAACACGGTCACCATTTATAATTTGCTTTACTTTATTTTTGCTTTTCCAGCACCTGTGCTTCAGTATGATATGTTGTAATATCAGAGTGCAGAGAACACAGATGCTGTTTATGAAATTTAGTTTCTCTTCAGTGGATTTTGTGTACTTTGAGCCATAAAGCCCTTTGAAATCTTCTAAATAACCTAAAATCAAGTACAGACATTTTAGAGGGATGGCTTTTTCACAAAATAAGGTAATATACATTGTCAAATAATTTGTGCTTTTTCACATGACACTGAAAAAAGCCTCAGCTGCAACACCTCTGCTAATTTAGGTGCTAATAAACAATATATCACATCCCTTTTTAAAATACAGAAATGGTCCTGGGAGACTCATATCGATACTTGTACACACTCCCATAAAGACGTGCAATAAAGCATGAAGTACAACTCGGGTAGGTAAACACATAGTCTAATGGAAGTTTCAGTGGTTAATGCTCAGTTTTATTTGCAATGGTTAGGGGCTAGGGAGTGCATTATGTCAGTGAGTGCCCTCACAATGATCTTAAGTCCATTAGAAAGTAAAAAAGACACAATTACAAAATAAATCTTTTCTTGTAATTTCAGTAGCTTGTTTATGCAGAATGACTTGGACTGGAGGAATACAGCGTGTACCTGTGAGAGAGCGCAAAGGAGAGACATTTAAGAGGTTTTCACTGGATTTGTTGCACAGTTCTGGGAACAGAAGTACAATATTCTGGCATAGAGGAGTATCTGCCAGGAAATGTGATGTTTTGGTCTGAGTGAGTAATGAGAAAGAGGGAATGTGGCAGTCAAACAAGTGCAGTGGTCATAGTGCACTGGAGCTGCCAGCTCAGGAGCCAGTGCCAATGGGGACAGCAAAAAAAAAAAAAAAATTTTTTAATGATTTTTAGTAATTTTATTCCTTTTACTGTTTTTCTCTACCTTCAGAGTTGCATTTTTCAGACCTAGACTTTTTTCAGGTGACTGCAGAAATATAGCTCTTGGCAGGCCTCATGTTTATGGCTTTCATAGCTAATCAGATTTAGGTTTCAGAGGGACGACTGAGCAGACTGATGTAACTGAATACCTTCTAAAACAGTTAATGACTTTATAATCAGTCACTTCAGCTGTCCAATAATGGTAAATATGCCTGAAATATCCATTTATGGTAAAGGTTGCTGACATTTTTCTAATGCAGTCTGAATGTAGCCATGGCAGCCACGTTTTCAGATTATAAACGTTTGGCACTAATGTCCTGCTAACTTTCGGAAAAATGATTCAGGCTCAGTGACGATTAGAGACATGGACTATGTCACTATAATCACTGTAGCACAGTACAAAAGATTTCTGTCTCACCTGAAGCTCTTGGCAGCCATACAACATATTTTATCAGCTGTGTGTTGGTGCAGATTTTGCATATCCATTTAACACAGTACTATGAATGTCTAAAATATCTGCCAGTGCAATAAAACAGCCCCATATCTCTTGACAAACTCTCTTTAGTCTGGTAATCAACATATACATGAAGAAGTATAACATGTACTTACTGTGCTTAATTGATTTTGTGTTTCCTTTTGTAAAGATATAAGTTGTGGTTAGTTTGATTGTTCAGTGTTTTTCCCCACAATCATGCAGTGGTTGGCTTGCAATCCACAAACCTTTTAAACCAAACTGGACTGGCTGAGAGAAGTTGTGTTTTACATTGCACATGGGTTAGTCTGGTGTTCTGCATTCCCCAGTTTGCAGCATATCAGACTCTGTAGTGAAACAAAAGAACCAAGAAGTTGTCATTGCATTACCATAACATGGGAGTGCAGCTGGCAGGGGTGAGCGGGATCAGACGGTATCTCACCCATTCTGTGACCTGGGATGTGTCTGTGAGGGAGGTGAGTGTGAGTCTGATAGTCTCCTCTGCACACCACACAGCACGCTGCAGCCTGTCTTTAGAGGGCGATGGTGCCGAACCAAGAAGGCCTTTGCTGTGCTTACCAGTAACTCTGGTTTGTTCATTTCATTGGTTAAGGAACAAACGTCTGATAAGGACAGGCTGGGAAGTGTTGAGTGAAAGGCCATGTCAACACAGACATTTGTTGAACTTCCTCCAGAGTCCTCCTCTCATCTCTTTCACTGTTCTTTTGTAAATGACTGCTTCAATAAAGGCCTGGTTTGGTGGTCCAGACTTTTTTTTTGTTTATGCACCGAGTTAGAAATTACCTTGGGAAAGGTAAACTGAGTCCAGCTGTTGTAAATCTCAGTGATAGAGTTTCACAAGTGGTTTTCATCATCTCTGATTTGACATGGCTGCCAGACTGCCAAGCTGTTGTTGGTGTCTCAGAGTCATAAGTGTTTACAGAATCCCACCTTTGCCTTTGTTCTGGGTTTGGTCTTCTGAGTCCTTGCCTGACCTCTGACTGACCTGTGGAGAGCCAGAAACTGAAATGGAGATCAGTGGAATATCCCAGAACTTGAATCAAAAAAATTATTTAGATGATTTTGGTGTATTTGTTCATCTGGTGGATTTTCACGTCTGATGTAGCTCCCACAGCCCGACAGTATATGAAGATTGACATCTTTGAGATCTTTCCTGGCATGGATTAAGAACTCATGATTTTTATTGGGAGCTAATTGCAAAGCAGGGATGAAAAGATCCAGAAAGAGGAAGACCAGAGATCAACATTCCTGTTGGTCCTCAGAGACTCAGACAGCAGAGGCATCATGAAGCAGTAGTGTTTTTCTCAAAACAAGAAGCAGAAGTCAGTTTACTGCACAAAGTCATTCATGCTGCTCTGTTTGAATATGGTTTAAACACATAGTTTATAAAATTAACAAAGCAGTTGTGTACTTTTAAAAGATGGCATGATAGTACAAAGAATTGTGTTTTTTTTTTCATGTATATGTGGATTGACAGTGAAGTCAGTAGTTTGTAAATGGAGTCAAAGCAGATTCTGATCATTCCGAATTGAGCATCTGTTAAAAAAAATACAGGATTGTACTGCAGTTGAGCTAGAAGTCTTGCTAGAAGCCACTGTTTGCCATCCTACAGACATGTCTGCTGGCTGATGTAGATGAGGCAGAGCCAAGCCCTGACTCCTCACACAGAATATTATTATTATTACTGTTGTTATTATTATTATTATTATTAAGAGAAAATCTGAGGAGATGATGTCATGGTGCTGGACACACATGTTTGTTTGACAGGTGCTGTACAAAAACCTCTCTTTATAAAGCAGCAGTGCAGATGGAGCCAAAGTGAATATGTGTGTGATATTTAAAACAGACTACTGCATCACCTGCTGACATGTGATGATGGGGAAATAGCTGCACACGCACATTGCAGTAACTTTCAAAGCTCCATTGTCACACACACATAAGGCACATAAGGTTGCGGTCTTCTCCCAGATTAGTGGTGAAGTCTAACAATGTGCTCGTATTTCCAGCCAGGGTAAAAAGAGCGTGGGAATCCTTAGCCGGTCACATTTTTGTTCTGCTATCAGGGAGATGATCTCTCTGTGACTCTGTTAAAATCATTTGGGATCTCTCTGTCTGTCTCTCTCTTTTTTCCCTTTTGAATAAATGGCCCCCAATATGATAGTTACACACATGAAAGGTGCAGTGTGTAAGATCTAGAAGGATTTTTTTAGCATAAATGAGCTGTAGTATGCATAATTATGTTTTCATTAATGTGTAATCACCAGAAAGTAAGAATCGTTGCATTTTCTTTAGCTTAGAATGAGCCTTTTACATAGGAGCAGGTCCCCTATCATAGAGGCTGCCATGTTGAGCTGCCATGTTTTTTTGTTTTTTTTACCAAAGCCCAAAATAGACAAATCACACACTGATGATTTTACATTTTCACGTTGAAGTAACAGCTTGGGTTTGGAGACGCTTGGAAGATGAAGAAGTAATATTAGAAACAAGAGGAAGCTTTGTTGTGAGTTTAAGAACTATAATTTGAAGAAATGGAGGATCATAGTTGTACTTTAACACTAGAATAAGGAAGACAGCGTGAATCCCCAGTGTCAAGGAAGCAAAGACACAATGAAACGGGATAGGTGATGGCCCAAGATGAGGATAAACAACAACAAGTGAGGTATGATTAGCAAACATTTACAGTCAACCAAAATACTGTTCTGTTGATAATATCATTTGATTATGTTGCTGAAAACCGATGATTTACACAACACAGTTTTTCAAGAAGTGAAACACCAAGATAGTTGCAGTACTTCCGATGAAAAGGAGAGAATTGGTTACAATAGCTTCTTGTTCTGGCATAAACATCATAAAAATTGATTTAATGTATTTAAAAACATTTGGAAGTTGTATCTCATCTAGTAAATCGCTCATGCCAAATCAAATGTCCATTTAGTTACATCATCAAAATGCTTTTGATTACTAATATAATTTGATTTTGTAACAACTATTGTGTTCATACAATATACTCTGCTCCTGAAGATATTTTTATTAAACACTTTGCTTCAACATACTGTTACAAAACACGGAAGGACAGAGAATGTATAGCTGCATTAAAGATCTTGGAGTTAAATCACAGATCAGGATCAAGATGTTATCTGGAGCTCTGGGGCTTCACTTATCTTTACTGTCTTGGTGATTTGGTTTGAAAGGAGACACAACTTGGGATCAATAACATCCATTTAACTGCAGCGTGGTCACAAAAACGCTAGCAGGAAGACCACATCTGTCTGCCACCAGTCTCTGGAGATTTTGTGCCTTCAGTTCTGTAGACGCTAGAATATATATCATTTGATGTAAGAATTGGACTCGGCACCAAACTGACAGGTTCGTTTTGGTTCAGGCTGTGCAGTCGAAGACAGATTTTTCCAAACCCCTCTTTTGACACCTCATGATTAGGTTTTGAGTTTTTGTGTGATTTCCCTCTGTGTGTGGATGCTCCTAGCTCTGCCTGCTTGCTGGGATAATTCAGGCATCAGTTTCTTATAACAGGTCCTGGCAGGGCTTGGCTTTGGCTTGTGTACAAGCAAGAACGTGCACTCAGTGACAAAAATAGCTTGTGCTGTATTATCAGTTGCACTTTAATGATGATGATTTTTTTTTTTTTTTTTTGCTGTTGTTGTTGTTGCTGCACTCAAGGGCTAGCAGAGAATTTCTCAGTGATAGTTGGGAAGAGAAAGGGAAAATGTCAGTTTTGGCTTCCTCACAGAAAGAATCTGGCTTGGCTCCAGCTATTAGCTCAAAGCCCAGATAAAGAGACACTTACCTGAGCTCGCTGGCCATTTGGCAACAAAGCAGTGACTCAGGATTACTGCAGCAGATCTTTGATGCTACATCAGTTTAAGTTAGAGCGTAATTTCAGGAAAATAACTGACATTGTTTTTTAAGCCAAGTTTGTTTATGAGTAATAACAAAAGATTGTTAGCATTAGCTTGTTGTCTAAGAATGTGTAGCTGCTGTTAGAAAAGTTGATGCAGTAATGCTACAGCAGTATGCAGCACAGTATATGGGTAATTCAGATTATGTGTACAAGCTTGTTTGGAGCTCTTCTGCTCCAGTGATGTTACACGTACATGTACACATTGGAGCAGTTGTTGCCATAGACATTGGCTATGCTCAGTGCAAGGACATGTAATGTCAACACATTTTGCATGGCATTTAAGCATTACATAAGCCATATTTGTGTGTAATAAACTGAACCAGTGTATGTTTTGTACTGGTCCAAACAGGTTATACATTATATGACATTTTCAGGTGGTTGGAACAGACTGATACACCAGTTGTTGACAATTAATACAGTGAGTGCAGCTCTCAGAGATGAAGCAGAGGAGGGGACAGTTACAGCTATGTCCGAGTGGAATGGAATGAGTTCTGACCTGAGACAGAGGACGAAGACGGGGAGGGTGGTCCACATTTGGCACACTGAGGCAGTAGGGTGGTCCACATTTGGCACACTGAGGTAATCAGTGAGATAATCATGAAACTCTTACTTAAATCTTTCTATTGCAAGAGAAACCTCTCTCTCAATATTCAAGCAATAATGTGGTAATTGTCAAATTCCTCATTTTATTTTCCGCATCTTTCGTGCTTGTTGTTGGGGTTGTCTTGTGCTACACGTCCCATAAATTACCTGTCTGTCAGAAGCTATTGGGGTGTATAATTTCAGCTGTTCTCTTGGTAAAGTTTCAGAAAAATATTGACTTTATATAATATCAAAATAGTAACAGTAAGGTTTAATGTAATGAAAATTATAGTGATTATAATTTCAAACTGGTATGCTGTACATGGCTTGAGTCATGTTTAATCATGATTTAATTTGATAATATAATGTAAAGGGATCTCACTTAAGTGGGTTTATTGGCTCTGTGGGCAAAATACAGCAGCAGTTTATTACAGTGCCTCTGGTAAAGCAGGTTTTTAAATTATGGCCAAGTCAGATAGAGCAACAGGGAAATGCTTGCATGGTCATTTATCTTGCTGCACACTGTCACAGAATGTCTGTACGATCTGTAATGTTAAGACAGCTTGAGAGATTCGTGGTATTGGTGTCAAACCATGATAACCCATGCAACACATACACACTAACCGCTACCCTAGACGCGACATGTCTAGACCACTGACTTCTCACCCTGTCGGACACACACAAATTTTATCTAGTAAACTTTCGACACTTTTGTCCTTTCCATTTTCTTTGAGCTCACAATTCCGTGTGTTTGTTATTCATACTGAGAAACAGGGTTTTTTTTGTACTTTCCTCTGTTATATTCTAATATCAAGATAAACACAATTCACACCTGTGTTCCTTTAAAAAGAATCACTGGTTTCTGTTTGGTGAGTTTGAAACCAGTGTATGAATATTTTGTCAAAGGTACCAGTGCACACTTTAGCCAATATTTTTACATTGGACCTTTTTCATGCTCCAAACTGCAATGGTTTCACCTCAAATATAATTTTAGTCATAATGGAAAAAACTGACTTAATAAAATATTTAAGCTGGAAAAATAAGACCATTCCAAACTAACTTGGTTTGTGTAGCAAATTTCAGTTTTGTGAATCCCCTCTGCTTAGCATTCGTTGCTGGTCCTCACTCTCTTGTCCCACTTTCAAAAGACTGTTGAAGGGTTAAGGTTAAGATTTGCTTTAGAGGCTAGAAGACGCAGATAAAACCACAAACGTATGTGCATGCCAACATTGATTCACACATAATGTACTTGTTGTAGAGAAGGAAATGGAAAGCAAACATATTTTTGAAGCCCCTCAGCTGCATTGAAACTCCTACAGTGCAAAGCTGTAGCTAGACAAATGACTAAAATGTTCATGCCAAAACATCAGAACCACTGAAATCTTCCTCAGGACGTTTGCTAAAGAAATGTCGCTGCTTTAATCTTATGTTCCTCTCAAGCTAAATGGTGATCAGTAATGTTTTTTTAAGGAGCATGTACTAAGAGGATTCATCTTGTGGAGGGAACCAGGTAGCTGCAGTAAAGCTAGGTGAGTAGGAGTGATAGAGTTTATAATAACTGAATTTCCTGAGAGTCAGCCTGATGTATTACTCCAGAACAGTGACATGGCCACTGATTGTGTAAAGAAGCAAACAGACCCTTTTTCCACGAACCTTGCCACAGATGATCTATAACTTGTGAAACTGAACCAAACAAAGATGGTGACATCTGTAGCTTAAAAAAGCTTTGATGACATAAGAATTACTCACGTGACAGAAAGGAGACTAAAATGTCACTGATGAAAACTAGACTAAAAAGTAGTTATTGTTGACTAAAATTAAATATATATGTTTTTATTAACAGACTAACGCTAAAACTAAATCATAATCAGGTGCCAAAATGAAGACGGACTGAAACTGCTGCTACAGCCAAACACACAGTATACTTACTGGACTCTGTCTTGTTTCAAACAAGTGACAGTTCTGTGGAAACTAGTGGAATGAAGTAAAACTCCTTAAATATTTCAATAACACAAAGTGTTCTCGCACAGATGTTGAGATTGTAACAGTCTTCCCACAGCTGGGTGTATTCTGTAGAAACCATTGTGTTGCTATATTTAGCCACACTAGGTACCCAGAGACAGTTGGTCACTCCTGTGTGTAATGGTGGACATTTAAGAGTTAGGCAATCTCTCCTCTGTTATGTCTGTCTCGTCTGACTGAAAGGGAAACTCTCCCTACTTCATCCTTTCTCACTGCCTCATTACGCTTTTGTTTCTCTGTGTTTCTCCCATGAAATGAGCATGAGTGTTGTATTGATGTGAGAGTGGAGGAGAGCTGCTGCAGTTTACAGATGAAGTGGCAGTTTCACCCGCAGTCAGCTCACTTTGACAGCAGCCTTTACATGAGCACCCCCATTTACAGACTTGGGAGTTTCTCAGTAAATGTGTGGACAAGTGCAAAAAATGTAAAAATATGTTTCTGTGCTTTAGGTGATGCCACACATGGTACAGGGTGGACCATGGAAAAGTAGCCCTATGTGCCCTGTATACCTACAGTGGGCTACTTTTCCATGGTCCACCCTGTATAATGTAAGACTGAGGCTAAATGTCGGCAGTTCCCAACATGATCCATTTGGAAAATGTGTCGTTAAATATAAAGACTCACTGTCCTTGTATTGCAGGGTCTAGTATTATAGCACAGTAGGGAAATAAAAATGAACAGCACCTAGACAAAAGATTAGATTTGTTTGTATGCACAAAAGTGTGTGTCACTTATACAGAATGAAACGTTTCCAAGGACAAAGACTAAGTAATGAGGTTATTGTGGCTATAGCGTTTTCAAAGAAGACAAATGAGCTTGGACAACTGTATATCTAAAACCCACTTTTATTACCCAGTGGGATTTTTTTAGTCTTTTGTACAAACAAGCCATTTACAATAATTGTCTGCAGTCCAAGGACACTCAAGTGGAAAGCCCCTCTTTGAATTTTGAGGAGGATAAAGAGCAACCTTCCAAATGAGACAGAGCAGATTTCGGCCTTTGTGCTGGCGGTTTCAAATATCGTGACAACACGACTGGATGTAATTTTCACGAGAAAAGCCATGCAGACAAATTAAGCAGTTTTAAAAGACACTGCCAGGAAAAAAGTTGAAGGACATGAGTGTTAATTTTCAAATAGAAATCTGCAGTCGGGCTGAGGAAGCACAGCAGTGAAAGGGGTTTAACCCTTTCCTCCTGGGTTATGTTGTCTGTGCTGGGCTGTGACTGGCAGTTGAGAGAGCTTCACCCAACTGTGAAATTGCATTTGGAGATGATAACGCTGTGCTTTTCTCATGTTTTGAGTCTTCTAAAAGCCAGGAAGCAGGACGTCCACTCCTGTCTTGAATTATCAAAATTATAGCTTGATATTAGGGCTAAAACATAGCCTCATAAAATATAATGAATTTAAAAGCAGAATCATACTAGACTGATAAGTAAAGAAACTGCACATGCTTTTTAACTTCACACTAGTTTTTCACATCTACCACAGTATAAGATCAGAGATCACAAAGTTCACAAGCAGTCAGCCGTCATGCTGCTCTGCATCGTGTTCTGACTTGTCTATGGTACTTCCCTCACAGCTGTAGCTTCCTGCGTGCATGATGATACAGTGACTTGCTCAAAAGTTACTTTTCTAACCTTTGAACTACTGCTACTGTTCCTCGACAGCATCAGCTGACAGCTGCAGGGAGAAGGGTAGAGCAGTTGCTCACATCATCATCTCTTGGTTAATAGTTAGGCTGTTTAAAGCTGAAATTACTCAGGTTTGTACACTTCAGTGAGTATTTTTTGACAAGGAGTAGTAAAAAATGACTGCTGTTCTCGGAGACCTGAAGTTACAAGCTAATATGAGAAGACATTGGTGTTCATTTACCTTGTTTGGTTTTTCATTTAACTAGCAGATTATTTCTCAGAACTAGAGCTCAGGTTTCCATATGCAGGTGGAAAGTATTATTATTCATCAACAACTTGTGTGTGGGAGGGGGTATTTTTATGACGCCATACTGTACATGCATCTGCTCCTGCCTTCCTATGACCTAGAGATTATTCAAAGCTCAGACTAATTTCAGAATGACTGAGGAGGACACAGAATATCTGGAAACCAGTTTGGCTTTTATAGTATAATAATAAACCCACAGTAAAAAAAGAAAGAAAAACCAAATACATTATCCAGCTCATCAGCTGTGGATTTACTAACAGTAAACAGCCACAAAACAGTAAATTTAACTTAACCATTGCAGATCAGAAGTGGGAAGTCGTGTTTCATGTTATTGATAAATTGTTTATGTTGCATCCATCCATCTCTGTCACAAACCTGCCAAGACTCTGTTGTAAGTACAGACATCATAGTCGGCCTCTAATGTCACTAGAGCGCCACTAACTGTAATCTGCACGCTCTCCGACTCCATACATGCATCTGCTCCTTCCTTCCTATGACCTAGAGATGATCCAATTAACCAAACAGGGTTAATTAATCAACTAATCCATTATGTTGAATAAACTCAGTTAAGGCTGATGTCTGGTAGCAAACATGGATTAACTGTTTATTATTGAGACATTGACAGACAGCAAGCAGGACATTTAGGGAATTATGGGCAATTATAGAGGGAAATGACATTCCTGCCAACGTGTCATCTGCATCTGACTCACACTGTGATCTGACCAAACCAGTCTTACCCAAAGCAAGTGGAGGGAACACTCTTCAAGACCAGCATACACATAACTGAGACTCGGCTGTGTTCTGCACATCTGGAACCCATCCACAATCTCTGTGTGTGTGTGTGAGCAGGGAAAGGTTACAAACCAGGTCAGACACAATATTTAGTGGATGAGATGTTTAATTACATGAGCCATTAAACCCACACATACACAGTCGTGTGCTCAGCAGTGCATTCAGTCTCATCTACAGTACTTTATAGTTACAGAACACAAGACATTCAGGTTTGACATCATTACATTTCAGTGCTGTCTGACACACACACAGAAAGAAGCAAAACTCACACACAACATCCACAGGAAGCAGTAATTGTTGTAAACACTAAACATTTTGATGCTTAGCTCAGAATTGATAAGAAACTGGAGGAGGCAATAAACGGATATTCTCACAACACAAAAACCAAACACCACAGACAGTTACAGCCACAAAGTTTACTGGACGCTCACATCCTTTTAAACGACTGTTGAGCACTTATTTAACTTATTATTTCACATTATACAGACTTGAGGACTCTTTCAGTCTAAAATAGACCCCTGCTCCTGCATAAACTAAGTGCCTCCAGTTTAAGTTATTTTTTGTTTTTCTTTCCAAGAGATTTATGAACAGAGAGCTCACAGGTCTTTAGCTTATTTTCTTTCCAAACACTTGAACCCTGTCTGAATATGACTTGTTTTAACGGAAGAGATGTGTATAGTTACAACTCTCCATGGTGGTACACCATGTGTAACTTTTTACTAGTATGCAAAAGTTAAACATCATTTTCTGAGCTTGCTTTAGATTTTAGTAGCAGAGTCGGCATGAGGGCTTATTCAGAGACAGAGATCATGAGATTTTCCATCAGTGCTATGAGCAGCAGTTTAAGGAGACCTTATTTGTCCTTTGGAAAAATACACACTAGATAAAAATGACATTTCAAGATGTTCCCTTTTAACACTAATGTAGCTCAAAGGGCACTTCAGTCATAAACAGTGCTTTTCATAGTTTCTAAATAACCTGCAGGCATTGTGGTTGAACAAAGCAAGACACAAGAAGAGTTCATTTAAAGTTGCTAAGGGTTCTGTCCTGAAATGACACATTTACTAATTAAAAGCTCACTTGTGCCACAAATTGAAAATAGTACTGGGTTTAACGATTTAAGCTCAGTTGCCACTTTATTAGGTACATTTAGCTGTGGTCAAATACAACAGTCCTGCAATAAATCCTGCATCCTTTAAGGTGATAATGCTCAGTTTTTGTTTAAACAGTTTTAGAGAGGCATTGATTAAAATGCCTCTCTAAAATGATCTTTTGGAATATGCAGTTTGTGGTGCTGTTGAATTGTATTGTGTTGCCTCAATAAGCGCGTCTATCCTTATGTCCACCCCATTTACATCAGTGAGTTTCAACAAAAACGGAGCATTAAAACCTTCACGAAGAAGAGGTTATTGCAGCGAAGACTCACTGAGCGCTGTGTGGTGCGAAACGCAAATTTCGCCCCCATTCATTTTCTGAGACATCCCAGGCGACGTGAAGAGGACTTGCAAAGTGACCAGAGGGGAAGGGTCATATATATATGTGTGTGTGTGTGTGTGTGTGTGTGTATGTATACACACATATACTGTGTGTGTGTGTGTGGAGAGAGAGAGAACTACCGATGGATTTACACTACTCTAGCGAGTAACTGAATGTAAGCATCACTTTGTTTACATAGGGCAGCTTTAACTTCAGTTTAATTTTAGCTCTAGTATATATTCTTTTGATAAAGAGAGAGTAATCACAGACAACCTGATATTTAAATTTTGACAAGATAATCCTAAGTGCAGCTTTAGAAAGTACCATCATTTCTTGCAGCTGTGTGCAGTCATTCATCTAGTATTTTACAAGCATAACAGATACAGCCAGCCAGAGTATGGAGTATTTATCTGTTACTTAATGATACAAGAAGCAGAAGTTTTAAAGTCAAACTAGTTATAAAATATCATTATATAATATGATATACCTCATACTGTGCATGTGCAGGTAGATCAAATAAAGAACATTTTCTGTGGTTATAACTCTCCCCTGCCCACTCCCTGAGTAAAGTTCTTACTATCTTGCGCACCAAACAGTCTCTCCAGGCCTCTTGCGCTTTGACCTTGTCAAGAGGAATCTGACGTGGGCCTGAAGGGAACAGTTACCAAAGCAGATCTGAGGTTAAATTCAGGGGTTAGGATGCTCAGAGGTGGTAGGAGGATCTTGTCAAGGTGATGACTTATCTACTACATCCTCCAATCTATTAACCGGTGTATCATTATCCATAAAATATTGAGGGTAGTTACTCTTGCTGGAACTGTTTCTAATCAATTTATTTAATATATTCCAAGTACCTCTCATATTATTTTTATTATCCTCTAATACTTTAGAGTAATATAGTTTCTTACATCTCCTCAAAA
>NW_018127896.1:2773921-2793833 GCF_001952655.1 Monopterus albus | reverse complement strand
TCGGCATCAACTCCCTTCTTCTCTTCCTCACAGACTCGGTGTAATCTTCATTTATATAAATATTAGATCCTTTAAGCTTCTTTGCTTGTTGCAGTATGTGTGCCTTATCCTTCTCTTTCATCAACTTTACCATCACCGCCCTCGGTCCCCGATCAGAAGGTTTCCCGACTCTGTGAGCCCGCTCCATCTCAATTTCTTGATGAATTTGCAGATTATCCTTTAATATTTCCTTCACCTTACATTCGGCTTCCGTCCAGCTTTCTCCAGCTGACTCCTTGATTCCCTCAAAGATCAGGTTTTTTTGCTTGGACTGTACATGCCTCATATGTAGATATGCTTAAGACATATTACCTTAACCTTATACCATCACATGTTGATGCCTTAAAGTCATGTCTCACTGGCCCCATGCCAGTTATGGTTTAGAAAGCAGCATTTGAATCATGGAAGACATGCACAGCAAGGCCTTATGTCACTGGTTATGTTTTCCTTTGCTGTTTGTCCTGAATTGAAGGCTAATCTCGTGTGTGTACACAGTGACAGATCATGTTGAATCTTTTTGCACAAGATTCTCCAGCTGTACAGCTAGAGTGTAGATAAAGTCACTTGCAGTTCATCTGTTCCAGATCATTACAAAACAACCCCCCCACCCCTCAGCTTTTATAATTAAAATATGAAGCTCTAGGCAAGTCAGTATGCATTCAACATGCATAAACATGACTGAAGTGATAGAAGTGCATGAGGTGGCCAGCAGCTGAAGGGCGGGTTGTGTCAGCTACTAGTTGTTTTAAAGCACTATATAAATAAAGGTTAGTTGAGTGATTGATGTGCTTATCGGTTGACAGAAAACATCATTATGTAATGGAAACACCCATAAAATACAACACCTATATGGCAAAGATGTGTCCCCCAAATCATCTCCACGTGATCACTAAAGAGAACACACCGTCCACTTGTCCAATAATATAAATATCAAAGTCTAACATACTGTTGCGGTCATAGATTTTCCACAGAGTGAAAGTGGCTGCTGTAGGCCGGTGCTTGGTGAGAAAGTTCTATGATAGCATTAGGATTTTCTTTAGCTGTCGATTTAAACTGGTAACCCTGGGAGCTTCCCAGGGGGACCTTGTAGACTGAGGCCCAGCAGAAGTGCAGCACGCTTGGGGAGAGGAGGATGAAAACCCAGGGGTCGATGATGGAGGTGACTGAGATGAAGCGTAGGGCAATCAGATCTAGGCGGTGAGACTCCTTATAAGTCCCAAAGGAATTGATGTACACCCGGATCTAAGAAAAGAAGTGGGGAAAAAACTTAGACTGTGTGTTAAATTAGCTGGCAAGGTACAGTATAATCCCACTGCTGACATATAATAGCTAACATCCTGGTTTGAAGTCTCACACTAAACCCTCAATGGCAGCAGGAACAGCTGAAGAGTGGGTTTATGAGAGCAGATCAGTGTGGTATGGGAAATGAACAACCAAAAGTGAAACCACCACCCTCAGGCTCATCCTACATCCTCAAACTTAAATGTCACATCTTTTTATGCCGGGGCACTGAATGGCAGGGAGTGATGAGGAATGTAAATATGCATTTTGTAGGTTAGGGGAGGCTGAGAGGCAGAGGATAAATGCTGAGGCCAAACTACATTGAAATTCCCATACCAATATCCAGCTGAATTAGTTTACACTCAAAGATAAACAAACAACAAAAGGGACCTAGTTGTGAAATAAGGATTGCACTCATTATTACTGTCTTAGTATTTTCATCTATTATCTGCACAATACGCTTACTGGATAAATGGACTGTGGGTAAGTCTTATCCACTAATGGAAATCTCAACCACTTATGCAAACTGACATTTAAAAATTCTTTTTTTAACATGAATTTAAGAAGAACCTCTGCGTTTAGGCATCTAATAATTTACAGCTTCTTTTTCTGCATTTGGAAGAATTTCAGGTTATGTATGGGGATAATGCAGCAGCTACAGTAGGAAGAACATTTGTTCTGCCATTTTTGTCTTCATTTAGAAGTGGAAAACTTTATTTATTTTGAATTCATAGTTCATAAATATGAATATCTCCATTTTGATACACACTGTATGTGTCCCTCTGCTATTAATATTTACACAGAAATTAATCTTATTAATTAATCTTGTGTAATTCACTTAAAGATGCTATTTAAACCACAAAAAATAGCCAGATTGCCTGTTGAGCTAAGGTAGTTACCTTCTATAATCTGATCAGTGAGCAGTTCCTCCTCTGTAGTGGCTGACTGGAATGAGAAGCAGTGAATTCCCCAGGCCAATGGAAGCTATGACTAGTTAAGAAATCCCTGCTGCTGGTCTCTCTGGGTATTGTCCCTCTCTGACCCCCTGTCAGATGTGATTTTTATAATGGTTTCTAAAGTCTTTGTATGTCCTGCCACCACTTCTCTCTCACATCATCCATTTCCTTTTCCTTTCACGTCCTCCCTTAACCTCTGCCTCCCACTTATCTCTGAAGTCATTATCTTCATCTCTTCCTTCATACTCTCCCCTCTATTCCACTGCAAAGTTTTTTTTCTGACTGAAGTACATTTACTCAAATACTGCACTTAAGTGCAGTTAAGAGGTATTTGTACTTGACTGCTGCATCACTACATTTTAGAGGTGGATATTGTTACTTCTTACTCCGCTACATGTATTTGATAGCTTTAGATACCGCTCAGGATCAGATTAATAAAACAAAATACAGTATAATCATGAGATGTTATTGATCCCTGGTGGGGAAACTCACAAGCTACCCAGCAGCATGTAAAACTCTTCACATTATACCTCATTATGCCAGCTGCAACATTAAAGTGATGAACACAACAATGCATCAGTATTTATAATCCAAGACTATACATTAAATATGAAATGTACCATTCTGCATAATTAGTATTTTTACTGCTTTATGTATATTTTGATGCAATTTTTTTTTTTTTTTTTGCATGTCTACTTAAGTAACATTTTGAATGCAGGGTTTTTACTTGTAGCAGAGTACTTTTACACTGGTATTGCTACTTTTACTTACAGCAAGTAAAGAGTCAGAGTACTTTTTGCACCCCTGCTTCTCTGTGACTGCAGCTGTTGCATCTACATTGCCACCGGCCTTACCAGGCCTGTTTCTTATTACTTGATCATACGGCCCAGTAGTGGGAACGTGGCCATGAAGATAAGTGGTTGTTTCTGTAACAAATACATCTTCACTGAGGCACCTGCACTGCTGCTGCAAATGGCACTTAAGGGTCTTGCTTTAAGGCACATCAGCAGCTGCTCATTTGAAGAAAGAAAAAGCTGCTTAAACTTGTTCAAGAAAACTTTTGTAGAAAAATAAGTTTGCAGTTCAATAATACAAATGAGGTAAAAGTTCTTAGAAATCAAAGAACTTTACAGTAGAAGATGAACAAGGTATGGTATGCATTTTTCCCATGTTAATTCCAATATTGTTTTAAACAAAACCACAAGACCATTTCAAATATCTGACAGGCCCTGCAATGTGTGTGAGACAAAGCCAGAGAGATGGACCGTGTGTACATGCAGAGACACGGTTATTTGTTTTGCAAGGCTCAGCTATGAAAACAGACTGGTGCTGTGAGCCCATTTCTTTCTAGTCCCTCAGCCTGAACAGGAAGAGTAATAATAAAATTGTTAATGGAAACAGTCTGTATGGAGCTGATGCTCCGAGCACAAAACACTGCTCCAGGTTTATGAGTCAAAACAAAACCATAAATTGTGACCTGGGTTGCTAATATTTGCTTTGCAAGAATTAAACCTGGTCAGTAAATACTTAAGTCAGAGGTGATAATATCTTTGTTTGTTTGTTTTTTGGTAATGTGGCTGGCACCATGACATGCTATTCCCTCGGCCTTAGATGTAATTCCAAGTTGCTAACATGCTGGTAGAAGGCTAGTTAACCAAATCAGCTAGCATTGGCAGAAAACAAAAACATTCCTTAATCCTGTCCTTATGTTGCGCGTTTTTGATTTTGGAAAGGTAAAAACAAGACATTTCACTATTCCCAGCTGTACGGTTAATTCAAGAAATCCTTTTCCATCATGATGGATCTTTTGCAAATTGGATCTGATGCCTATAGGAAAAACATTCCTCTGTTTCTGTGCATACTGTCTGTGCAAACAACGTTTCAGAAGAAGCAACAGTGAACCCTAAACAGCAGCCTTTAAGTCAAAAATCTCAAACATCTCCTCAGTAACAGCATCTTTGAAAAGGCCACTGAGGCTTTACACAGGCACTTGAACTCATTATGGACATAGCATCAAGCTGAACATGGAAAATGTACAGAGGATATTATCAAAGAAACCTATGCATTTTGTCTTCATCTAGATCATAAAGAATGGAATGGGGAAGGAAACTGGGCGCCCTTTTAAAATAAAGGACCAAGTGACCTTTGACAAAATCGTTTAGGGCAGCAAATGTCTGTCTGTAAGTTAACGTGGCCATCCCCGTGGATATGCTGGACATTGTCCGCCCGTTTAGACAACAGAGGGACAACATTAATACATAATGGTAAAAAAGTCTGTCTTAATTACTAAGTTAAGTACAACGCTATGTGCAGCTAATCCTGAGGTAATGACAACCAGCCTCCAAGGACTTTCAACAGCTTTGGCACTGGTAATATACTCAAAGCTTTACGTGCTAGTCTGTGGAGCAGTTTTAATCTTTTGGAATGAATTTGTGACACAGATGGGATCCATTTAAAGGTCAACATTTTATGATGCTGTTTTAACTTACGTTTTACCACTGTGCATGAATGTTTTTAAGTGTCAAATGATTTCAATTTGTATTTTGTAATATTATTGGTGGCCAGTGGTTGGCTTGTCATGCTGTGGATGCTATTAAATAAAAGTATGATGAAGAATTTGACAGTCATTGCACAGATGAAGGTTATGACTGCATTTCAAGAAGCTTTGGGTCCATTACTGCTGTCTGCAGTAGAGTGCACAACATCATACCCTGATGGGAAAGTTATTGATTTCCTGTTTGGACCACAAAGTGACACTCTAAGCTGATGTGGTTATGAGCAGACTAGCAAGTCAGTCTCCTGGGCATCACTGAAGGATGAGTCATTTGTGGCTCGAGTTTGTCACTGGTTCAACTTCTGCCAAAATGATCAAGTTAGATGATCAGCAAAACAAAACACTGTATGAACCCACAACATCCCAGAAAGTCCTGGCTGATGGTAGTGTTTCTCATTTTTGATATCTCTAGTGAAAAGTAAGCAGTGTACAGCACACAATGTTTGACTCAGTGCCCTGTGGTCAAGTCAAATACAGAATAGTTGGCTTTTTTTTTTTTCTAAAACCAAATTACTCTGACTTCCACAATGACAGTCAACTGGAAAATCCCACCTCATCTGTTTTTATTATTCAGTAACTGTAAAGTGGTGATTTATATTTTCCCTTTAACCCAAAAACTGAACATTTCATGTAGTTATGTGCCGTCATCTTACCACCAGAGGAAGTGTGCAGATGATGAAGATGATGGTCATGACGACCAGCAGGATGAGATGCTCCACCTCCTCGGACATAGACGTCACCCTGCGGTGGTCGTTGGATCTTGTCATTGCCATCACTGAGCCGCCGTTCCGTCTCCGCCGTTGGTACATCTTGAACAGCTGGTACACCACAAACCCATTGCACACCACGATTGCCAGCACAACCACTAGGATAACAGTGGCGTACAGGTTGGCATAGGCCCGGTCCTCTACCTCCTTAGGGTTCATGTCAATGAAGCACCATGTGCCAGGGCAGTATTGTACATATTTACCAAATCCCACAAAAGGCAGGAGACAAAATAAAGAACATAACAAAAACACCAAGGGGATTGTGATGTAGGCACATTTTTTCGTCACATGCCGGTTGTACAGGTAGGGATAACCGATGGCAAAGCATCTCTCTAGTGCCATAGTGAAGAGGAGCAACATGGTGGCCAGGCTAAAGAAGGTCATGCTTACACCAAAGTATGAACACACACTTTGAGTTTCTGGTGACATCCCTAGCAAGGTAGTGTTGCGGGAATATGCCAGGAGCACCAGGGGACTGATGAGGCAGGTCCCCATCAGGTCCGTGACCACTAGCGAAGTGATGAGGATGTGAAACAACGCACGCCGCCACATGACCCCGTCCCTTGTGTGTCTCCGTCGGCGAATTTCCAAGATCACCAGGGCGGCCACGTTGCCAAAGATGCCTAGAGCAAACATGATGGCACTGATCCCCGGGCTCTTGGGGGAGTCAATGTAGTATTTGCTGTGGCACAGTTCATGGTCTAAATCCATTTTGGCTGAAGAGTGGCTGGATTCAATTAGGATATATGTGTCCAACTCCAAAAAAGTGTTAAAAACATGTCCTTAAGTAGTTGTCTGTGGCCATCCTGGGTAAACCAAAAGGAAAAGCTGTGAGACTTAGAGCTGCAGAACAGAAAATACAACACCAGAAAATTAATCTGCAGCTACTCTAATAATTGATGGGTCTTGACATTATCTTGTCATATATGACAGTATTCTGCATGTCTTTGAAATGAATACATCATCTTGAGCTCTGGGAGATATTTTTTCACTATTTTCTGACATTTCGCAGACAAAATGATTATTTGATTAATGGAGAAAACAATCCTGAGATTCACCAAGAATAAAAATATTCTGTACTTGCATTCCCATTGAGAATAGCAAAATAGTTAAAGGAAAAATGTTTGCGCAACATAACTTGTGCTGGGTAAAAGGTGAAAAACTGCCTGACTTTACTGCTCACGTAACACATTTCAGATTTGTTATATTTTTAGTGCTTACTGACCAAATATAACCAGCAGTCATAGCTTATTTAATTTTACATTTAACATGCAGCATATTCAGTGAACCTTTGAGTAGGAATGAAAAGGGGCACACAAAAATCAGATGTTTCTGGACAAGATGCTGTCAAACTATCCCTGTGAGATTTACTGTCGGTACTTTTAAATGCAAAAAGTGACCTAATACAACACAAGGAAAAAGAGAACAGACACTGGAGTTAGAACTGTTCATATCTTTTGTCTGCTGAAGCTGCTGTTGTTACCTGTAATTCACAAGTTAATGTGATTCTGACTAAACATCCTAGGGAAGGCTACATATGAGCACAACATGTTTACGTGCCACTCACTGGCCCAAAGAGATGCAGCATCATTTGTAAAGGATGTTTACTTGTCACACTTACTGTTTTGACACAATATCAACAGTGTTGACTACACACCTCCTCTAATTTCATATTTTCAAGACTTTGTCTCACCTTACAGTTCCCATGCAGCTAAAGTGGAGAATTCACCTGTTTTTATTAAAAATCTGAGGCTTGAAATCTGCTCCTGTATGCGTTTTGGAGTAGTGAAACTCAGAGTTGTTCCTCTTTTGTCTCACCAGTAATTAGATATCAGCTGACAGGCTGCATGTTCAGAAAGCTGCACACTGTTCTTCTCAAATTGCCCATTATGCTGACTCAGGAGCAAAAAAATGCATGGGTAGCATTTAAGCAGCTGTTGCATTACTTAGAAAAATGAGAGCTGACTCTTACAGCCTACATAATATTGCACATTAGGTCCAAATGTGTGACTGTGCACACCTTTACTTTCACTGGGTGAGTAAGGACCAGATAACGAATTCACTAATTTCTCTGTCCAGCACAGGACATGTCCACTCTGGTGGTCTCCTTGTGGCCTCAGCTGTCACAGACTGAATTGAATCTGTTTTTTCCCTTGTACAAAACGCGAAATAGAGAGCCCTGACGGATGTGGTGAGTTTGCGGGCAGCTGTTTGCCACCCAGAGAGAACTCGGTGCAGATTCTGCGTCGACTGCAACTTAATATGTTGCATAATGAGACGTGTGAAGGAATTCGATTTGTTGGCGTCCCGTTCTGTCGTTTGTATTGATAGATGCCAGAGTTTCTGCTTCTTAAGTGGTAAAGCTAAATGAAACAACAGGTGAAGTAGCTGTCAAAGTTGGAATTTAATTGGGGAACAATGTTTGTGGATGTATAGAATTTGTACCGAATGAAAGAGTCGTAGCTACAAAATTATTTCATTCAAGATCTGACAGCTGCACCGCTTTTCATTCCGGAAGAACAATTTAAAAATTCTTTCTTATTTGCTTAATGGCCGCTCTAAACTTGAAAAACGGGAGACAACAACTGTCACATCCGCGTGGACTTTTTAAAATATATAATCAAGTTCTCACCTATGTTATAACTTGCTCCCAGTAGTGTAGACGGTCATTTCTGTGCTTTGCAGTCCAGATCGAATCCCACAGTAGAGAAATCCCAGTTTATAGTTGGTTTCACTTAAGAAGCCGCTCAGCTTTAAAAGAAAGGTGTGCGGAAGGCGAGGCGCGCAGCACTGTGATGAAGCAGACATGAATGGACGCGGGTATGGGAAGATACGATGACGTCACACGGCTTCGGGTACACCCACCCGGGTAAATACAACAGACCGGAACTGGTTAGCATCAAGGTTCAAGGATTTTATTGTCAGTTCACCATCTGTGCAGGACATACAGAAATCGAAATACCGTTTCTCTCACACCTAGTATTGGGTGCCTTAACATTTATGAACTAAAATATAATAGGATAGAATAAGAACTGGATTAACGTGGTTAGGATAAATCTAAACGGTACAGCCAATAAGCTGTGACTCAAAACCGTGTACAGTCAGTGACAGTAGTGCAAACAATAATAGGAGCATCACCAGATATACTGTTTCTCTCTCACCTAATGTTGAATGCCCATACCATTTAAGAAACTAAAATAGAATAAAAGTAGAATAAACACAGAATAAACATAATATGAAAACTGAATTCAAGTAATTTAAGCATAAACTAGATGGCACAACCTAATAGGCTATGATGAAATTCAAAGCCATGTGCAAATAGTGTCAGTAGTGCAAATAATAGCAAGAAAATTGTCAGGTGGTCAGCATCACCAGGGGCGTTGCTAATGAGATGCATAATAGCTTACGAAATGTACATGGACAGCAGTGCAAACAACCAATCAAATAATCCCCCGTTGAGTTTAGCAGGTTGTTACAAAGCTCTAGCTCTAACAGCCTGTAGCCAAATGAAATATTAGACATTTATACCATTTAATACATTTCCAAATTTAAATATCATATTAATAAAGATCATTATACTGTGGTAAGTAAAGTAATTTGCTTTTAAAAGAGGGTACCCTTTTTTTGTAATTATAAACAGACACAATACAAAAATAACAAGAACAAGACTCTGTAACATTTTGAGAATATGCAGTCCTGATGCATGTTCAAGTGTAACCTCTTTTACCTTCTTGAATGTAACACCACAATCTTATTTCTAGCATGAAAGTGCATGTTTATCATTCTGCCTGATGAAGCAGTTCGGTGTCTGCCATGTTCATTCTCCCATGACACTAAGAATTCTTTGTTTTGCTTTTCAAGGTTGTGGCATGCTGTTTAATTGTATTAAGTGTATACTAATGAGTTTGAGTCATGAGGATGACACTCACCATGAAGGCATAATGCAACATCCGCTCTTCTTTAGCAAAATAGCTTCCAAAAAAATCCATAATGCAATAACATTTCATTAAAATTACACAATTTCAGCCATTTAAAAAGTCGATTAAATGGCAAACAGGAACCTAACATGGGCCCTGATGTATGCTGAGAGCCCTGAAATAATGGCATCACGAGTGCTTTTATCCAGGTCCATTAACAACATTGTGACATGAAGCAGTTTCTTCACTCTGTCGCCTCTTTAGTCTACATCCTGTATTTCTCATTCTGTCTCCTTTTCCCTGAAGTCTTTATTTATTTTCACATGTATGGGGGTTATTTAACTTTGTCCTCTGCCCTTAACAACACCAAAATGCAGTGGCTTCAGTAGATATTCAGGAAGATGCCATTGTCCACATGTAAACATGATCAGATTACATGAAGGCCTTTGGGTACTCGGCTTGACTGACTGATTATAATCATTTAATTACTTAATTATTACTATTAGACAGCGATATCCTTTTTACATGCATAAAGTAAAACATGCACCACTGTTTTCACACACAAAATAAATCAAGAACTAATTTGATGTCATGCTGTATGGTTTCTAATCTAATTCCTTGCCTTTGCCCCCCCCTGCTGGTTGCTGTGGGTAACCACAAACATGTCTTGTGGTTAAACTGGATTGATTAATGGTGGAAGGGAAGGCATATTCTACGAATGGCACTTTCTAACACAGTGGTGAACAGTAGAGAGTGTGTGATGACTTTTTAACTTTTGTTGATGTATATATGTATATGGAAAGTAGTCAGACCCCTTCATTTTTGCACACTTTTATTAAGTTATAGACTTGAATTAAATTGGCTGAATTTACTTTTTGGCAATTAATTAGAAAAGTGAAAAATGTTTACTACACTTTTTGTGTAAATGTATTACAAATTAAAAAGTGAAATCGCTCCAAACTGAGTTCAGGTGCATCTTGCTTTCTTTGAGAAATCTCTAAAATATTTTACTCCACCTGTGGCAAATTCAGTTACTAGGACATGCTCCCTGGAGCACAGTGGGCTACATGTTGTAGAAAGGAAGAGGTCTGAAACCATTAAGGCTCTGTTTGGCTGCCCAGCTGAATTCCGGACCAGGCAAAAGGGACCTCACTCAGGGAGGTGATGAACCAGCTGCTGGGTGGTGGGGCTGTAAGAAACAGAAAGTGAAGAAAACCTGTACAAAAAGTGTACCACTAAAATAATTGTATATATTGTTTTACGTCATCTGCTTCTAGATTTGCAGTTATCACTGCACAGTTGACAACACTTAGAACGGATGATTTAATGCTCTGCCAGGCGTGCACTTTATCTATCTGGGCTTTTTGTGCTCGGTCTGGACTTCACTAAGGGAAGCACATGCTCAGCTGGATTGTGGTCAGGTGTCTGATGTCAAAGAACATTCCAGTTTGATTTTCCTGTCTGTGTGTTTGGGATGTGCTGCTGCTCTGTCCTAACTCTGTGATGGTCCATGTGAAGTGCTAGTCAGTCAAGCTTTATTTGCATAGTTCCTTTCATACTGGTTAATGGAATTCAGAGTGTTTTACAAATGACCAGCAGGCTGATGATAAAACAGTACAAATATAATCAGACAAACAGTTTGAGGCTAATAGAAATAAATAAAAAAAATTAAAAATTTAATAGCAAAATCCATAAAATACATTTTAACATAAGTACAAAATGACAAAAAGCAGGAATACAATATTTTTAAAAACATGATACATATATAAATATTTAGTTGTGGATTGTTCTTTAGCTAATAACAGGTTCTATGGCTCTAGTGTCTAAAATTTTGAATACATCAACATGTTGTATGCTGAGGCAGACAGCAGGTGGCGCACAGCGTGAAGTATTTTCAGGTTGCATGCACAGCCTTCAGTGATTGCATCAAAATAAAATGAATCATAAATTATGAATAAATATGTAATGTACACTGTAGGATTAGTTATTGATTGAGGTGTATTCAAAAGAAAAAAAAACAGAGATACACAATGATAGGTGGTGATAATATTACTCCAGATATAAATGTTGGACCTATAAATGAAGCCCTTTAGCAATTTGTTTAACGTGTCTTAAGAAAACTGTGAACTTTAATTATTTTAATAATTTTAGCACTTTATATGTATATGTGTGTGTGCTTATGCCAGTGTAAAAAAACATTAGCACAGCGTGTCTTTTTCATTGTTGTGAAACAGAGTTACATCCGATTAAAATGCTCTATTTTTCTTTTTCTTTAATACAAGCCAGATGTTACCTCCAGCTGTCAGTCAACCCTCCTCTAACCAATCCCAGTGGCCCTTAGCTCCTCCCCCCCACCCTCTGTGCAGGGTGTCTGAGGCTCAGTGAGGAAGAGGAGTGATTCTCCTTCTTGCTGCTCCCCTCTCTAGGTCCATCTGCACCTCTCTGCCTCTGCTCCCTGTCACAGTGCAGAGCTGCTGAATCAGCCCAGCTCTACAATGGTAAGAGGGCGAATGTTGGCTGTGTGTCTGCTGTGCTGGAGCTGCACACTATGTGTGGTTACAGCCATCCAGAGGGCTGATATGTTTCCTTACGGCACTTTAAGTGGAGATTTAATTCTGGCAGAGGGCGACGATGAAACCTCCAGAGTGCTGTCCCTGCCCAAACCCTTATACTTCTACAGCTCCCCCTTCTCCCAGCTATATGTAAGTATAACTTCAATAATACTTATTTGCAGACTTGTATCTATATTTAAATTATGGCACATGGCAGAATTTCTGCAATTACTTCCTTAAGTTAACATTTTATAGGTGATATTTTCAGCTACTGAACCAGCTCCGTGGTAGAGCACTGGCCAGTTTTTATGGTGGAAAAAGGAGCAATTATATTTTGTTTAAATGGAGAAAATCAGGGAAGTCACCAGAAGGTTTTAGGTTAATTGAAATCTGATTGTTGGTGAAATGCAGAAGTCTGCACAATATAAAGTTTAGCTGAATTAAATCCAGTAAAAATAATAAAATACAAAAATACAGGCAACAAAATGTACCTAATATATCAAAGTACAAATATTTATTGTGCAGATGCCCCCTATCCCTGTAGTTTTATTTCTGATGTATTAACATGTAAGCATTACATTAATGTTTTATTTGGTGGCAAAAAGAGTATTACAAGTAGCAGTACTATGATATTAAAATGTTCAGTAACTGTATAAGGTACATGAACTTTCCATTTTCATCTGCTTTATACTTCTACTTCACTACATTTACTTGACAACTATAGCTACAGATGTATAAATTATGATATGTTGTTATAAAACTTCACTGGTCCCCTGGGGTGCATTCACAAGCTACTCAGCAGTAGATAATGTCATAAAGAAGAGCCACCTGCAGTATTAAAGTGCAATAATGCACCAGTAATTATAATGTATATGAATCTGAAATGAGCCAGTCAGTAACACTTGTTTGTGGTTTGAAGGTTTCTAAAACACAAACAGGCACTGGGCTCAGGAATTCTCGAGGATGTTCCAGCGGTTTATGAGGGGAATCTAGAGGATCTTTATGTGGCTTCTGAGGTCCATGACAGGGTCGCAGCAGTCCCCTGGAGGGTTCCTGTGACTTGTGAGGGGATATGGGTTCATTAGGAGGTTCCATGGGTTCATGATGGCTTTCTAGGAATTTCTTAGAGGATTCAGAGGTTTATAGAGGTTATCCAGTTACAGCATAGGGAGTCCTCATTAGACTGCTAGTCCCCTCAACTGTGCTCATCATTAGTGACTCTTTCTCTCTTTCTAGGTGGCCACCAATGGCATCATATCAGCCCAGGATTTGCCAATGGAAAAGCAATACGTTGATGACAACTTCCCCACAGATTTCCCTGTGGTGGCCCCATTCCTGGCTGACATTGACACCAGCGGAGGCCGAGGGCAGATTTACTACCGGGTGACTGAAACTCCCAGCGTACTCAACAGAGTGGCCCAGGTCTGTTTATCCTCTGAACCAAGTACGATTGTTTTCTTGAAACAAAGTAGAAAAAAGTTATAATTAAAACTTTGTACACTTTACTTAAATACAGCTTTGGGGGTTTTCTTTTCCAGTTTTTCATCCATTAGTTCAGTCCATTGTTCACTCCATCTTTCCTTTTTTCTTTTCTCCATCTTCCTTCCATCATTCATCCATTCACCTGCTCACCCAGGATGTACATCGAGGGTTTCCAGATGCAAAATTCACACCCACACACGCTGTAGTGGCAACATGGGAGAACGTTGCAGCATATGAAGAACCTTCAAACAAGGTAAAAAGGAGAACAGTAGCTCTTCTTCTTCTTGTTATGATTAATGAATGAATTTGTTTTGAACAACAGCCCACATTGCCCTCACTACTTCATTTTAGTTCTTGTGAGACACACAATCCCAAATTCCTGGAGGTTGTGCATATAACATGTAATGAGCCTGGGCTGGAGGGTCTCCTTCCTTCCTACTCTGCCGCTTAACCTTTTCAAAGGGTCAGAGGTCACTTTTAAGGGTCATCAAAGTGCCCCTCCCTCCTGACTCATTATCCCATCCCTCTAGTTCACATGCAGCTTAACACAAACATGCTTTGACCAGTCGTACTGCTATGCTTTGTTGGAATTCACTCCTCTATCTTGTTTGCCAAACATTTACTTGTTGATAACCTGGTTTACAATTAAAATACTTCACTCCAACAAACTAATTTCACCTTGGTAATCATTTACAGGCATAACAAATTTTGGCGTTCACTGTATTAATATAAGGAGCACAAGCTAGATTTTTCATTGCACTGTCTCCCCTCTGACAATTAGACAAATTTAGGAATTTGCTGGAAAGAGAAGCTCCATTTAGTACCAAGTAAATTCTCATTTTTCATTCAATTATTGCTAGAAACCTAAGTCTTCATATTGAACTATGTGCTTACCTTTAGGCAAATTTTACATTTATTCATGTTCAGCTGAACTGCTGTGCAGTGACTAAATGATTAAATTGGTAAATAAAAGGCTATTTCAGTAAATTAACATACCACTTTCAGGAGGTTGAGATGACTCACAAGAGACAGATAAAAAGGTCAAAATTAAGTCCAAGATATTCTGACTTGTAGGCTCTACTATGAGTCCAAATACACTGGACCCTACATATCCCATAATACCCATTATGGGTTTAAAAAGCTCCCACCTGAGCCACACAAGGCATTATACAGCTAAGTAGCACTCCTCCTGTCAAGTAAACAAAACTAAAATCAGTGCAATGCTCCTTTTATTGGAAGTGTAGTAATTAAACACTTTACCTGGTTTCTTTATAATTAATACCAAATTTCACTTTACAGTTCTACCTAGAACCCTTCCCAGGAAATTATACAGACCTTTAAAGCATCATCTAGCAGTACACTGGAGGGTGTGTTTATGTTAAACTTTGGGAACAACTCCAAGTAAAGCCAGGCCTACTGAACTTATCAATCAAACAAACAGTGCTTTGTTGTTCCTGGTTTGTAGCATGTGGGATGGAGGGATGAAGGGAGTGGTAGATTTAAGGACAACCTCAGGGGATCTCTAAGTCTCTGTCCCACCCTCTCATCTGTGCCTGTCCTTTTTTTATGCTCATGGTCTGGTTGCTTTTATGCCTCCTCCTTTCTTCCTGATTGATCAAAAGCTAAACATTCAGATAGTCTTGAGGGGATATTCATCTTTAATCCTCTTAGGACATTTCTCAGTAGCCTACCTAAGGCTCCTTATCATTGAATTGCTGCCAAATAGACACATCAGCGATGGTTCTCCTCTGATCCTTGAATATTGAAATTACATCTAAAGATCTTTACCCACTGTTGACAAAATTCTAATTAGAGGCTGGTGTTCACCTCTTCACATTTCTACATGTGTTAAGAGGGGACTTGTTTTGTTATTTAAAGGCTCTGTCTGACTTGTCAGATTGTGGTGGTCTGGGTCTCGACTGGGATTCGCTTCAGTAGGTCTCTCTTCAAACTGATAGCATCTTCCTTTGAAGTGATTAACCAGAAGTGCTGGGTGGGGTGTGTTGGGGGTAGAGTTGTAAGTGTGTGTGAACTGATTAACCTGAGGTGTGCATAATGTCAGGGTGTGTGTTATGGCTGACGAGATAGGATAGTGTCTTGGGGGAAGGGCAGACTGTGCAGGAAGAAATAACAGGAAAGAAAGAGAAAATTCAAGCTAATGTGTGACTGTAAGAAGTACAGTTCTCTACAATATTATTCTTAAATATGTTATTATGATTGGAAAGTAATTGCACCCCAGACACCCACTCTGTAGCAGCCCAGTTTGTTAATGACCAGAGTCATTTACAGAGAGAAAGTGGCCTTGTGTGTGTGTTGAGGCTGTAAGACGTGTTGACCAGGCCTTACATTGAGAAGCATATTGCTAATCCTTCAGGCCTGTGCAAAGACATTTTGAGGGTGCAGGTGTTCAAACCTAAAAAAAGACACTCCTCTCACCAACAATTATTTATACATGTATATAAAAATTACCTGCAGTAGCACATCTTTGCATTAGAGCATACCGTGTACTGTAAGTCTGTGTAAGAATTGAGGCAATTAACATGTAAATACAATAAGATCAGATGAACAGTAAAAAATTCCAAATGTATCTTTTAATAGGCCTGGATTATTGTATTGAAATGACAGCTGGCTTGCCAACAACAACTACCAGTAGATTTTATGTCACAGGAGAAAGAACAGATCATGTTCTGTCCTACAACTTTTGCCACACTTACTATGAGCAGACATGTAAACAGTGCCAGATCACATATTTACACAGTTCCTTGTTGATGCAGGCCTATGAGCTAAGTCCTAACATGCCTTTTAATAATAATTCCAAGCCTATTATTTACTGTTGTCAAGCATAGTTATAGCACACTTTTAGTTGAACTTTTATGCAATGAACCACAATGAAAATTGTTTAAAAAACTAAAATATAAATTTAGAAATACTTAAGAAAAACAAAACTTTCTGCAAAAAGGCCACTTATCAAGTCAAAGGGTAAAATCAAGTCAAAGGGTAAAAAGGAAGGAAGACCGCAGGTGCCTGAGCAGCACCTGCGGTCTTCCTGCGCACGTGCCTGTAATCCTTGTTCATATTGTGGACACTTGTTATGGTAGATGTTGTTATACACTTTATCTTCCAAATTCACAAGTGTCATTAATTTCACACATTATATCTGATAAACATTAACATGTCAGCATCATTGTTAGCATGTTAGCTTGCTCTGGAAAAATACTATAAATCATAGTATCTGCCTTGAAGTTCCCTTGTTGAGAAATTAACTGTATAGGAGCAGCAATCTGAAGAGGAATGTAATTTTACATGTGAACATAGTACACTGTTTTTCTGAAGTGTAGTTTTGCTCCTTTCAACATCTCTTCAAAGTTGCATGCACAAAAAAGGAAGGTATTGTTGGTTGAACCACATATTACATGTTATAACATGTCCACTGTGTTAAGGTCAAATGAGATTGAATTAAGGAATAAATGGGGTTGTCTGCTGGATTTGGCCCCTGCCTTTCATATTGCTTTCTTTCCTCTTCTCTGCCTTTCTTATTTTCTGTAGTACAATAGGAACTATGTTGTTTGCTGTTTCTGGGGGCCCCTTGCAGTGACACAGGGGGCATCCTTTGAAATAGGTTCATTCTAGTTCAAAGCACACTCTAAATCAATCTCAATTTTCATATTATGTTATCCCATCATTCTGCCACAATTCTATTATCAGTAACCACCGAACTCAAGGGTTTACTTGACCTTGTGGCTGTACAGCTCCACAGCAGCCACTAAAATACACGACATCAACTTGGGCGCAGAACTGAGACTTAGGATCTTGATGGATTAATACAGTCATAGTGCTCTGGTTTGTAGTTTGTACAAAAAAAAATGGGATGGGAGCGTGGATTTTTGTAAGACAACATAAAAATCCTGACTGGACTGTTTCTGGCCAGAAGCCTGGACTGTAGCATGTGTGTGTATGTGTGTGAGGATGTGTGTGTCAGTTCCCACGCTGTAGGCAGTTCCGTTTATAGCACTCTGCTGAGGCTGGCAACTGGACTACAGCTGCTCTGTCTCCCTCCCTGCCTGCTTGCAGCTGTTCTGCGGCCAACCAGCAACCAACAAACAAATGTAGTACATTTATCCTGACCTCCCTCTATGTCTGTCTCTCTCTCTTCCTCGGGATGTCCTCCAGGCTAATCCAGCTCTAGACGATTATAACATGGCAAAACATTTGTCATAGTGTGTTGAGTCATTTATCCAGATTCAACCATCCTAATTGGAAATTCTGCTACAAAGTAGACTAAACTAGATTTTGGTAGCGTAAACCCGACAACTAATAAACAAACAAATACTAACCAAGACAGACTAATCTAAAATATGTTAAGACTAAAGTGACACATGCCTCTACTATGTTTTCATTTAAGCTGCGGGGTATTTCCAGACTCTCAGACCCCCACTGTGCAGCAGACTGATAACTTTACCACCTAAACCCTGACAACAAACAAATGTAGTCAGAGACGATTAATGTCTGTGCTTGTGTCTAGTCATTGTGAGGAGTGTGAGGACATCCTTTTAAAAGAGGTGTGACAAAATGCCTATAGGAAGGTCAAGGGACTGTGTGTGTGTGAGGTGGTGGTGGGGTTGTCAGAGAGCACACACTCACATACATACTGAACAACACACTGTCTATAGTCTTTGATGTGTGTTGGCTACAATTTGTTGTCTTCCAGCTGTGAGTCTGTAAAGCACACCAGGATTACTTCACACACACACACACACAAATGGCCACACATATAGAGGAGAGACTGAGAAGAGGACACATGTTAAAGGAATAGTGCAGGATTTGGGGAAATAAGCTTTCTTGCCAAGAGTTAAGGCTAATTTATGTTTCTGTGTCAAATCTACACTCTAGGTACGGCCTATACCTTATACCATTGCCTGATGTACACCTCCCCAGAAATGTAACTGTGCATCATGGTGACGCAGACCACAACAATTGTGACTAGTTTCATCACATTTCTATTTCATGTCTCTCAGTGTCCTGACAAGCAGAGGAAATCCCCCCTCATTCTGCCTCAGTTGGTTCAATGATTATACAGACCATCTCCTCCACTGTCTTCCTTCTTATTTGCACTGTAGTGTAGGGTATGGTCCGTTTTACCATGCTAACTCTGAGAGACGAGGCAGTCCAAGTAACTTCAAAACAGTGCTGATTTATTCAAAGGATCACAGGTAAAATTAACATTACACGCTCAAGTGTCTTGCACCTCCAACATGCACGCAGGCAGATGTAAGATGAAAGACCCTGAACCCACCAGGCCTATACATTATATCCCTTCGGTTGGGCTAGCCCCATACTACCCAGAAACGTCAACCGAGACGTCTCTGTTGCCAGCTTTGCAGCTGGCCATAGCAGTAGTCAAAACATGAAGCAAATCAATGTGTGTGTCTGTTGGTTAAGTGGTGTGTAACTAAAAACATTCTCACAGACTTCTAGTACATGTCGTGACTTAAACATAAGAACATATTATGGCTAAGGCTACAGTTATACATGTCATAATAATAATATTAAACACCCTGTCTGCTGACAGTCATCAGCTCTTCTCTCTAGTTATCCTTGACCAGATGTACCCTGTAGAAACTCATAAGCATGACTAAGCATTTAACAGTCTAACTAGACATCCTATCTCCACTAAACATTTCTAATACATAAAGTATCTATCCAATTTCTATCTGACTAAAACACCACTCAATAATAAGAATTTAAGTTACCATTAGCAATTTCCATTAATACTTACCAAACTTAATCATCAAAAATCAATAATCAAAAAATCACTCAACAACCTATGAGTTCACACCACCTACGTGTATGCATTTATATGTCAGTATGTATTAGCCTTTAGCTAGTTTATGTAGGATCCACGGTCTTCAGTCCAGTCCATGGAGCTCTTCAATCTCTCACTCACCGGGCTCAGTGAAGGAGATCAGGGGATAGGATTCCCAAGGGGCCGGAGCTTGTACTAATTCATAGGAGGAATACATCCGCATCCACACAAGGTCAGCAGTGTGACTGCTGCCACCAAAGATGTAAGTGCAGAGATCACTAAATTTTTCCACTTGCCAAAAGTCTTATTAAACCAATCTTCAATATAATTAGCAATACCAGAGTGTTCAGCCATCTCTTCTGACAAGATTTTTAAGCCAGCCAGAGCCCTAGCAATTGAGCCATCAGGATCAGTATTCATTGGAATATAGGTACAACATTGTTGTCCAATCATAGTACAAACGCCCCCTTTTTTGGCCAAAACAAAGTCTAAAGCCAATCTGTTCTGATATGACATAATAGATGTGGCTGCCAATTGTTCCTGAAAGCCAAAAGCCAAATC
>NW_018127896.1:2768375-2769663 GCF_001952655.1 Monopterus albus | reverse complement strand
ACTGTGGGTCTCCCTATCTGCAATTTGTCCCTGGAAACCTTGAAACCTCCCTGAGCCAAGTGTGATAACAATGCCTCTGTGGCCACCATTATACTTTCCGAGTCAGGAGCAGCTAACAACAGGTCATCAACATACTGAAGGAGACATACTCCAGGCGGGAGATCAAGATTCTTCAAGTATTGTCTCAGAATGTGATTAAAGATGGATAGACTGTCGATAAAGCCCATCGGTCGCCTTCGATAAGTGAATTTTTGTCCTTTATACATGAAAGCAAACATATCTTGTGAATCTCTATGTAGCGGGACCGCGAAAAATGCATTTGCAGAGTCAATGCATGTGAAAAACTTGTGTTCAGAGCTTATTGCATTCAACATGGTGTATGGATTTGGCGTGGCATAATTAATTGGAACCACATGTTTGCTTACAGCTCTGAGATCATGAACCATCCAGTAATCAGGTTTTCCGGCCTTTGGAACTGGGTTTATGGGCGTGTTCCAGGCAGACTGAGTGGGAGTTAAAACTCCAGCTTCCAAAAGTCCATGAATAGTTTTTTCAATTCCACTGACTTGCTGCTGTGTGAGCGGGTACTGGGCTCTGTAAACAGGCACAGCCCCCTCACGCAAAGAGATTCTGACCGGGTCAACTGTGATTAATCCCATGTCGGTCGGACCAGTTGCCCAAAAAGCTGGAGGGAGCCTGTCCAACAATGCTTGTGTCAGTGGATGATCAATATTCTCTCTGCTATGATCTCTGTGTAAGGAACACTTCTCCAGTGTTAATGTGAGCTGTGAATTGTGCTCAATAGCATAGCATTGTGTCGAAGGAGAGAACTGCAACTGTCCATTCTGTGTGCTGGTCCAGTCAGTAGCATTGACACAGCTCTGCACCATGGGGCCAAGATTTTTTGCATCAGCTTTAACTAACAAAGTAATATGAGGAACAGAGTTTTCAAACAGCATGTATAAACTTTCAAGGTCAGCCGGGAGAGCAACCCAAATGGCCACTCCGTCCAGCCCCACAAACAGTTTTTTCACACCAACTGCAATCTTCCTCTCTGACGTCTCTATCCTCTGGATAAAGCCGTCCCAGAGAGCCTCAAAATCATCATTTTCATCACCACACAGAGAATAATTAAAGGTGCAATGCAGCTGATCAACTGGTTCAGTGTACTTGTGAAGTATTGAAATCCATGGAAGCCATAAATTGAATGTGTGTACAAGATCAGTGTTTTCAGGAGAGTCCACAAGTCCCCACCAAACGTCAGCTGAGGAATCAAAAAGCAAGTCAA
>NW_018127896.1:2763884-2764970 GCF_001952655.1 Monopterus albus | reverse complement strand
CTCTGTCACCCCACTCATCATCAGAGCTATCACATTCAGACCCAACTTGCACTCCCCTATGACTATCATGTTTTTTCTTCCCTGCAGCAGAAGCAGTACAAACACTGGAAGTCTGAGTCTTAACTAAAGGATCACCCTCTTTCAGCAAATTCCTCATACTGGCCGGGCCAACTGCACTACTGCGACCAGAAGTGCTAGGCTCCTCACTGCACGGGGCAGTCTGTGCCCCAGATCCTGCAATCACACCATCTAAATACTGTTGTGCACTAGTCCAGTCTTCCTCCTTACCGGGAAAACTGGCTGTTTTTAAAATACCTCCTTTAATCACAACTAATGGTGAACCACTGTGTTCAGTGTCAGCAAAAGCACGTAATGGCATTTGGTGGTAAGCTTTATTTTGAAAGTCTGGCTCTTCTGCAGCTTGTGTGTGAGGAGGAGGGGCCAAGGGTGTGTGTGCTCTCGTGGCACAGGAGGAAGTATCAGAGACATGTGCTGTTGTAAAACTCGATGTAGCTCACTGAATTTTTTCAAATTCTCCCAGAAAACAGACACTGTCCTGTAAAAATGTCTCACATTCTTTAAGTTTAGCTTCTGTTTTGTGCCTCTGTAACAAACTCGCTGTCTTATGGCGTGACGTGCCTGTTCAGTCAGGCGAGCAGCCTGTTTAATGAACAATTTTACAGCCCGATCTGCTGGTGGGGTTTCATTATAGGACCCAAAGAGACCCTTATTAGTCATTTTTTGAGCCCAACCAACGAATTTATCAGTTTCACTACAATGTTGGTTCAAACTCTGTGTGCCAAGCCATTTGTTCAACAATTGATACAAGATTGCCCCCAGTGTCCCTGATTTGCAATTTTTCCAGTCCTGAATCACATCACAGTCAGCCATCATGAAAAATTAATATGCCACACGTGACGCTGTCCTTTATGAGAGACTCTTGGCCCGGTGAGACTGATCAAACTGTGAATCTTCTACAGAACGACTAACCCCTTCTGCGCACAATTTGTGGGGGTTCTCCCAATCAATCTCACCATTTTTTCTCAACAGGACAGGCAGTCACCCTAACTGATGCAATTTTTTCCC
>NW_018127896.1:2755832-2763842 GCF_001952655.1 Monopterus albus | reverse complement strand
TACACTTGTGAAAAAACATTTTAATTAGCCTTTTGTACAGTTAACCTCCCACACTTTGAGACCAGCAACTTTCCCTTTGCCTGTTATCACATGTGTGTGTGTGTATCAGAGAGTCATTTCTTTGCCTCTGCTCCAGCCGGAGGGAAATTAAAAAGGAAATGGGAAAATATTTTTAGGAGACAACTGCGTAGCAGAAATCCACTTATAAACATGAATTTTACGTGCCCTTATTGGCATCAAATTCTGTGATCAACAGCACTCATTTACTTCCCCTCAAATGAGACTATGTGCTTCAGTTAACTTCACATGTGACACAGAACAAACCAGCACAGCCTTCAAAAACAGAAAAAAACTGTGTTTCTTTAACCTTACTGTTTAGAAACAAATTCGAGAGTGGACAGCTCCACACATCAACTTTAATTTAGAATAAATTCAATGTGCGGAGTTTGTGTATAACAAAGGTTCCGCTTACCTATCGTTTCTGGCCAGCCAGTTGATGTATGGGACTGCTCACAGCTCTGACTGCAACCAGGAGGTCACTCTCTGATCAGGGAAGCATTCAGCTCAGGACCGCATATCGGATCTCCAGCTCAGCCTGGCACAGGAATACCGCTGTCAGTGGTCCAAGACCATTACTCAGGAAATGGACTGGTCGTCTTGCAGAGTTCAGCTGGCTCGCGGGTCACGGTGTCACGTTGTAGGGTATGGTCCGTCTTACCATGCTAACTCTAAGAGACGAAGCAGTCCAAGTAACTTCAAAACAGTGCTGATTTATTCAAAGGATCACAGGTAAAATTAACATTACACGCTCAAGTGTCTTGCACCTCCAACATGCACGCAGGCAGATGTAAGATGAAAGACCCTGAGCCCACCAGGCCTATACATTATATCACTTCGGTTGGGCTAGCCCCATACTACACAGAAACGTCAACCGAGACGTCTCTGTTGCCAGCTTTGCAGCTGGCCATAGCAGTAGTCAAAACATGAATCAAATCAACGTGTGAATGTGTGTGTCTGTTGGTTAAGTGGTGTGTAACTAAAAACATTCCCACGACCTCTAGTACATGTCGTGACTTGAACATAGGAACATATTATGGCTAAGGCTACAGTTATACACATCGTAATAATAATATTGAACACCCTGTCTGCTGACAGTCATCAACTTTTCTCTCTGGTATCCTTGACCAGAAGTACCCTGCAGAAACTCATAAGCATGCCTAAGCATTTAACAGTTTAACTAGACATCCTATCTCCACTAAACATTTCTAATACATAAAGTATTTATCCAATATCTATCTGACTAAAAATACCTAACAGTAGTAATTTGAGTTAAAATAACTGCTGTTCCACATTTATTAGTTTCAACTCCAATGTGACCCACTCAGTTTCAGTCACCATTATTTGTAGATGGTGAAGAAACGTAACACAGTGGCATAGAAACACCACTGCCAACTAGCGTTTTGGTGGTCTAATTGCAGAGTGATGCACTTGCGCAGCCTATGGCGTAGGCTTTATGTAGGTGAAGCGCAGAATTGTACCACAAATACAGTATGACACTACACTACAGTTTAGCTTAGCATAAAGACTGGACCCAGGGGGATGTAGCTAATATGACTTTGTCCACTGTTAAAAAAATCCATCCACCAGCACCTCTGAAGTCATCTTCTCTTCTCCTAAAAAGAAAGAGGGATGGTAAGAGAGACTTTAAGAGATTTAAAGAGGAGAATTAAGGACAAACAAAGCAGATTCCTCTTGAAGTTCCAACTTCTTCTGCTCCTTCCCTGAAAACAAAAAAGAAAGACCCCCCTCTTCACTAATTACAAAGAGCCAGTAGGTTACAAAATCCTCCCTGTCCATAAAAAACAAGATAGTTTAAAGATGTTTGTGTAAACAATGAAGAACACATAGTTTACTATGAGTTGAATGTAGGTGGAAGACCATCTGTGAATGTGTGTGCACCCCATGTCTCACACTGTAATAATGTCTGGTCTGCATGTTGTAACATCATTTTGAAAGATGTCCACACAGGAAGCCAGCTGTGGAGTTCAACATCTGGGCTGGGGGTTGGAAGAGAATGAAATGTGTGTGTGTACATATCTTGGTTTCTCTGTATGTATACAGATAATCTGATTCTGTGCCACGGGAAAACAACATGGGATCATTTACAGTCTGCGTTCACCAAATCTTTTTTTTGACTGCGGTTCTGGGAGGCAATGTGGGCTGAGCGCTCCCAGATCCATGTAGGAAATAAGTTCCTCAAGTCACAATTCACAGTTTATAAAAGAGGTTCTACAAGAAGGACAATAGTTCATTTTAAGTTTCCCAAAAATTCCCATTTCATCTTGTCTATTTTAATTACTCCTAATTTGTGTAAAACATATTTTAAACCAAAATATTCAGATCAGTATGTCAATAAATGATGGGGGTCAGAGGAGGGGGTGTTGAAGGGTGAGAAATAAATATGAATCCCAGCAGAGTAAGAGATGAGAGAGGAGGAGGAGGAGGAGGAGGAGAGGTGATGTGTGAAGAGAGGCATGAAGATTAAATTTGACGATTGAGTGTTAGAATAATTTGAGGCTAGTTGAGCTGAGCTGACTCTATACACACAGGACATGACCTCATCCCTCTAGCAGACCTAAAAAAAAATTAGCATTAGAGCTTAATACCAGTAAGCTGCTACAGCTCTGTCTTACTTTAAAGAGCTAAAACTAAAATCTTTGATGCTATAACAGTTATAAAACTAATTTGGAAAAGCAAAACTTGTAATTGACTGTAATGACCACTTCCCCTTATTAAGTTTTCTCAAAACACTTAAAACCCTGAAGGCATGTTATGTTCGAAAAACTATTAAATAAAAATCAACAGATTTCAAAGACTCTTGTGCATCAGGAGGGAGGATGCTTTTAGATTATGTCCCTGTTTTTATCCTGTTTCAGACTAACACTGTCTCTTCCCTTTCCCTCTAGGTCAATACATTCCAGGCAGTAATTGGTTATGATGAGACCGACTCATATGTTCTCTTCCTTTACCCTGAAGGTGGCCTGAACTTCTTTGGGACACGACCCAAGGTAAAATGGGTAAACACAGGGCCTTAATTCACAACTTGATTAGCTTGGTTATTTTTTTCATTGAAGCATTTGCCTGAATTAAGTTTGTTTTACAGCTAATTAGTGTCAAGAAAGTGTTTTTATTCTTGTACTTTTTCTGCTTATAGGAGCCTTATAATGTTAAGATAGAGCTTCCTGCTAGAGTTGGCTTCAGCAGAGGGGAAATTACATATTTTTTTGTCTCTCGAACCGAGGGACCATACTACAGTGTTACAAGTGACGAGCAGAGTGTTAAATACCTGTACCAGTAAGTACAAACAACTTAAGTCTTCTTACATACTAGGACTGTGTATTTGCAAGAATCTGGTGATACGATACGTACTGTATCACGATACAAGGGTTATGATTTGATATAATGCGATACTGCAAACAAGGAGATATACTGCAATTTATTAAAATGTTCTAGTTTTAGAAAAACTGTCATAAAATAAAGAACACACCACCATATGCATAAAACCTCCTGTAAAAAATGTTTACTTTTTTGTGCAATCAGAACAGGGATCTGCATTTGCATATGTCACAGTCCCTTAACATCCAACATTGTAGCATGTGAACTATTAATTAAAAATCAATACTGTGTTTTAGGGAATAGATACACTACCACAAAATAGAATATCATGATACTCAAGTGTAACGATACTGTATTTTCTTACACCACTATTAAAAACATTTATTATCTGTGTGGTTGGAAATGCACACACACTGGACTCGCACTGAACGTTTCCTGCTCTTTAGGGTTGGTAATACAGGAATTCCAGGTGTTTGGCTTTTCCACACTGGGAACCGTTACTCTTTTGACAACATTGCTCCTGCATCCACTGGTGGCCTCCTGGCTACTGCACCAACTGGAGGACATGGCCTCTCCCTGGTAATTTTATTTTTATATGCAATTCAAATTTAATTTCAGCCAAGAGTGTTTTTTGTGTGGAAAACATCCTGTGACTCCTCCATTGGTTATGTTCCCAGGACACCACCACTCCTGAGCATGCTGAATTTGAGGAATATCCAGATAATACCTTCAACCCTGATATCCATGAAGAAGATGATTACCCTCTGACAGGCAGGGACAAATTCCAGCCAGCTCCTGATGGTGGTGACCACTCAAGGCCTCTTCAGCCAGCAAGTCCTGATACTCCCTCCTCGCCTGCTGAAGATTCTGGTCATCAGGTGCCATATGTCAGTGAAGATGTACCACTGACCTCTGAACCCAGGTATGGTTCAGAACCAGCAGAGAGGCAGTATCGTCCCCCTGATCCTCCAGAGATGGCAGCAGAGGAAGGTGCTCAGCAAACTGAAGAACAGCAACCACAGGTAGTGTTGATATAAAGACAACTGTAAAATTTGTTACTGTAGATACATATTGGCATAAAGGAGCATTTTAACATGTTTGAACACATTTTTTAATGTTTTTTGATATTGTACATCTAAACTACAAACATTGCAATGCTACTAAGCCATATTTTGTGTTATGTTACAAGAGTTCATTCGAACAGTGAGAAAAGAGGGATTTAAACTGTCAGTGCTGTCAGAGTTTTGCAATAATTACTTGAAACTGTAGTCACATTTTGTAAATTCTGTGGTTGTAATGGGACTCTGCTTTAGGAGAAAGTATGCTAGTGTCAACAAAATGCTGGCAAACCTGCAGATCATGATGCTATACTTATTGTATACACTGTGTAAAGTATGCACAGATCATAGCCCTCTGGTTTATAGCAGCTGTAAAGAGTTTAAAATGATTGGTTTGGCTCTCAATGACAACAGGAAAAACATATTTGAGGTTAAATATAGCCCTGTATGTCTCTCTGCAGGCTCCTCTGGAGGTGCTGGATGTGTACCCCCCTCACAGAAATGAACCACGTCTTTCCCCTGGAGGTCACATAGTCAGCGTGGATACAGAAGATGTTGATTTTGACTCAGGAGGTAAAGGACAAACCATATATGTGAATATAAATATGTATGTGAAGATGCTTTCTAAACATATGAAAGGCCAGTCACTTGGAGAAACTAGAGGGCAACACTACTAAATGCTCTGCTGCAGTACTGCTCAGCAGCTGGCAGTACAATACTGCCATTGTGCTGGGCGGCTCCCAGGTGTGTGTGCTCAAAATCCCCTCCCCTCCAACTACTCCCACAGGCTTTGGCTGTAATTAAGAATGTGCTCTCAGTCAGCTTGCCTGGTTATAAAAGGAAAAAGGTCTGTGTGTGTGTACAGATGTCATTCATCTCAGTTTAGAGTAATGAAATATTATTTTATTTAGAAGATGAAAAGAAATATATGTCAGCAGATCAAAACAGGTTTAAGAAACAAGGTGTTTCGTATCCAAAAAATCTATCTTCCTTGACTTTTTGAGAAGAATAGTTTTGAAGAAAATGAGTGTACAATATGTAGTATATGTCCATATACAGTTGTGTAGGGGTGTGCATTTCAAGCATGATTTCCTAATACACGCTCATGCATTTTTCAGTACTGTCATGGGTTTACGATACTAAACATTGTGATAATAGTATGTAGGTTTCCCTCCAAAGCACTGGTGTGTGTGTTATGAAAGGACAGTGGTTTGTCTCCTGTGTACGTGCAGTCTGCAGTAAGTGTGCTTGTGAGTGAGGGTGTGATGCCCCTGCAGATTGATAGAATGCAGTATTTTCATCTTGAATCAGCTACTTGCCAAAAACACAAACAGAGGGAGATGCAAGTTAAGCAAATCCCTTGTGGTCTTCTGAATCCAGCAAAAGTTACCACAGTCAGGATTTGTAATTCCTGAGATGTTTCACTAATAGTTGCTATACTGTTTTAGCTTTCCATTTCCATCTGAATCATTTTATTGGCATTTAAAGTCACTTTTGAGGTGATGGTAGTTTACCATGGTTTGAGAAATGTTAACAGGAATGTCTGTGTTATTCTTATTTTTGTCTGTTCAGCAACAGATAGCAAGAGTTGTTTGTTTATTCCAAATAAATTAGTATCCAAGTGCATCTCTTCCTTTTTCTCAGAGGATTTTTAAGGAAAAAGTAATCATCCCTAAGTGCACATGTAAAAGCTTTTATATCCTGTTTATGTACATAACTTTATACTGTATATTGATTTTTTTCCCGTTTCGAAGTTTAGACTTCTGAAATAGGCATTGAAACATTTTACATACCTTTGAAAGTTCCTGAAGCAGCACTGAATTTTTTTTGTGTGTGTCACGCTACACTTCTCCCTGTAGTTTGTCCACTTTTGTCTTTCCATCCATCCATTTTTGGAAACAGCATTTACTGTTTTGTCTGCATTTACACTTGCATGTTTGTATGGTTAAACATGGGAAACAAAAGAAGTCTATGTTCTGAGTGTAAAGTAAAGCTAGCCAACTTCAGTGACAGTGAAAAACTGTCTGTAAATCCATAAAAATAAAATGCAGTAGAGATCAAGGTAAAATCTTTAATATGCATATTACAAAGATCATCACTGATCTGCATGTACAGTTGTTCTGTTAGCTGTTAATATGATTGGATAGGAGTGATTACAATATTTATCTGTTTATTATATATGCGGTGCGTAACGACAAAAATGTCTATTTTTTCTTTCTCTCAGTGATTCGTTACACACCAGAGAGTAGAGAAACATGTGCCAGGTATGTGGAGACCAGATAACATGATATGTGCCAGAAATATACATACAGTATATCCTGTCTTCTTGTTGTTGTTTTAGTTAGGGACTCTAGAAAAAAAGTATTGGGATGGGGGAGGGGGTCTGAATTATCCTTTCACTTTAAAGAAAAATGCAAAAGCAAAGATCTTCTCAGCATCATCAGTATTTCCACCAGTTTTACACATCAAAGTCTGTTTGCAGGTCTTGGGAAATCCTTCCTGTAGAAAGAAAATGTATAAAGTCTTGTATGGCTCCCAGGGGAGATTTGCAAAGAAAAACTGTCTCAAGTGATGTCACTTGAGTTTAGATTAGAATAAATCAATCAGCACTGGTTGGGTCTGAAGATGTCGTCTAAAAATGACAAGAGTATGGGGGTGTAGCATTAGCAGTGAGCTTATCAGACCTTTGTAGCTATCTTTGCTTGAGGCTTCATTATAGTAGCTGCTGCTACTGTAGCATAACACAGCTCGGCTCTCCAACCAAACTGTTGATGGTTGAGTTGCATTGTAGGTAATGTAGGTGTCAGTGCATGGAATAAAAATGACTGTACTTCTAGTTCAGCTGCATCAATGGTAATTTTTTTTCTGTCCATTCGGACTCCTACAGTGTTACAGGAGTGCAATTCTAAATTGGTGTAGCATGCACACTAGTGAAATAAGTACATACATAATAAAGTGATGCATTCATTCTGGATTTTCATACAGACCCTTATTGCTCCCAACCTGACAGCAATAGTACCAGTAATTACTAATACAAACTCTTATCATTTCTAGATGTGGACCACTACAGTTTAATTGGTGGTACTAAACATGTACTCATTTTCCTCCTTTTAATTCTAGATTTCAACAGCAGTGCGCTCAGAATGCATTTTGTTCAGACTACGCCACAGGCTTCTGTTGTCACTGCGAGCCTGGCTTCTATGGAAATGGACGCCACTGTCTACCAGATGGTCGGAACCATTACCAATAATCCTTATTTAATGCTACTTCTAGTTCTAAATCTAATCTTTAAATCTGTTGTGTAATTCTTGTAATTCTTCAGGTGCTCCCCAGCGTGTTAGTGGTAAGGTGAGCGGAACTGTGACAGTGGGATCGACTCTAGTAACACTGAACAACATTGATCTCCATGCCTACATTGTTGTGGGAGATGGGAGAGCATACACGGCCATCAGTGAGGTAGGAACCTGGAAACATGGCACCTGATTATACATACATATATACATACATACATACATACATACATACATACATACATACATACATATATATATATATA
>NW_018127896.1:2750304-2754914 GCF_001952655.1 Monopterus albus | reverse complement strand
GTGCATTGTAAGGAGCTTCCTTGTCTTGATGTCAGTGGCCTCTATCTCCTCCTTTGGCCAGCTTATTACCTGGGTACCTGATGGCCGGAAGGGCGTAGGTGTTAATCGCCCAGACTTTGTTCATTCCATTCAGCTGACTTCTCAGGACTTGCCTTACTCTCTGCAGGTACTTGGTGGTTGCTGCTTTCCTTGCAGCCTCTTCCTGGTTCCCATTTGCCTGCGGGATCCCAAGGCACTTGTAGCTGTCCTCAACATCTGTTATGTTGCCTTCTGGTAGTACAATCCCCTCAGTTCTGACTACCTTCCCTCTCCTTGTTACCATTCGACCACACTTATCCAGTCCGAATGACATTCCGATGTCCTGGCTGTAGATCCTAGTGGTGTGGATCAGTGAGTCGATGTCTCGTTCACTCCTGGCATACAGCTTGATGTCATCCATGTAGAGGAGGTGGCTGATGGTTGCTCCATTCCGTAGTCTGTATCCGTAACCACTCTTGGTGATGATCTGGCTGAGGGGGTTCAGGCCTATGCAGAACAGCAGCTGGGACAGAACATCTCCTTGGTAGATACCGCACTTGATGTTGACTTGTGCAATTGGCTTGAAGTTGGCCTCTAGGGTTGTTTTCCTCATTTCCATTGAGTTCTTGATGAAGGATCTTAGAGTCTTGTTGATGTTGTACAGTTCCAAGCATTCCAGGATCCATGTGTGAGGCATTGAGTCATAGGCATTTTTGTAGTCAATCCAGGTAGTGCACAGGTTGGTATGCCTGATCTTGCAGTCTCGAGTGACTACTTTATCAACCAGTAGCTGGTGCTTTGCTCCTCTGGTGTTACTACCAATTCCTTTCTGGGCCCTGCTCATGTATTGAGACATGTGCCTGCTCATCTTAGCTGCTGTGATGCCTGACAGGAGCTTCCATGTTGTGCAGAGGCAGGTAATTGGGCGGTAGTCGGATGGTACTGCTCCCTTCTGAGGGTCCTTCAGGATCAGGACTGTCCGGCCTTCAGTTAACCACTCAGGGTGAGTTCCATCCATTAGTAGCTGGTTCATTTGCCCTGCCAGGTGCTCATGGAGTGAAGTTAGTTTCTTTAACCAGTAGGCATGGATCATGTCAGGGCCTGTTGCTGTCCGGCTTTTCTTGGATGTTTGCTATTGTGATGATTACTGGGTCTTGTTCAGGGAGGCTGCTGTGGTCTGTTTTTAGGTCCACAAGCCATTGAGCATTATTGTTTTGTGATGCTTCCTTTTCCCAATTGTTCAGTCTCCAGCCTTGGTGGGTCTGCTCTCATGTTATTACCCTGCTACTGAGCGTACACCTTGGCTGGATCAGTGGAGAACATTCAGTTTACTCTCCTCGCTTCAACTTCTCTAGTGCACCTATTCAACTGGGTGGCCAGGGCTGTGAGCCTGACAGTCTCTAAGGCCTCAGATATGGACAATGTGTTGTACTTCTTAGGTACCCCTTTCTTCATAACACCTTTCTGCAATTCTGATAGCTGGCTAACTTCTGTCCTCGCTGCTTTGATCGTGGTCTCCAACCTCCTTCTCCATGAGGGATACTGCTCCTTATGGTCTTTGTTGAACTTATAGCCAAGCATCTCAAGGATGACGGTTGCTTGTTAGTCTCAGTGATGGTCGTAGTAGGGATTGTTCTTAGTGCTGAATTCACATCCTCTAGTAGAAGGCACTTCTCTTAGTCTTGGTAACGGCCCACAGAGGTTCCTGGTGTCCATCTTGCTCATGATGGTCAATCTCAGGTCAGCTGCTCTTGAATTAAGCTCATCTGGGCTTGGTACCCAATCTCCAAATGTGGAGGTGATAATAATATCCCCCCCCTGACCTTGCTGGAGCATCCGTGTTGTACCTTGTCAACCTCTAATTGTGATAGCAGGTGGTTCTTGCGGATGTTACTATTTGTTTCAATGTTAGTTTAGATATTGGGTTTCGGAGTATCCATAGAGCCCACATCCTCCGTATTTATCCCCTCTTGCTGGGGTGGCTTGTATAGTAGTTCCCTGTTCTCATCTCTTGTCGCCTTACGCAGACCTTGTTGACCCGGGTAACATGACTCTTATTTTTCCAGCTCTCATTACCCATGAGGTAGGCAGGTAGCATTAAGGGCCTTGCCTAAGGACCCAGGCTGGATATTGACTGGACCAGTTCGAACCCCTGACCGTCTGTACCAAAGTCAGTGGTGTTAGCCACTGAGCTACCCAGTCAGCTATCACAGGAATCAGACCACCCCAAAGTGGGGGTGTGTGTGTGTGTATACACATATACATTTTTTTTAAATCTCAAACCTGTGAAAAGATTAGATTATCCTCCAAATTTCATTTTGATTTGATTTGGAAGCCTTGTTCTGATTGGGCAGGTCCCTGAGCCAGTGGGCTGGGCTCTGATGCCAGTTGCAGCTATAGGAGAATTGTTTGGATGGCTGTTTGCTCTGGAGCTGCCCAATAGCCAAGCTGGATTCAAAGATACAGGTAAACAGTGTGTGTTTGTGCTTGGTTCTATTTGCTGCCTTGTACATCTTATCTCCAGAGCAAATCTGTAAAGGGATGAGGGAACTCCTCTCCATCAAGGTCATCTTGTGTGTATATGTGTTTTGTCAGCCTCCCACCCAGCTGTATTGTCTTCAGGGATGTGATGTGATATCAGGTGTCCACCTCCCTTCTCTAATAGGAAACAGCTGTGCCTTGTTTGTTTTGCTGTGTGTGTTTTGTACGGATGTAACCACTGCAGACATTCCACTTTGTCTAAAATGTAACTGGTCTCCCCCTTGATCTGTCTGCAATAATAATGTGTAATGAAAATGATCTATAAATAGACAAACAAAAGAAGTGTTGATTGATTAGTTGACTAACTGCGTTACTAGGTGCTGAGTTCACTCGTAATGCAGAGGTGATCTTTTACCCTGGCAACCAGCATCTGTCAATTGTCCAGACGGGCCGTGGCCTTGACAATCATAACCACCTCACCGTGGACACTGTAGTCAGTGGCAACGTGCCCTTCTTGCCTCCTGGAGCTGAAGTTACTATGGATCCCTTCAAGGAGACCTACCAGTACTACCCTTCCGGTAACATAACAACCACCAGAGACACATTCTTCATAACATATATTGGCCGTTTTTCACTAAAACCTTTTTTTGTCTTTCTGCAGTTGTCACTTCCATCTCTATGAGGGAGTTTTCACTAGTTTCAGCAGAGCGAGGCTCAGAGTCCTTCTCCTTTCAGCTGAAACAGAACATCACCTTCCGTGACTGTCAACATGCCACCCGTGCTGCCACCCTGGAGACTCTGCAGCTCACCGTGGAGAGGGTGTTTATGATGTATGTGAAGGAAGAGAGGGTCCTTAGATATGCCATCACCAACAAGATCGGCCCAATTGGAGGTGAGTCAAGCTGAGGTTTGATGATGCATCACCTGCAGACATAATGCATACCAGTGGAAATCCTGTTTACTGTATGAGGGATCAATATTATGATCCTAATTTTTCTTGCTTGAACTGGGTTTTATTTAATACTTTGGTTTGATTCCATAGTATTTAAGATTATGTTCACATTCTCGTCTTTCTCCTTTTCATAGCAGTTTGAGTAATATGCATCAGGTGAGGACACAGACTGCCTGGTGTCTTGCTTTCAACAAAGCTCCATTATTACGTAATGTCATATTGAGGGCAGAGTATCTGACTGACTGCTTAAATCAACTCCAGACCATTACTTTCAATCCTTAGGTGGGCGGACACACGCTGAAAACGTGTGCTGAAAACGTGAGATTTTCTCTTCTTGAGCTCCAGCTAACAACCGGACCAGTAACCAGTCAGTAATTGTTGCAGTGCTGCCACCACAGCCTCAACCAAACCAGGGCAGAGAGTTGGATAGAGAATAGTTTTAAACACACATGCTGCAGTTTTTGGACATAATGATGTTAAAATGTTTGTATTACCTTCACTGTTTTGGTTCATTATGGCAACAGACACACGCGTGATGCATGGCTTCACAGCTGACCTTAACCTCTAGAGTCCTGAGCTTTGGAAACCCAAGCTGTGCGGTCCTCATATGAGGACGCAGGGACTCTAGAGGTTATGAGTAGATATGTTTGTTCAGGCAGACAAATTACATTTTTCACTTGAATATGAACAGGTGTTGACAGTGTCCTGTAGAATCACTGGTCTAGGAGTTACGTCTGAATGGACGCCAACAGCACATTTGGCTCTGTGGCATTTTCAGATTTAAGTTATTATGGTTGTTATTTGCTTCCATTCAGGTGCCACTGACACAAGTCAGTCTAGTCAAAATACAAAGTTTTAGGGTTCTGGAACCACAAAATACTTATTTACATGCTTAGATAATTACATGCTTTTAAATTAATTTGATTTTTTCATGATAAAATCTAGTTGAAACCAACTCATTATTTGCTTCCATATTTGCACTCAGATAACTGCTCTCTAAATCTAACTAGCCATCAAGTGTGTTCTTCTAAATTCAGCTGATCTTCTATAAATCAAAGATTTAAAAATACTGATTAGTTAGGTATTAGTGATCTTTTTTCCATATCTTTCCATAATTTATTTATAATATAATCATTAGCTGCTGTAAATTCTGCTGAAC
>NW_018127896.1:2726341-2750291 GCF_001952655.1 Monopterus albus | reverse complement strand
GCTGAACCTATTTACACCCTGTCATGACAAATGAATCACAAACTGTGATTGTGTTTGTGTTTGTGTTTGTGTTTGTGTTTGTGTTTGTGTATGGAAGTACGTATATGGCTGACAGATGTGTTGAATGTTTCCTTTTCTATTCCCCAGGTTTTGAATCCAGACCAGGTTTTTGTCATTTAAATATCACATATCAACATGTTGATTAAAAAGGTTATGACACATCTCACACTTGGGCAGACACACACACACTGATGCTCCCAGGGCACAGCTGGAAGAGCTTTTGGGGGTAATGGGTTTTGTAAACATGGGTTAAGTCGGGTGTGTGTGTATGTGTGTGTTCAGGGGTCTCACACTTTCTGGAAAATAATATCCCAGCCAATGACAGATTTTCTTGTGGGGGGTTTGCTGCATAGAATAGCTGCCCACTGATGTCATGAGAAGCAAAACTTAAGACATCAAACAGAGAGACAGAAAGTGAGAGGGGGTGAGGGACACAGAGGGAGAGAAAGTCAGAGGGAGAGAGAGAGTAAATTTACCAGACCTGTGTTGTTTGCCGTTGCAGTCACCTTATTTCCACTTGGAAAGAATTAAAGTTTCATGTAGTCTTGTTGGTTTTAATTTTACAAACTTCTTTTATTGTTTGCAGTTAAAATCATGGAGGAAGTAGCACTTATACTGTATATAATTAAATAGACAACAGTATACAGACACTCGGCCTTTAAAAGGGAAGCACAGTGTGGTATAGCTTGTTTCACTTGGTTAATGTGAATATATTATTACTGCACTTATCTGTGGTTCAGTTCCTTTTTTGAACCAGACTTTGCTTTTATCTACAAAATATCTGGACAGCCTTAAGCCTAATATCAACACTTGTCACTGGTGTTCAGAGTGTCCAGTTTGAGTATGATCAGACACCAAAACACTGCACGACCAGATTGTAACACCCACAGTTTACATGTGTCAACTATTTTATCTTTAATCTTGACAACTGTGAGGTACACGACAGAAATAGAGTATTCATGTTACAAAGGAATTTAGCAGGAATCTGCACTTGCACGCATTTGCCTGGTCTGTGCAATGTTTTGCAGGATGACACCTGACTGCTTTGCAGCAAAAGTTGAGCTGAGTTCAACTTTTTCTGGACTGCATTGTTTTACAACAGCGCCCTTCCTTAGTGTCCCTGCTGTGCTAATGTACTGGCTGTGTTCCAAAGACAGAGAGGACTATGCTTTGTTAAGGCAGGGGTCGGGTTCATCTGAACATGGCAACCACAGCTCAGTCATTCATTTTAGTGAGACCACAGACACAGCAGTGGTCCAACAGAACAACACAACTGTGCCTCAGCTGTTTCCATATGATGCTACACAGTGTGTCAATCCACTAATCAATTGTTTCAGCACTTGTTGCAACAGAGGATAGCATGAGAGCCACTAGTACAACCTTCCAAATTGTAAAATCCTGTCTCATAGGATTTTAAAGGAGCACTTTGACTAATTAGCATTGCACTTCTATAAAGCTGAGGGACAGTAAGTAAGTAAAAGTCAGTGGTAATAGATGGTTTTATTAAGTTGTACTGATGGTGGTTTGCTGGATAGTCAGTGTACCTTTGCCATCTTGTTGCTGTTACTGCTATTCCCCAGTGTGGTGTGTGTGTGTGTGTGTGTGTGTGTGTCATAAAAAAGCAACAGGTGGGAAACAGCAGTCATCACTTTGGAGTTTTGTGCATGTGTGTGTGTTCTCCCACTCTCCTTCTGTTTCTCTCTAATTATTCCTCAGTCTTTTCTCCCATCTTTGTGTATCTCTCATTCTCATCTCTCCTTTTTCTTGACCACATTCAGGACTTTGAAGAGTCTCTCTCTCTCTGTCTCTCTCTCTCTCTTTGTTAATGAGTTAAAATTGGTCTCTGACCTCAGGAGATAGAAGCAAGCTGTGCGTGTGTTTTTGATTTTGGTTCAGTGTACTGAATGTGTATTGTTGTTGTTGTTGTTTAGAGTGTATGATGACCCCTGATGGTAAGGAAGAAGTCCGATTGTAATACAGTTAAACATCATTAAACAGAGATTATGACTAACTGGACTCCAAACCAATAAAAGCAGTGCAGCTTCTTCCTTAAATGGAAATACATCTATACTGTTATAGAGCATTATTTCATCCATGGGACTAAATCCAGAACCCACAGACAAGTTGTTAGATAAGTGCTGTTAAAATAACGCTTGAAACCAGTTAGCAGCATTGTAGTGTTGCAGTGGGTCCGATTCAGTTGGCAGAGAAAGGCTGTGCCACACATCCTGGTGTTTGCTCTCAGGAACATTTTCAAGCCGAGTAGCACTTTGCGTCATGTAATTCTAAACATATTTCTCTCTCCTTCTTCCCTAATGATTTCCCATGGTTTGCTTTACTCTGCTGCTGTTTTTCTTCCAGATTTTCAAGAAATTAGTCTGAGGGTGGTTGTTTAAATTGACTTGTTTGCCTAAGCCACATGTTAGTATGAGGAAACTCTAAACACACATCTGCTCACTCATCCCTCTGTCTATGTGTCTCTCATGTACATGTGTGTCTGACCTTGTCCATATGTTGAAAATTGTGAACACAAAGGGAGTCACTTCCTAAAAGTCCTATGGGACTTTGCCCGGAGTGATTTTACATGTGTGTTTGGTTTGGCTGTAGTCATTGGACTTTGATTGTTGGATAATACAGATCTTACATCTTACAGATCTTCATTTAGGAGTTTTGAGTGTTGTAGACTGTGCAGTTGTCATGTGTCTCTCTGGCTGCACAGACAGATACTTCACTAATGTTATTTCGGGGGTGAGATTATGATTCACATTGAAAAATAAATATAAGAAGCTGAAAACACACAACACTGTTAATGATTAAACCAGTGGTTTTCAGTCATACTGGCTTGTGACCTCTTACAAAAAACTGTTTTGAGGCTCCTTGTGACATTTCAGATGTCTGTAAATTATTTGCAGTTCCATCAAACAGTGACTAATACAACATTTATAAGAAAAGGTTTAGAACCCCCAAACACTGAACACAAATTTATGTGAGTTGCCACTGGACTAAACACAGTATTGATCCATTTGTATTAACAATCTAATAATAACAGCATGTCACTCATAGAGGCTATTTTGTGAATATGTCTGGTAGTTTGAGTACATTTACTTCAATCCATTTTTAATACAGGACTTTTACTGATGTCATATTTTACTGTGTACAACTCTTGGATTTATGTTTTACTTAAGTAAGAAATGTGAATATTTCAGCCACAACTGCAAAGTGCTTTACAAAAAGAATACAATGATAGAAATTAAGCAGTTTTTTAAAAATTGGTCTCTTTCATCCTTGTCATTTAATCCTCGCTGCAGCGGGGCAGGGGCTGGTGAACCCCTGCTACTCTGGGAACCATAACTGTGACACCACGGCCCAGTGTATCCCATTAGAGGACCAGGCCTTCCAGTGCCAGTGTGCTACTGGTTACAGAGGGGATGGACGCAACTGTTATGGTATCTTTGTCTGTCAACACTTTATATGGGCATGCATGTGGACTGTTAAAGGAGTCATTGGACATACTGTGCAGCATCATGACAGTGTAGATATTTTGCAAAGTGCTTTATGGTGTTTTGCTCCACTTTGCTTAGTCTAATAGTGTCTCCCGCCTTCACACTTCTACACACAAACACATGCAGACAACATTGAAGCCAGAGTGTCTGTGTTTCATCAACACGTCCACACAATGTATAGGGGTTGAGTACAATCTGGGTGAAAGAAATCATCTGTCTCTCTTCTCTTCACATCCCATCCTGCCTCTCCCTGCATCTCTTCCAGGTTAATTCTCTAGTTAACAGGGACTTTCAGGGCTTTAAGCTGGAGTGTGGCCTGTCATTAGCCCAGCAGCAGGTCCTTTTTCTCTTACTGACAGCTCTGGGAAACCCCCCAGTTCCCATAAATGGGCCTCAATGTTTCTCTCTGGCCACATAATCTGTGTGGGGTGTTGTCCTGCCCGGTACATATATGACTGCAGTCCAGAATTCAGTTGTGGGGGTGCATGTAACACAAAAAAGTGAGCACACAATGTATATGCACTAAAAGCACCAGTAATGACCCTTGATTACAGCGTTTACATTCAGATACACATACAGCACACTGCATGTTGTTATACAAAGGATTCCTGGTTTACAGGCTTGTGAGTTTTTAGAGAAACGGTCTCACTTTCTCTGTCTCTCTCACTGCAGACATAGATGAGTGTGCTGAGGGGTTGACGTCATGTGGTGCTCATGCTCAGTGTGTGAACCTGCCTGGTAGCCATCGTTGCCAGTGCCAGAGCGGCTATGAGTTTGGCTATGATGGACGTACCTGTGTTGGTAAGTTTTCCATGACTGAAATGTACTGTGCCTTTTCAGTGGGGCAACTGTTTAGCACTAGAGAGTTCCCCTTAACCCCATGTGTTAACGTCTGTTTAAATTGTTTCAACCCATTTCTGCAACATGACTCATGCTTCTGTAGTGGTTTCTCTTTGTGCTGATCTTCATGACACTTCATCATTTCACTGAAAATCGACATTAACAAAGATTTCAACCAAACCCACTAATATTAAATGCTTAACTTCAGATCAACATCAGCTAAAGCCACTGAATCAGACAGCATGACATTATGGTAAATGTAATGCTTTTCATGTGCAAATTAGAATGTGGTCTCTGTAAACATACTTTATTACAGTAGCAGAGGTGTCATTCTCTGTTCTTTCTCAGGTTCTCGTGTTGCAGTTTAATGTGTCGGTTTCCAGTTCCATATGTTGCTCGCTTAAGAGATGTTTTTAGTCCTGCATGTTGTGAATATTTGGAAGGGATCCACATCTTTGTCCGAGTACAGGAATGCTTTTTTTTTTCTTTTCACAATAGTAACACACAGCTGCAAAAGTTAGATTAACACTGCAAGATGGGAGGATGGGTGAGAAATGTGAGAACAAGAGGTGGAAAGAGACGAGTAATGTGAGAATGAGGCAGTAAGATTAGATAGAGGGAGTGAGAGTGAAAGACAAATGGAGCAAAGACACAATGTGTGTGTTTGCTCTGGAATGTGTGGAGGAGAGAGGTCCTGCTGGTGTGTGTGTGTCCTCCTTTGACCCATCATTGTAAACTTGCTGAACTTTCTTTAAACCCTCCCTACCTTGACAAATAATATAATATTTTACATGAGGCCTTGAAATTAAAGTGCCTATAAAATGTATTCACCCCCTTGGATGTTTCACCCTTTTATACATTTTATAAATCGGCCATGTTTAATATAATTTGGCTTTTTTGACAAAAAAAAAATACAAAAAAGTGAAAACAGGTTTGTACAAAGTAATGTCAATTAAATAAAAATATGTAATGTCAAATAAGTGACTTCATAAATATTCCCCCCCTTCCAGTCAGTATTTAGTAGATGCACCTCTGGCTGCAGTCACAGCACTGAGTCTGTGTGGATAGGTCTCAGTCAGGCTTGAACCGCTGGACACTGCAATTTTACTCCATTCTTCTTCACAAAACTGTTCAAGCTCTGCCAGGTTGCGTGGGGATCAGGCGTGAACAGCCCTTTAAGTTCAGCCACAAATTCTCTATTGGATTGAGGTCTGGGCTTTGACTCGGCCACTCCACAACACTCACCTTGTCTTTAAACCATTTCTGTGTAGCTTTCGCTGTATGCTTCAGGTCATTGTCTTGCTGGAAAATAAATCTTCTCCCAAGCCGTACTTCTCTTGCAGACTAAATAAGAGTGTCCTCCAGGATTTTCCTATATTTTCCCACATTCATGTTACCCTCTACCTTTACAAGCCTTCCAGGGCCGGCTGCCGAGAAGCATCCCCACAGCGTGATGCTGCCACCAGTGTGCTTCATGGTGGGGATGGTGTGTTTGTGGTGATGTGCAGCGTCTGGTGTCTGTCAAACATAGCATCTTGTCTGATGGCCAAAAAGCACCATGTTGGTCTCATCACACTAAAGAACTTTCTTCCACATGACCATGGAATCTCCCACATGCCTTCTGGTGAACTCTAGTCGAGATTTAAGGAGTTTTCTTCAACAGTGACTTTCTCCTTGCCACTCTCCCATAAAGCTTTGACTGGTGAAGAACCCGAACTCCCATCTCAGCTGCTGAAGCTTGTAACTCCTTCAGAGTAGTCCTAGGTGTCTTGGTGGCCTCTCTCACTAGTCCCCTTCTTGCATGGTCACTCAGTTTGTGAGGACGGCCTGATCTAGGCAGATTTAGACATGTGCCATATTCCTTCCATTTCTTGATGATGAGTTTAACTGAACTCCAGGGATGTTCTGTGTCTTGGAAATGTTTTTGTATCCATCCCCTGACTTAGATTTTTCAATAACCTTGAGACATACTCTGGTGGTCCAGTTGGCTGGACCTCTGAATTAGGTCGGTCATTTTGAAGGGGGTGAATATTTGTGCAATCACTTATTTCCCATTACATATTTTTATTTAATTGACATTACTTTGTATAAACCTGTTTTCACTTTAACATTAAATAGGGTTTTTTTTGTATTTTTCTTTTATCAAAAAAGCCAAATTATATTGACCATGACTGATTTATAAAATCAATAAAAGGGTGAAACATCGAAAGGGGTGAATACTTTTTATAGACACTGTATCTAAATATTGAAAGGTACCACTGACTAGCAGCCAGATATGTTTTTATATATCAGCATACATTTCTATAATTTGAGCATGCCTTTCTACATTTGTGGCTGCTGATTTATTTCTCACCTTTTGTTTTTTTAGATATAGATGAGTGCAGCTCCTCTCCATGTCACATCAACGCCAGATGTATCAACGGACTGGGATCCTTCCAGTGTCGGTGCCAGCCTGGGTTTTATGGTGATGGCTTCTATTGTACCCGACAGGAAGGTCAGTCAGATTGCCAGTATAGTGTGGCATTGTAATTATCATAATCCTATTATGTTTGGTACAGGTAGGGGTCATTATTTCCAGTTCATTTCATTCACTTTTTATGGCATATTCTGCACTCTCCCCATTATTAGTGATCATTTTTCCTGTAAAAACTCTAAAGATAGGATCAGAAAGTTTTTTGATAGGAGTACAGACACATTTAAAAAATAACTAATAGTTGCATAAATAGCAATACATATTCAAAATGAACCAAAGACATGTTAGGGAAAATTGTGATTGTTCTACAGGACAAACAGTTCGACCTAAGAGCCAGTGTGAGCTGCACAGAGACAGTCTGCAGAGTGGAGTGCACCTTAGCGGACGGCCGAGTCTCGGAGCCTTCATCCCTCAGTGCGATCCTGATGGACGGTACCGACCGCTGCAGGTGGGCGCTGCCTGACAGAATGGTGACATGCATGGCTGACTCATAACTTGAGTTAAATGATGTACTGAATTAGGTAATTCTTTCATATTTCATGCCAGTGCCACAGCTCCACTGGACATTGTTGGTGTGTGGACAATAGGGGACAGGAGAGAGTAGGAACCAGGACTCCACCTGGTACAGCACCCAAAGACTGTGACAGACCAGGTATTAACTCTCATCCCAGAAGATGCTTTTTAATAAAAGGATGAGAGTAGATTGTATCTTGAAATGTTTTTATATTTTGCTCCACTTTGTCTCCTCAGATATACCAATACACCCTAAAACTCACTGTGAACACCACAGAGACAGCATACAGACCACCAGTCCAGACGGATATCCTATAGTTGGAGCCTATGTACCTCAGTGTGACAATGATGGACAGTACACACCACTACAGGTCAGAAGCTGATCATTCATGGACTGATTGACAGACAGATGGACAGCTGTTTTTGAATTTAATGTATTAAAACAAATAAATTAAGACAACTCTAATAGTATGAAATTAATCAAATGTATGTTTTTGTAGTGTCATAGTTCCACTGGATATTGTTGGTGTGTGGACAGTCAGGGACAGGAGAGAGCAGGAACCAGGACTTCACCTGGTTCACCACCTAAAAACTGTGGCAGACCAGGTGAGAGAAAAAAATATACATGAATAGACAGACCCTGTATTCGGCTCTACATGAGTACATAAAACTGTTTTGACATCTGTGGTAGCAGCATCAGTGTCAGTAGACATCATGTCTTTTCTTTCATCAAGGCTTTTCTACTAAACACTGATCTGCTAAACCACTCAGTGACAGGTCAAACTCCATCTTTATGTGAGTGTGTGTCTAATCTTGTAAATGGTGTGCAATTGAGGTCACTGGGTCATAGCCCTGGAATGCCTTGAAAAACAGGTGATGTTTTGGGACTGTGTGTGATGGAAAGTTGAATATATTTTATTCTTTATCATATGAACTTGATGTAGCTGGACACTGGCTGGAATGATTTTATGATGTTGTTTGAACTGTGACATGTACTGTATGTTTCATCATTGTTGTTCATAATTAACTTAAAATTTTCTCTCAACTGCATATCTTAAACATGGGGCCATGATGAGGGGTTAAATAAATTTAGTCTATATTAGTAATAGATGTTACCTGTGAAAAATAACTTTTTACAGCAGCAGGAAACACAAATAACTTAAGTGCAGTTGTTGTCTAGTGTCACTCAGTGTATTTAAATACCAGCCAATCAGTTTGGGAATGATAGGAGTTTGTACGTATATGGTCCCAGTATTGCCCATCTTTCTTATCCAGATGAACCAGCACCTCCTAAAACTCACTGTGAACAGCACAGAGACAGCATACAGACCACCAGTCCAGAGGGATATCCTCTAGTTGGAGCCTATGTGCCTCAGTGTGACGCTAATGGACAGTACACACCACTACAGGTTAGATAGATGTATTAAAATGAATTTACCAAAACAATTTTAACTAACACTGGGTAACATGAATTCAAATATAACCACTATTTTTCTATGAAATGTTACTGCTCCAGTGCCACATTTCCTCTGGATATTGCTGGTGTGTGGACAGCAGGGGAGAAGAGAGACCAGGAACCAGGACTCCACCTGGTACAGCACCCAAAGACTGTGACAGACCAGGTAAAGAGAGACTTTATTAGTTACATGTCAGCTAGGTGAAAAGACGCTACACCATCATTAGTTCTGCAGAGCATCATCAGTCTCACTGAGGTTAATTGTACTCTGGAGAGACTGCGTATTTACTGTTATTTTGAATGAAACCTTCAGATGAACCAGAGCGTCCCAAAACTCACTGTGAGCAGCACAGAGACAGTGTACACACCACCAGTCCAGATGGATATCCTGTACCTGGTGTGTTTGTACCTCAGTGTGATGCAGAAGGACAGTACACACCTCGACAGGTAAAATCAGGTTTTTAATATATAGATACATAATGTCTTTACTCTGCTGTTGTACTTACTATTATAACTGTGTATTTCAGTGCCATGGTTCCATTGGGCATTGCTGGTGTGTGGACAGCAATGGACAGGAGAGACCAGGAACCAGGACTCAACCTGGTGCACCACCTGTAGACTGTGACAGACCAGGTGAGACTGCTGTTTCTATCTGCCAAATACTTTGTTGCTAAAATGCTGATGAACATAAACCATCTCAGATGTGTAAAGCAAAACCTGAATTATAAGGAGTGAAGAGAAAACACTGGGCAGAAGGGATTTATAGTAGTCCATGCAGGATATGAGTAGAACAGAGCAACAGTAGGAAGGTTGTGAGCTGTGCCACCAGAGGATCTACTGCTGAGAGGAATAGTAGTGGGCTTAGTACTGAACCATGTGGTACACTCAATAAGTGCAACCAGTCGAGGGGAGACTTTATGTCTGAAACTTGTTAAAAGCCTTTACAAATGGAAACCTTTACAGTGTATAAGAGAACAGGGACTTAGGGCTCCTGGTGATACCAGTCTGTGTTAAATATTGTAGCTTATGAACAGCAAAATGTTTGTGACAAAGCACAATAACCCATGTCTGTTGTGATAGTAATACCAATATTTCCTAATGATTATGAAAACTTGTCATCTTTATGTAGATGAACCAGAGCGCGCCAGAACTCACTGTGAGCACCACAGAGACAGCGTACAGACCACCAGTCCAGAGGGATATCCTATAGTTGGAGCCTATGTACCTACTTGTGATGATAATGGACAGTACACACCATTACAGGTCAGCAAATGTGTTTTACCAGTGCTTTAAGATTACTTTGAGTAACTTGACATGAATGATAACAATTCTTACATTATCTTTCATTATTCTATCAGTGCCATGGCTCTACTGGACATTGTTGGTGTGTGGACAGTAGGGGAGAAGAGAGACCAGGAACCAGGACTCCACCTGGTGCACCAGCTGTAGACTGTGACAAACCAGGTGAGACTGAGGATTTAACCTGCTAAAGAAGGACAACAGAGATAAGTTAACAGCATAGGGTAGTCTGTGAAATACTGACAGTAAAGCACAATGACTCTCACACATTCAGATTTGTCAAATACCCCTCTGTGTTTTATTAATAATAATGTGTTCATTTTTTTACAGCAGTATCGATACGTCCTAAAACTCACTGTGAACACCACAGAGACAGCGTACAGACCACCAGTCCAGAGGGATATCCTCTAGTTGGAGCCTATGTACCTCAGTGTGATGATAATGGACAGTACACAACATTACAGGTCAGCAAATGTGTTTTACCAGAGCTTTAAGATTACTTTGAGTAACTTGACATGATTGATAACCATAATTCTTAAATTATCTATCATTACTCTACTAGTGCCATGGCTCTACTGGACATTGTTGGTGTGTGGACAGCAGGGGAGAAGAGAGACCAGGAACCAGGACTCCACCTGGTACAGCACCCAAAGACTGTGACAGACCAGGTAAAGAGAGACTTTATTAGTTACATGTCAGCTAGGTGAAAAGACGCTACACCATCATTAGTTCTGCAGAGCATCATCAGTCTCACTGAGGTTAATTGTACTCTGGAGAGACTGCGTATTTACTGTTATTTTGAATGAAACCTTCAGATGAACCAGAGCGTCCCAAAACTCACTGTGAGCAGCACAGAGACAGTGTACACACCACCAGTCCAGATGGATATCCTGTACCTGGTGTGTTTGTACCTCAGTGTGATGCAGAAGGACAGTACACACCTCGACAGGTAAAATCAGGTTTTTAATATATAGATACATAATGTCTTTACTCTGCTGTTGTACTTACTATTATAACTGTGTATTTCAGTGCCATGGTTCCATTGGGCATTGCTGGTGTGTGGACAGCAATGGACAGGAGAGACCAGGAACCAGGACTCAACCTGGTGCACCAGCTGTAGACTGTGACAAACCAGGTGAGACTGAGGATTTCACCTGCTAAAGAAGGAAAACAAAGTTGAGTGTTATCAGCATAGGGTAGTCTGTGAAATACTGAGAGCAAAGCACAATGACTCTCAAACATTCAGATTTGTCAAATACCCCTATGTGTTATTAATAATAATAATGTGTTCATTTTTTCCAGCAGTACCGATACGTCCTAAAACTCACTGTGAACAGCACAGAGACAGCGCACAGACCACCAGTCCAGAGGGATATCCTCTAGTTGGAGCCTTTGTACCTCAGTGTGATGCAGAAGGACAGTACCTACCTCGACAGGTAAAACTGTTATTTCTCTGCAAACAGAGATAGATCATTCTGGTTCTCAATCATGGTGCGTTTATTATTAATAAAATGTTTTTATTGTCATGTATTTCAGTGCCATGGTTCCACTGGACATTGCTGGTGTGTGGACAGCAGGGGAGAGGAGAGACAAGGAACCAGGACTCCACCTGGTGCACCACCTGTAGACTGTGACAGACCAGGTGAGAGTGTTGTCACTGTTTTGAGATGCTCTGACCTTCACAGATACTGACTCTACTACATTGATTTGAGGAAATAAGGTATAAGGTATGACAATAGAATTGATCATCTCATCTCATGTAAGGCAGTGGGAAAATTCATCTATGTCTGTTGTGATCTGTTGAGATCCTTCAGTCTGGACCAAAGTGATGAATCAAATGACAGAGCAGCAATGCTGTCCCTCAAGCTGTGCCTGCGAGCATGACTAAAAACATCAACCTTTTTGTGTGACTCATCCTCTTGCTAACATACTGCACTCACCGAAGCTGTTCTATAAATTGCATTTATGACTGTCCAAACATCTGAAGTGGTCATTTTGTGGCAAGATGAGCAGCTGGTTGCTGTTAGGCAGCCAAGCCAAAACACAGTGTTACATCCACTCTACAAATGCTACATAGACAGACAGAAACATGTTTGCTATTTTTGTTATGTTATGGACATGCTTGTAGATTTCAGCTGCCCGAACTTACTGTTGTTTCATTACCTCCTTGCTTCGGGTGTGTTCATTGATGCCTGTTGGCCATTGCACTGGAACCTTTCATGGATTTCCCATAATCGTTCACGATGAGTCAGACAAGAATATGTCCTGCAAATTTTTGGTTTGGAAGTCCTTTGGTCCAAATCAGGAGCTGTGAATGTAACATTATTTTCATGGTTCTAACCCAACAATCTGACAATTTCAGCTGTATTCACAAGTTAAATATAAAACTAATTCTGCCGGCAAATCTGTGTGTACCCACATGAGTGATACAAGTCTTTGGAAGGCTGAAAATGAAACCGCTGGTTTAGTGGACACTTCACATGACGCCAGTTTCTGGAAAGGACATCAGAGACCCATAAGCTACTAAATTCAATTGGTCATGTGGTTTAAAGAATAAATGGAAGCAAAACCAAGTAAATCATAAACTGGATTTCCCCTACGTCAATCCTGCTGGGAAAACTTATTGCAAGACTGGTTGTTTAGTTAGTCTTTGTCTCTCTTTACTTCTGTGGCCTCTTAGTACTGGACTGCTCACTTCTCACCCTCCTTTTAAATATGATCCTAATAGTCTTCTCAGAAATCACACCAAGGGAGGACAGTATAAACATTAGTGGAAGCCTAAAGTGGTTTTGGGTTCAGTTGTAAAGTTCTCCTATAAAATGAGTTAATAAAAGGATTCTACAAGATAAACAGCTTTGAGAAAAGCAGGATGTGTATATATGTGTATTCCTATTTAAACACAGGGCTTTGCCACAACATCAATCAAGCACTGCACCCATCACTGTCATATAAACTCAGCATGCTAGAAACTGATTATATCGATGATTAAATAAATTGCAACTAAATATAATCTAAATTGAAATTTTGCAACCATTTTGCTTGATTTGTGCTCCCCCTCAGTGCCTGTGGCTCCAACCGAGCGTCCTGAGAGTGTGTGTGAGCGATGGAGGGCCAGTTTGATAGAGCATTATGGTGGAAAACCAGAGCCACAACAATATATGCCTCAGTGTGAGCCAGATGGACAGTTCAGGTACACACCAGTCATTCACACACACACACACACACACACACACGCATACAACAGTAGCTGAAATTGTTTTATAATGGCTAAATACTTGAGAAAGTGAATTGTCTCTCAGTCCGGTCCAGTGTTATGGAGAGACCACTTACTGCTGGTGTGTCGACCAGGACGGCCGTGAGGTTCCTGGTACTCAATCAAATGATGTTGTCAAACCTTCATGTAAGCATCCTTCCACCTGTGATCCAAATTACATGGGACTTAACTGTACTATGTTAGTATTAGTGTTATTAATTGTGGATGAAACTTTTCTTTTGTCCTGTCTAAATGTGCCTCAGGCCTTCCCTCAGTGGCCCCGCCCACCAGGTGGCCACTTCCCCGCCCAGATGTGACCCCACCAACCCATGCTGATGTCACGCTGCTGTACGCTCAGGGGCAGAAGATAGGAGCGCTGCCTCTCAACGGGACCAGACTAGATGCAACCCGGTCCAAAACGGTGCTGGCCCTGCATGTAAGAGATGAATAAGGAGATGCACATTCACATACTCTGTCAGTTTGCACTTATTTCACAATAATGTTTGTTTTCTTGGTTGGTTCTTATGCACATAGATGATTCTTGTGATTTTTCAATAAGGTGTAAGAAGGATACAAAACGTTAGAGACTTTAGGTCAACATTATTTCCTATTCTGTGAGCCAGTCAGCTCTCTAATAGAATAGAGCAACCGTGTTATTGATTTTGTGCATTGCAACAAGGAAGTGCTCTGACGGTTTTCTTTTAACTTCCTGTCTACACCAGAAGTGTGAATATGCTGTGATTTGTGGAGTGACATCTGCTGCTTGTGACCATGCACCTGCATTTTAGTAACTATCTGTCTAGTAAGATAGATAGTATGCATCATATACTAGTGGAAATTCATGAAGAAAAATTTGCTTCTAGATCAACAAAGTGAAAAACCACTAGGTTTAGTGATGTGACTGTAGTTATGTTAGAATGATCTCATTATGCATATGCTTATGTGTGTGTCCAGGGCTCTATAGTTGTTGGTATAGCCTATGATTGCAAAGAGAACCAAGTCTATTGGACAGACTTGTCTGCAAGAACAATTAACAGAGCTTCAATGGCACCTGGAGCTGAGCCTGAGATACTCATTAACACAGGTAAGGACACACACTTTCATTTCAATAATAAATGTAGTGTTGAATGAATTCAGTTTGATCCATATGTCCCCCCTTGCTCCCTGTAGATCTGGTCAGTCCTGAGGGTTTGACAGTGGACGTTAATCGTAGGTTGATGTTCTGGGTCGACTCAAACCCTGACATGATTGAAAGCGCCAACCTAGATGGCAGCGGCAGGCGGACACTGTTTGACACAGACTTGGTCAACCCCCGGGCCATCATAGTGGTCTCTTCCACCGGGTAAAATCCTTATTTTTGTTAAGTATAGCAAAAAAGTCTTAGGTTATTTAACCTGCCACTTGTAAAACATTGGGACAGTTTAGTCTGGATTTGCAAACACGTACAAATCTCTTCTCTGAGCAAGAAACAAAAAGCCCCCACACACTCTCTTCACAATTACATGCAACATCCTGTAGGCAATCCACTGAGGCAGAGTGAGATACAGCCTTCACTGTGTCCTCAGTGATTCTGTATCAGAAGAGGACACATATGGTGCTCAGCCCATTAGCAGGACAATGAGAGCAAGTGGAGTGTCCCTTTAGTAACTTATGTTTGATCATTCAGCCATATAAGGGACTTTTAGTGTGTTCTCTGTGGGTGTTGCACCAGACAGAGCCAAGAACACTGTACTGGGTTTACTGATATTAATCCTGGACTTTCTCTCTCACACACACACACACACATTGAAGCAGACACACAGAGGTTATGTGCACATATTATAAAAGCATGCACACATGTATGAACATCTCACACACCAACATCTGCTCCCCCATGCATTTGTGAAATGGATTAACACTCACAAACACACAGCGTCTGTGTGTAAGTTGGTTGCTCATGTGGCATGTGTTATGGGCACCATCATCTACACATGAAAAGCCAATAAGACAAAGTATAAATGTAGCAATGTATCATGAAAACATGTTGATGAGAAATATGAAGGAACTAGTTTATTCACAATGGAAACATTTGTGAGAGCCAGTGTGGCCCATGTATTCTGATGTATACAGCTGAATCACACCCCAAAGAATTGACGGGAGGAACTGAGGTCAAAAGTTGTGCATAGATTAGAGTAACCTGACCATGACCTCATCAGCATGAGACAGCTCTGTACTCTTGTGTGCTTGTGTATCTACTTGTGTATGTGTGGTTGTATGCACACTTGTGGGTGCTTTTCACTTGTCCTCATTAGCTTAGCCAGATCACAGCACTGAAGCAAGTCCATGCAAAAACCTATAATGCAAATCCAGCCAGTGGAATATGGGGGCAATAATTTCAGTCATTACTCATTGCTGTTTCTCTCTGCAGCACTCTGTATTGGACAGATTGGAACAGAGAGGCTCCCAAGATTGAGAGCTCGTCAGTGAACGGTCAAAACCGCAGGGTGGTGGTGTCTGATGGCATCGGTTTGCCCAACGCTCTCACGTACGACTCTTCAGCTGGACAAATCTGCTGGGCTGATGCAGGTAAACACTACTTCTACATCATGTATCACCACTGTCAGCAGGATGTTGGTTAACTACTGCTGCTACTTTTGGTACCACTTGTATCACCATCCCTAGTGCTGCCACTCCAGAGTGAAACCTCCACTCAGGGTGGAGGCTAAATATCCCCCTCACTATAAAGTTCTAGACTGACTCACTAAAATCTCTCTAAACAGACTCCTCATGTTACATGTGTAACTTGTCTTTGCTGACCTACCATTACCAGTACTACCATTAGTATTTATACTGTACACCTGTTAACCACTATATAATCTGGACTGCTAGCACTGTAGCTTCCTATACTACTACTAGTACTATAGGAGTGTAACAGTTAGCGCTGTTATAGCTGCTGTTATTTCTGTTAACAGTGGGAGCAGCTGGTTGCTCACTGTCTCTGTGTTGAACATTGTTGGCTAACTTGATGCAGTGGGAGGCCCAGCAATCGGCTTTATGTCTGTAAAACAATACATGTAAAATAATGACCCATATTTTTCTTGTTATCTCAGGCACAAAGCGTTTAGAGTGTGTCTACCCAGACGGTTCGGGGCGGAGAGTGATCCACCCCAACCTCAACTACCCGTTCAGCATGGTCTACTACAGGAACCATTTCTATTACACAGACTGGAGGAGGTAGCCATCTTTCCTCAGCTGTTGGGTTGTTTGTTTCACCACCGTCTGGCCTATATTGTGCTACGTTCTTTACTGATTACTGATGACTGAACAATGAGTTGGTTAGTATGTACTCTCTGTCCTCTACCTCATAGGGATGGCGTGATCGCAGTGAACAAAGCTAGCAATCAGATCACTGAAGAATACCTGCCTGAGCAGCGCTCTCACCTGTACGGCATTGCCATAGCAACCACCAACTGTCTATCAGGTGAGATCTGTGCGCTGCAGAAACCAAATGTTAAATGATGTACTTTTGATTGAATGTGATTGGGTTGCTATTTCTTACAAACACACACACAGTTTGACTTTTTATAATAACCAAACACTCTCACACACTCATGGGCGTGAAGGTGTTACAGTGAGCTCACAGGTTAGTGAGCAGTAATATCACTTTAACCCTGAAGGCAGCATTTACACAGAGAGAGAGCACAGTCCCCCTACGCAGGGATGTGGCAGAGGAGAATGCTGCATTCAAGTCCAGTGGAAACACAAGAAACAAACCTGTCTGGGGGATCTCTTCTTTTTGTTTTAAATTATTCTTGAATCAAATGACAAATACCATATTTAGAAGACACCCCCGCTAAAATGCTAAATATATGCTTGAACTATAAATAAATAAATGAACACTCTGAAGGTTAACAAACTGAACTTTTCTTCAGCCGGTGGAAATGCACCTTTTTATCTGGTAAAGCCCACATTTGTTTCATCACCCTGAACCCAGAATCATCACACAGCTGGCTTAGACCCTCTGTGTGTGCATGTATGTGGTGACTTGACGTACATGAAGAAGACACAAGAACAGTGATTATACAGCTGTCTGTGAACCTCTACCTGTGTGTGCGTACTTGAGACCAAAGAAACATGATTACACAGCTGTGTCCAACCTTCTACCTGTGTCATGTTTGATGTGCTGACATCTGCAGATGGCTTCACGTCCCTCTAAAGCCTTGTGTTAAACATCTTTAAAGTACAAAGCAGCCCTCTAAACAGGATAATCCATAAAGTAGCAGATGTTGTTGTCAAAGGTACGCACAGGTAAAATCTGGTCATGATAGATGAGTTTGTGCACGCAGCTCCGTTTGTGCATCTGCCTGTCGAACCGATGACTGTCACTAGTGTGTTGCTGTAAATGTGATGTCACTGCGTCCGCTAACACTCTCTAAAGGCTCTGTCTGAATAACAGCTGTTTGCTACAAAGGGGTGGATGTGTGGTGTAATTGTGACCATGATGACAGCTCTAAAACACACTTGCTAAAGGTCTCGGTGAGGCTTAAAAGCTGTTATTGTTGAATACATACACACATGCTTTTTAGAGATAATTCTCAGTGGCCACAAATTGTTAAGTGTAGGGCTTTGTTCAGGATGTTTGTTCTGTCATTAGGCCTCTGCAGCGCCAAGGCCTTCAGCTGGATTCACACAAAAAGAGAAAACCAGACCTTTAACTCTTCCTTTCTACATGGATCTATAAACCTAAATGTGTTCAAGTCATGAAAATGAGCCTTTCTGTCTTACAGCTTTGTGATTTATGTGTCACAGGGAGACATTAACAACAGCCTGGCAGCTGCAGGGTCCTTATGGTGCTACAGTTCTGGGGCAGTTCCTGACCAGAGGGCAGGATCACTATCCCCAGTGTCCCTCAGCGAAACAGTCAGTCAGCAGGGAGCAAGATGGCTTCCTCTTGCCAGCTTGACCATCAGAGCAAATTTACAACACCTCCACCCACCCCAGCCCCACTATCTCACCTTTAAGATATAACCCCAATTGTTTTGTAAATTTGTTTTATACCTCATTTTTAGTTTTTTGTATGTATTGTTTTCTATTGATTAAAACTACAATGAATGATGAAATCCAATTTTAAAATGCAAGTCAATGTAGGTTTTTGTTCTTTAAAGCCAAAGAAAAATAACATTAAGAGCTTTAAAAGTTCAGTTGTAAAGCTGAGCATAAGCTGGCCACACTGGCTTACAATTCAGTTTCACCAGTCTAATTATTTGGCATTTAGACTGGTTTCTGGAAAGAAATAAACAAAGGGTTAAAGGAATAGTTTGACTTTTTGGAAAATACCCATTTGTTTCCTGAGTAAGATGGTTTGTTTGATACCACTCTCACATCTATGCTAAATATGAAACTAGCAGATGAGCCAGAGGACCGTTAGCTTAGTAGCATGAATACTGGAAGCAGGGAGACAGCTAGTTTGGCTCCACCAAGGTAATTAACATTATATCTGGTTTAATCTGTACAAAAACTGAAATGATAAATCAAGTTGTGGTTTTAAGGGGAGTTGCCTGCTATTTCCTGTCAGGTAACCAGGCCAGCCAGTTGCTGCTGCTTTCAGTCTTTATACTAGGCTAATGTAAGTGATGAGTGCCAGTCACATTTCTCTGTATTGCTAATCTGCATTTCACGCAATGACACTACATACCTCCCACAACCCCGTTTGGGACTGAGCGGTATAGAAGATGAATGAATATTACATTCCTTTGGCCTCATTTTTAATACCATTTCTCAAATTTTTATCTTTTTACAAGGAGTGATATTTATAACAATAAAATGTGACCTGGTACTTTTTGGAGCTTGTTGTTTTGTTGGGTTATAAATGGAGTAATGTTCTCACCTTACAAGCAGCACAGGAGCCAAACTCTGTTCAACTGTATTTATAGACTTTCCCACACAGTGTCATTGTAAACATTTTCAAGATAACCATTTCTTAATCTGCAAAAAAAAAGGGTCAGTTTTCAACCCCCAAGTCTTAAGAATTGAATAATTTAGCATACGAGCAGAAATGAGTACTTCAGTATTAACTATTCAGCAATTACTGTAACACAGTAAATGTTTTGGTGTCAAATTATCCAAGCTGCTGTACAAAAATGAAAGGCAGCCAAATTCCCAGTTTGTTGTGTCTGATCTCATGCAACAATGGAAAAAATGCCAACTCATTTTGTCCACTTTAAACTAACAAAAAAACTTCTCCTTAGAAAATCTAATTCAGCCTCCTGTGGTTGAGTCCTTCCTTTCCTCCAGCGGCTCTCTTCACCCTCACTCATCTGCCGACCTTGCCTAGCCTGTAGTCTGTCTTGGGGTCGGCTATAATAGCCTGAACAGCTACGATGGCCTCGTTGATCTTGGTCTGCAGCTCCCTCAGCTCCTCGATGTGCAGCAGGCGCAGAATCTGGGCTGCTTCATTCAGAGTTGCGTCTGACAAGAGGAGACATTTATTTTACACTTCCACAGATGATAATGTTCACAGCACTCAGAAATGCCCTCCTGAGTGTCAAAATATGTTGTTTTTATGTGAAAATATATCAAATTTACATTATGATCTTTAAAAAAAACATGCAGCACTCACCTCCAGTGTCAAAACCCAAGGTGTGCTTGTCTAAAGTGACTGGAACACCCTGGAAAATAAACACAACTGAGACTGCAGTCAAACTGAGAGACACCATTATCCTGGCTGAACTGAATACTGATTCCACATATCATTCTTGATGCAAGATGTCTTCAGTTTACCTCCTTATTCTGGTTGGCTTTAGCAATGGCTTCTGGAGAAAGTCTCTCCTGGACCAGAATACGAATGGCCTGACAGGTGCACATGAAAACACAAACCCATTGATTTATGACCATTTTCATCTGAGCAAGTTTATAAGGCTGGCAAGTTAGAATCCTTCAAGATTTTCATAAAGTACAACTCAGTTTTTAATACCGTTTATGGGCTGAAATGTTTTTCTGCAGTAGCCACTGTGCATTTCCAACCTGTAATACATCTCTATACCTTAGTTTTCACTGTTAGTGGCTGCGTCCACCATTCCTGTGCTGAATTTTATCTCATAAATATCAGCTTTATTGTTTACTGTTCACTCTCCTACCACTGTCAGAGCTGGATTAAGTTACTATTGCTAACCTAACAATTGTGTCTGCTGTTAGTTCACATTCCAAGAAGATACAAGGAGTTTTTATTGTGAAGGAAACGCAAACACGAATTTTATTATGGTGTGAAACGCTACTCACACTGTGGCAGTTTACAGTTATTATCAAGTGACTTTAAAACTTTGTGAGTTTGTTTGGCCACACTGTAACCAGATCCACCAGCTGGTTCTCTACCGTATTTCTGTGTTTAACTCTGATTGCCTTTACCATTGTAACCGCATGTATCGCCTGACGCTCACCTTCAGCATAACCAGATAGTCATCATGCCGCTGTATCTTGAGGATGTTGGCCAGAGCTGTAACTCCTGCTTTGAAATCTGGTGAATTACCTGCAAATACAAACAAATGACTTCATCTTTTCTCTGGAACAAAGAGATTTAACAAAGTAAAGAAGACAGGAGGTGAGAACATGTTTCTACTTACTATCGAGGTTGACCAGAGGATCTACTGCTCGGTCGCTCTTACTGGAGGCTGCTAGCGGCGGACAGTTCTTGTACTTGTCCACTGAGGAGAGCCACATAAAACATGACTTGTACGAGGCTCATAAGCAGAAACAACTGGTTTAACTGCCAACTGCTTATGAGCTAAACTGCTCAATTAAAACATGACAAAAGAAAAGACTCTTGGTCACACCAGGAAAACATTATTCCTTTTACAATGTCTCCTTCTACTGGCCTTTGTTAGTACTGCGATATAGAGGAACTTATTACTTGTACATTTATACACTCATGGGCCACTTTATTAGGTACACCTGTACAATTGTATGCATTTCAATACAACACTTCCACCTTAACATCTGTTTATAAAGCTCAAAATGTATAAATTCAACTTAATGTTTATTATTGAGGGCACAGTTGAAGGCAGTGTTGTACTGGACTACATTATATTCAGAGGTGTTCCGTATAGTCTGACCCTCATGTATGTGTAAAAAAAATATAAAGACACCTCCCTCGAAAAATAGATCTCAATCAAACTTCCCGGTAAAATTAGAAATACATAGATTTTTATGCAGCAAATGTTTTATTCCTACTTCCTTACCATTGTCTCCATATTCATATCGTACAGCCAGGCCCAGTAACCAGTCTAAAGCCTCCGGCTTCTCCTGAACTCCGAACGGACAGTTCACATCCTGCAGGTACTGCACAAAGATAACAGAAACTCAAACATAACTCATGCATCTAAAAATTGTTCTCCAGTATCAACCAGCCAATACAAGACTCCTAATTGTAATCTTGTTTATCCCGGTTTTAATTGGGTATTTTCTAGAACTTAGTGGTACTACTGAGACTTGAGTATCTCACCGTCTGGTAAGCTGTGGGCCAGTCTGAGCTGGGGATGTTCCTCAGGTTGCCCCTATCCTCTATCTTATAATGCCGGATCTTCTGGTCCTCCAGCCACACGATGCAGTTCCTGAACTGGATCTCATCTGAGCAGAAAGCAGAGATGCCTTCATGTTTCAGCTACACAGGCATTTGATATCGTATTATAGAGGCAAGTGATTAATTAAATGACTCCGGGTTCTTTGAAGGAATAAAACCACTGGCTGCAGAGCAATAACCCTCAGTGCAATACCTGTAAATATACCTCGTACAGATTATAGAGACTTGTACAGGTCTCTAGTTCTTAAGAAATCTGTTTTATCCCTATTTATCTCATTTTAATGAACGTTCCTTTGTTGTCTGCATTGTTTACTGTCTGTTTATACTGCTTTTTCTGCATTGTTTGCACTGTTTGTTGATGTTAATACTGCTATTTTGTTATATTACACAGCTTTATGCTGGTTTACTGTTTTGCACATTGAGAGCCGATGTATCTGAGGCTAATTCCTCGTGTGTCTGTCACACCTGGCCAATAAAGCTGATTCTGATTCTAATCTCTGCTGAATCGTGCAGTGTATTACAGAACATTCACATCTCAGCTACATACGTATTATTATAGTTTGGCACTGGGTCGTCTATACAGCAACAAGACGTGTGTAACACAAATACGTGTTAGCAGGTGTTCTGTCGATCCACGGTACCTATGGATTTGTGCTACTTTGCTGTTATGCGCATGCGCAGAACCGCAACATTCGAGATTCTTTTCCACGCAACCTTGCAATCGAGACTTGGACCTGGAGCACGATTTTATAGGGACATGGGTCTATCAAAAATTTTTAAAAAAGCTACTCCAAGATTCTCAAATAAAAGCGTTAGTAGCAGTATATTACAAACCAACAACAAAAAATAACATCAATGCTGTGAGTTATATCTTTAAGGGATATGCAAGTCAATGGAGCCCGTAGCATTTTTCGACAGGGCAGCACAAATCGTCAGAACACCAGCTCCACGTTAAACTCTTCTAGTCAATTCAAGAGCTCCTCTAGTTTGTTTTCTTACCTGTGCAGTCAAATCCACTGGGGTTGTGGTAATCTAGAGCTGTCAGTTTTCTCCGAAACATTTCAACGAGTATTTTGAGTGAAAACGACCGTCTTCTTTAGCTAACACTTGCTAACTCGGCTTTTTTTAAGCTTGTTGTCACTATGGCATTGCGCATGTGCAAATGACAACTTCCTATTATAACTTTCAAAATAAAGACGCTCTTAATTGACCACCAGCACCATGTATCATATTCAACAATGAAACAGGATTAATACTGTAACTGCAATTTTCTGAGACCCTGCTTGTCATTTTTTTGCTAGATGAATGTTTTTTTGTTTCATAAAACTAGATTATATTTTGTATCATTTGTTAGATGTAGCATTCCAGCAGTTGATTTATTTCAAATGCCTCCCAACTTAGATTGCCAGATCAGTAACAAACTGGTAGTGATGGGCAAATGATACCGAGGCTTTGGAGCTTGTGTCACTCGTCCTGAAGCGGAGTGATTCGAAACGCTGTGTCAGAGCTTGTATCAAAACACCGGTGTCACGTGACCGATGACGTTCGAAGCGAAACAGCGATGACGTTCGAAGCTTCGAACGTCATCGCTGTTTCGCTTCGCGCTTCATTCCTTCAAAATGTTTCGAAGCTTTTCATTGGCTCATAGTCTTTCGGTGTGTGTCAACGCTCATGGCGTTTCAATGCATTCTGAGCCAATGACAGCTTGACAGGTTTTACAGATTTGTGTGGTTTGGTGCCATACCAGCTATATAAGATGCATCATTATGCTTCAAAATGGGGTTGTGAGGAGATAGAGATTTGGAGAGTGAGAGTGAGAGTATTTTGGCAAGGTTCATGGCGAGTACCACCAATAAGCGACGTTCTAAAGTTTGGGATCATTTTGATCTCATACCACCCAATAAGGTATAATGCAGTTTATGGCATACATTTTATGTTTCCATAATTGAATTGTATTTTTAATTTTTAAATGGGTCTCGAAATTACAATTGCTTGTAGG
>NW_018127896.1:2723063-2723879 GCF_001952655.1 Monopterus albus | reverse complement strand
GCGCGGCCAGTCACCGGAGGGAGAGGCGGGGGACTAAGAGGACAGTATAGAGACCCAAAGGCGACCGGTTACACGTGGTGCCGTGACCCGGATGTGATCCCCGATCAACTCCGCTCCACATCGGATTGCTGTCGACGCTTCGCCGCTTCGTCTCAACTGTGCTCCGCGAGGAACGCCGTCTTGATGGACCACCTCGTTTACCCTTTGGTTAAGGTTTGGTTTGGACTACAGAAGAAATTAACAGACTGTTGAAGTAGCGCTTTGTGAGGGAAGTTAATATTTTATTTCGTTTGGGGATGTGAAGGCATCAGTTATTCATTTATGTTCTAAAAAAAAAAGCCAAAATGCTGAGACATGTAATTTCATTCGAATGTGCCCAAATGGCTCCTTGTATTGGTGCCACGCTTGCCAACCATTTGAAAAATAATTTGAATGAAAAATTCAGTGGCTTGGAAAAGGTGAACTCCCTGTCTGTGGCCACCATCTTGGATCCATGATTTGAACAGGCTGGCTTTACTAATCAAAGCAATGCTCAGGCTGCTGCAGAAAGGCTGACACGAGAGTGTGCCAGTCTTATTGATGGGTCGGCAGAAGATGTGCCACTGGAGACTGCAACAACATCTGCCAGTGCTGGTGAAGACAATTACAACTTGTGGGCTTTCCTGGACAACTATGTAGAGTCTCAGCACCGCACCAGCAGTGCATCTGCCAGCGCTGCAGTGGAGATCCAGAGGTACTGTATGCATGTTGATTACTGTTGAAACATCAGTTGTTTTATTCATTCATTTATTCATTCATTGTCTTACTGTCTGTGTC
>NW_018127896.1:2668978-2722866 GCF_001952655.1 Monopterus albus | reverse complement strand
TTTGCAAAGTAGGAAGGATCTCTAATCCTGTTAGGGGCTTTTAGTACAGTATTTAAATAAAGCTCAAAGCTTGAAATTAACCCTTAACCAACATTTAACCCTTAATATAATTTGCATTGATTGTTTGGGTTAATCTGGAATGTTTTTTACAGTATGGGGGCGAGCATCTGCATATTTTATTGTAATGACGATATAATCATTATTTGGTATAAATGAGCAAAACACTTGAATGACCACACAGACTTTTCTGAACTTTTATTGCTGTCATGGGATTGAAACAGTGCCAGTGCTTCAATCGTGCTTTTTAGAGGCTGCTATGGCTTCAGTTGTCCACCAGATGTCACCGTCACTGAAGTCTTGAAGCTTTGAATCGTTTTCAGCACAATTGTTAGGAAAGCCTCAGTGCTTCATGAGGCTTCACTTGCCCACCACTACAAACTGGTAATATAAATCATCAGTGAGGTGCACCTGAAATTTTGACTCCAAATATGTTACACTGGTGGGGTATGGATCACTATTAATTCAATGAAATTCTGAGTTTTCCACAGTACAAATGCTGATTAATGTAGAAAAAAATTTGCATTCAATTCTTACAATATGCAACACACAAATACTCAAGATACCTTGGAAAAAAATGACAACTTTATTACATATCATGTTTTATAAAATGAGGTGATGAGCATCAAATACAATGTAAAAGAAAAACTAAATTAGGTATGTTAGGTAATGTATTTATGTCAGTTTATGTGTGAATGTTTAGAATGGCCTCATGCGGGCGCTAAGGGGTGGGGCTCTGTTGGGTGGCGTAATAGCTATGTCCAAATAGTCTCCGATCTGGAAGCGTTGAGACTGCAACGTCATGGAATCATCTGCACCCTTCCTGCCAGATACAGTGCTGCCGATGTCTTTCAACCTTAAGGGGGGGAGGGACAGAGACGTTTTAGTATGCAGTGCACACTCCATACTCCATGTATCCAAGCAGCACCTCTGTAGTGTCATACCAACCTGTACACTTTCCCTCTAGGGTCAGGGTAGACAATGGCAAAGCTGAAATGGGTTCCCTTTTTTCTGGCTTCTGGATACACTTCCTTCACTAGGCTAGTCAGCTCCTTCAGAGTAGCATCCATCCTGGAACACACAGAAATAATCTGAATAATCAGATCTTAATTCTACATCCACATCATATAGTATCTCTATAAGATGCTTTATCCTCTAAACTTAAAATCTTAGTGAATACTGACATATACTGAGCAACAGAAATAGAGTGAAAGGTTTGTGATCTCACCATGTGTATATCTGCAGTTCACTGGAAGGAACGTTGCCGCGGGCAAATTCATCTACTCTGTGGTGTCGGCCACTATTGGTGGTGAACACTCGCAGCAGGAGAGGGCAAGTCTGCAGCAAAAATAACCATTGCACATGAGTATACAAGTAAAACTCTAGCCAAACGGTGCTATCGACGTCTCAAGCTAAGCAATGTAAAAAATAATTCATAGATGGCAACAAAGCATAACGTTAAAATGCCTTTTATTTATGATTAGCTAGCACGCTTCGGAGGCTACCATTTATATCCTTCTTATTTATTGGTAATCAACAAAAGGCCCGGTAACTTAAAAATAGAACACAGACGCGAATCTACATATACCACAAATAGCTTTTCGTCCTGACCATAGATCAGCCATTCTCCAAGCTGTTAGCATATAGGGCTAGCAAAACCTGCTTAACTTAGAGATCATACGGCAAACAAGCTAGGCCTGGGTCTGAGGACCTGAAAAAACCACGCTGCCTACCTTTTCTCGGTCAATGGGCTTCTCTGGTTCCTTCTTGATTTCTTCCTGTGTAATCCGCGATTCAAGAGCCATTTCTATGTCTCACTGATATAATAATACACTTAGTAGAGACTTAAAAACCTTGGATATTTTACCTACATCAATCAACGACACAGAAAGTAAGACAATTTCCGCTTCCGGTTATCCCTTCGTGGCTTTTGGAAATCAGCGCGGCTTTATCGCCCACTACTGTTCGGAGTATTTACGCTTCGTTTGAGTCACAGGCAAGCATCAACACTCCAAGTCCAGAGATCTTCCAACCCCAGGCTGCCCAAGCAGCCCGGAAGCAGCAAGACCCCGAACCAAGCATTGCTATACAATATTAATCCTTTCTGGGCTGTCGAACCGTGACGTCACCTGATAAGCAAGCCTTGCAGCTGCCATAACGTTTAGCCAAAACATGCGGAAAAGTCAAGGTGCGTGACTGTTGTTTTCGTGGTGTGTATCTAAACAATTGGACATAACCTTACACATTAAGACAAATATTAAGACTAGCATTACAGTTGACACTAACAGCAGTTTTCCTGTAACCTTGACGTGCCTGCAGGCTGAATAGTTAACAGCCCAAGCTAGTCACCCTGTCTGCGCTAAACATTCATAGACAACAGATCTCTAATCCATACCTATCTAACTAAGAAATAACCTAACAATAGTATCAGCTGTTGATTACAAGTGATTAATTATATCACTTGATAGAGGTATATTCTCCACTACAGCTCAATATGAACTATTATCAACCTATCGAACTATAATGGACGTCTTGCAGATGTTATGGAGGGGGGGCTTGGCTGACTGGCCCCACCTACAGAAGTGAGACATGCTATTCAGTTCCCCCCTCACTCATTACAGTGTGTTTGTCTAGTTTTCTTGGTAATATATAAGATACGTGTATGTTGTGCAGTGTGTGAATCCTGAAACTGGCCCCCTCTCTTCTCCTGCTGGCTGACTGACCAGGGATCAAGAGCTACTCTAACAATAAGTTCTGTTACCCCTCTCTTTCTCTTTCTCATCGTCTTCCTTCTCATTCACTTTGTTTGACCCCGACGAGCACCACCTCCCATCAGAATGGATGGCATGAAACAGTCCACAAGATTTTCACTCTTTGGTTTGTTTGTAAGGCATGTGCTGACTGAATGATCAAACAGTCCTGACACTGCTAACCATTCACTGATATGCATCAATAAGTGTCACTATAACTTCCACTGATGACTCCATTGGAATCACTAATGCCCTCTCTGTCCAACCTAGGAGGAGATCAGGAGACTCTATCTTTAATTCCCCACCAGAAAAGCTTCCTTTATTATTTATGGAAACTAGTAAAAATTTGTAATTAATTAATTAAGTTTAAAGATTCTACCAGTATACTGGTAAACAACTGTCTGCAAAGCTTTATACCAGATTATTTGCTCATCCCAGCATTGCTCAGTCTTGTTCAGAAGTTCATGTGAGTTCTGTGATAAATAAAAGAGCCATGTGTTTTAACCTTTTGTTAAAAAAAAGACATTAATGAAAATGTTAATTCTCCTCAGATTTTTACAGAGCTTTTACTGAACATTGTTACATACATTTTGTACCATACCTGTTTTCTGTCATGGTTAGCACTTTGGTTAACTAATTATAAAGTTAATTATCTACCTAGCTAGTTAACTACAACTGATAAAACCTACTGCTGGCATCAATAGTCGGTAGAAATTAGACTGACTTCTCTATTTAGCTATCTACCTATCTATCTATGTATCTATGTATTTATTTACTTTTGTCTGAAATCAAGACCCCATATTTAAATATTTGAGTGGTAAATGGGAGTAAATGGTAGGTGGGAGGTAACAGCGGTGCAGTGGGTAGAGCAGTTGTCTCCCAACCCTAAGGTTAAAGGTTCAAATCGCAGTGCCTGCACTCCACATGTGGAAGTAAACTGAGCCCCCCTGTTGCCCGTGATGGTGGCACATATGCAACCTGGGGCCCTCAGCTCCACACATCATTTTGTTAGTTTTCTTCTAAATCTGACACTGTTGATCACTGTCTAGTGTGCAGTTCTAGCACATTTCCTGATCAGACTGAGGCTCCCCAGAGGAGGAATCCTTTCCAGTTTGCACATTCCATAACCGTCTGATCCTAAATTTAAGTATATGTTATCTTAACATTGTACTACTTTACTAATGAATTATATTAAAACTGTAAGAGTAGGTAGTATTACAAAATATAATGAAAGGCAACAAAGAAGAGCCTTCAAGAAGTCAAAGCTGTATAACAATAATGAGGGGTATAATAGCCTCGATTATGTATACTTATTGATTGGTCAATTTGTTTCCAATGGCAACATTTCTTTACACTGATTGGTCAGTTTGTTATGAGCTGCTCTCACAACCTCCTGAGTGGAAGAAAAATGTTAACAACAATGGCATCCATCCAGCATTGACGTGGGAATGGGAGATTTAATCGCTGACAAATTCTGACCTGTCTGCCTCGGTTTGTCAGTGTTTAATCTTAATGTGTGTTATCCTGTCATTAATACAGTATGTTGTAGACTATATAGCTTTCAATACATCTGGTGTGGTCTGTAATACTGATAGTGTTTGCTGTTGATTGGCGAGAGATGTGTTTGTTATTTGAAAAATGTGATGAAGTATAAATGAAGTGAGCTAATGTATAGTATGTTTTTGTGGTGAGGACTGAGCAGTGGTAAGTTGAATCACTTACATTTGTACTTGTGATGGTGGTTTTGTTTTGTTTGCAAGACTAATGGGAGACTAACTCAAAAAGTAACAGCCTTAGAAAGTAATGTAACTCTATCTCTTGGAGCTACAATATCCACAAATGGGATAACCTCACAAAGTTTCACACTTCACCAGGAAACCAGACAAGAATGCCCACTCTCACCATCTCTATTCACCATTTTCTTTGGACCTCTAGCAGCAGCAATATGACAGAATAATAGCATCGAAGGAATACAAAGACACTAACTCACAACATAAAATTATACTCTATGCAGATGAATCATTATTATATTTGCATGACCCCTACGGTTCACTACAAGAAACTTTCTCCATTATTAACACATTCTCCAGGATTTCCAACTACACAATAAACTGGAAAAAAATCCAACATATTGCCACTCTCTGAAGATGCCTGGTATTCTGCAGCTCAAGACTGCCCCCTTCCACTTCACACTGGCAACATTAAATATTTAGGTATCAGTATTTCCCCCAGGCTATCAGAACCATTTAACCTCAACCAAAAGATTGGTCTAACCTCCCACTTTAACTCATGGCTGAAGTGTCTCTCCTGTCAAGGTCAGGGGCTGACCCCAAGCTGTTTCAGTCCCAACAATCAACTATTAACATAAACCGTGATGAACAGTGAAACAAAGAAAAGGTTTAATTTAAACATGACACAAGGATGCTGCTGTCCTGCTGCCCTAGACGACCTCACCCTGCTGTGATGCTCTACAGCTCCCCAAGTGGTGGCTTCATCTCATGCTGGTGTTTCGGGGCAGGGGCATCACCAATACACTCCTGTTCCTTTAGTGATTAACCCCCCCACCTTACACACACACACACACACACACAGAGACAAACACACCCACACTTTTTTCTTTTCTTTCTCTGTCCTGTAAATGTGTTATTATTCCTGTTGCTATAAAAAAATAGAAAATAATGTAATCCCAGGGATTTTGACTAAACACAAATCTCTCCAGGGAGTAAAAAGGCCTTGAATCCCTGCTAATGCTATCTCAACCTGTGGACTCTTGGAGGCTGCTGTGTACTCATCCATAATAGTCCAGTATGAGCAGTGGCAGTTTGTAAAATTTCTGTATATTGTAATACTGCATCTGAATATGGTCATGCTGTTAAATCCATTTTAATTTGAATTAAATAAAATAACCACATTTTTTAGACATCTTCTGAAAAGCTTTTGTTAGGCTGTATTTTGTTGATGAGAACAGCAAGAATTTTTATTGATTGTGTTGTGGCTCAGGTGGACAAGTAGTTCACTGTGAGCTGACGTGACTGCATGACTATCAAGTCTTTTATGTTTTATTTGGCTTCCTTGTTGCAGTAGGCTTTACACACTAGTAAAATCTTTAAATTGAGACCATTGTTGTAGAGCTTCACACTTGCATTTACACCTTTGACAGAGTGCGCATCTACACTTGATGCTTTTTCACTGTAATTATTGATAACTCAATATAAGGAGGGGACCCAGTGTCTGCTGTCCACAGACTTTCTCCATGTACAAAGTTGGGCTAAGGGTTCACTTTTAACCCACAGAGATGCATGTGGGCACTTGTGCTTACTGTAGCCACTGTATATTTTTGAGTCAGTGCAGCAAGTTGAAGGCAGACTCGTGGTCATGTCCTAAATGCAACAGTTACTGTATGTGTGGAAATATGGTACCTGCACTCCATGCACTCACTAACATGCATTTTCTTTTTATCGTTGTATTTCTTCTGATCTTTTCCCTCTTCAACTCTGTCAGGACATCACAGCCTCCTCTACTTTCAATGATTACTGAGACCTGTTATGTCAAGGTTTCTTTTTCTTTTGTAGTCTAGAAACATGTTCTGAACACGCTCGAAAGAGTGGAGATGACAGTGGACTTCCGGAAGAGACCCCCCACCTTACCCCCTCTCAGCATACTTGGTAGCATTGTATCAGCAGTAAAGTCCTACAAGTTCCTGGGCTCCACTATCTCCCAGCAACTGAAGTGGACGTCCAACATCAGGACCATCACCAAGAAGGCACAGCAGAGGATGTACTTCCTGTGCCAGCTCAGGAAGTTTGACCTGCCAGAGGAGCGAGCTGCTGATACAGTTCTACAGAGGAATCATTGAGTCTGTTCTCTGCACCTCCATCACTGTCGGGTTGGGCTCAGCAACCAAACAGGACAGGAACAGACTCCAGCGAACAGTCAGGTCTGCAGAAAAGATCATCAGTGCCAGCCTGCCCTCCATGGAGGACCTGTAAACCTCATGGGTCAAAAGGAGGGCGGAGAGGATCACTGCAGACCCCTCATACCCGGGACACAATCTGTTCAAACTCCTCCCCTCTGGACAGTGTTACAGGTCACTGTGCACCAAGACAACCAGGCACAGGGACAGTTTCTTCCCCCAGGCTGTCACTCTGATGAACACTTAACCCACGACAGTATGACTGGACAATAACCCTCAGTGCAATACCTGTAAATATACCTTCTACATATAGATCCGTCAAATGCATATAGATTGTGTCAACATAGTACTTCATTTTTATTCTTAATGCACACTCCTTTGGTTGATTGCACATTACTTTACTTTCTGTTCTCAGCCTTACATTGTTTACTTGTCCACTGCTGTCTTACATAAGGACATGTACATACGCATTGAGAGCTGCTGTACCAGAGTCAAATTCCTTGTGTGTCCAACACACCTGGCCAATAAAGCTGATTCTGATTCTGAAAAAGACACAGTTGATGTGTGGCTTAGTCAAAAAGTGCTGTTTCCTCATATAATTTATATGTATAAACATTTGGTTTATGTCTGTATTAAAATGTTACAGCAGCTTAGTTTATGTTAACAGTGAATCTCTCATTATTTCTGGTGTAATATGTTAATTTGTCCAGTAGGTCCTCTAGTGGACAAACTCGGACATTACTTGATGAATTCCCTCTGGATTTTGGTTGTCGTAGTTGTTCACTATCAGTTTCATATATGCAAACTGAAAATACAAAATCAGTGCTTATTCTTTTTTTAATGATGAAATCATAAATGTTTTCTGATAATAATAAATGACATTGACATAATGTCCACTGTGCAGTTTTCCATTTTTATTCACCAAACAATAGTCAAACTTTTTCCTCAGTCTTACATATTTAATTCTTTTTCTCCATTAAACATACACTTTGAATTCCATGCTGTCAGTCTGTTTGTAAACTAGGAATCTCTTCTTTTGCATGGATGAGTGTAGTGAAGTTAAAATTGACTCTATATTGATTGGAGAGCACTGATAAGCTTTTGTGTTCTCTCCTCCCTAATTCCTATTCCTCACATCCCATCATTGCTGGGGTGATATTCTTAGGAAAAGGGGCCATTCTGCTTGTAGCCAGTATCATAGGGCTCTGATAGTGGTAATACTTAGAGCCCTCGAACACATTAATTCCGTCTGGACCGCACAGAGCAGCATCAATGTTGCTCAAGGGCAAGGGCACCCCTTGGGTCACCACCCTTGGTGTGGCGGAAAGGTCGACGTCACGCATCGTCCGTCCTGATGGAAGAAATATTTGTAAAGATGTTTGTTAAAGAGCTTATGTTAATGATTTACAAAACGGCTGGCTTGAGGACAGAGGGGAATCTGGACTGTTTGTACAGATGGGTTTGTGTTAATATTACAAATAAACTCAACCCAAAAATTCACCAAAAATGAAATCTAAGCACCCAGTAACATTACCTTGGATTATATGAACTGTGTGTTCATTGGGACAGACAAAAGCAGCGTCCACGTGTCCTTCAATGCCAAGTTCCTCCTTCAGGGATTTAGGGTAGCCTTCAATCAGGGTATAGTGTACAATTTTCTTATAGATGTAAACCTTGTCATCCTGCAAGTGTTTAGCAGAACAGTTTTAACGTCAGCCCAGCTCAAAGGTTTGTAATGAATGCTGGAAACACTGGGATTGGTTACTTCAAGTTCTACCTTAATCAAGTACATTTTGTCAGCGAAGGAGAAGACAGCATCCACCCCGTTGGTCACCTCTTTCCATAACCTGATTATTGGGAAGGCGTGAAGGCCGTCACGATGGGTGTCCAGGCGCATGTATATAGGACCTGAGCAGAGTGAACTGTATTCTTAGTGACAGCTGTTGGAGTGTTGAATAGCCTCGCTGTTAGTCTTGTACTAGTCACACAATGTAGTCCACATTAGCTATTCCCTTTGTGTTATGCATTTGGAGAATGTTGTGGTTTGCATGAAGCTGTTGCCAGTAGGCACTTAGTTTAATATCTGGTGCCAATCCCAGCTGGCACTGGGTGAGAGGAGGGGTGCACACTGGACAGGTTGCCAGTCTATTACAGGGCTGACATGTAGACGTTGAACTATTTTTACCTTTACCTGAAAATAAATACGTTTTTCCTGCATCATCACTAGTGATGGCATCTAATTTGACCTCACTGCATTTAGGGGCTTGATAACCACCTCCGTGACCTGCAGTTAAATACAGAAGATGACACATTTATTGATTAGATCTGTTTTTCTTTCTTGTACAGAATGAAGTTGTTGTAAAATTGAACCTAATTCAAATTTTCTTTACTTGGTGAACTCACCAAAGTTGGCACACTTCATGAAGTAATTGCGGGCATCTTTTGGGTAGGTACCGCTCACCTCTCCAGTTACTGGGTTGAACCTGGTGAAATTGTGTCCATGGAAACAGTAGTAGTGCTCTGCCCAGCGTAAAACTGAGGTGCAGACAGGCAGGTGGGACCACGTCTTGTTCTTCACCGCCTTTGTGCCAATATCATAAACATGCACATCATGTCCTGTGGGAAGGAAGCATGTCTCATCAATCATCTCCACCACGTGCTCCTTCATTTACAGTAACTTAATTGCAATATATCACAGTTCATTTGATAGTAATTTATTCACATATGACTAAACTGTAATATAGATTGCTGGAGTTTCTAACAGGGATGCAAAATGTGTGGGCTGACAGGGGTCTGTGCTCAGCCCATTACTTTTCATACTGCTGACCCATGACTGTGTGCCAACCTACGGCACCAACCACATTGTCAAGTTTGTGGATGACACGATTGTAGTTGGCCTCATTACCCACAGTGATGAGGCCAATGACAGGAGTGAAGTGTGCCAACTGGTCCAGTGGTGTAAGGACAATAACCTCTCCCTCAGTGTGGGGAAGACTAAGGAGATTGTTGTGGACATCAGGAGAAAACCTCTAAAGCATCCCCCACTGAGTTGGACCCCATCCACCCCCCATCAGAGTCTTCAGGCCCACTCCACCAGACTTACAAACAGCTTCATCCACCAGGCTGTGAGGATGCTGAAAAGGGGGAACGCGGAGTGTGCTCCAACTATAGGGGGATCACACTTCTTAGCCTCCCTGGGAAAGTCTATGCCAGGGTACTGGAAAGAAGAATCCGGCCGATAGTCGAACCTCGGATTCAGGAGGAACAGTGTGGTTTTTGCCCTGGCCGTGGAACACTGGACCAGCTCTATACCCTCACTAGGGTGTTGGAGGGTTCATGGGAGTTCACCCACCCAGTCTACATGTGCTTTGTGGATCTGGAGAAGGTATTCAACCAGAGGGGTTTGCAGCCGAGTGTGAAGTGGCGGGGATGAGAATTAGCACCTCCAAATTTGAGGCTATGTTTCTCAATCAGAAAAAGGTGGATTGCCCTCTCCGGGTTGGGGGCGAGTTGCTCCCTCAAGTGGAGGAGTATAAGTATCTCGGGGTCTTGTTCACAAGTGAGGGAAAAATAGAGCGGCAGGTTGACAAACAGATCGGTGCGGCATCCGCAGTAATGCGGTCTCTGTATCGGTCTGTTGTGGTGAGGAAGGAGCTGAGTCATAAGGCGAAGCGTTCAATTTACCGGTCAATCTACGTTCCTACCCTCACCTATGGCCATGAACTTTCGATCATGACCAAAAGAATGAGATCATGGATACAAGCAGCAGAAATGAGTTTCCTTTGGAGAGTGGCTGGGCACACCCTTAGGGATAGGGTGCGGAGCTCAGTCACCCATGAGGAGCTCGGATTAGAGCCACTGCTCTTCTACATTGAGCGGAACCAGTCAAGGTGGCTTGGGCACCTGTTTAGGATGCCCCCTGGACGCCTCTCTGGGGAGGTATTCTGGGCATGTCCCTCCGGGAGAAGGCCTCAGGGCAGACCCAGGACACGTTGGAGAGACTATGTCTCCCAGCTGGCCTGAGAACGCCTTGGGGTTCCTCCTGAGGAGCTAGAGGAGGTGTGTGGGGAGAGGGAAGTCTGGGAGACTCTGCTCGGACTACTGCTCCCGTGACCCAGTCTCGGATAAAGTGGATGAAGATGGACAATAAAAATCTTTGTTTCTTTGTTCTTTCAATTAGTACAATTTAAAAAAAAACTAATTCTGATACTTTTTTGTTGGACTACCTGCTAGACATGCTATAGGCAATCTGTATTAGGACAATTCAGATAAGTCAAAGGCTTGCAAAGAATATTTTACCTCATTCTTTATTGCTTACTTTTAAACCACTTTAAAACCTTATGATAAAACTCCTGCTACAGGTAATTTTGTCCACAAGGGGTTATAATACTGAGATAATCTAATTTTTCCTTCACACACTGACATTTGTCAAGAGAAAAGGTAATCTCTATTTCATTGAATTATTTCTTCCATTGATTTTTCATGTTAATTTACAGCCAAATGACACTCTTTACTTATTAAGATGAGTATTTTTCATTGAATGCCAACATACCCTTGAAGAATAGAACCGAGTTGGTTGCACACTCTTCTTGGGGACACTCCACAGCGGCATCAAGATGAGAAGGAACTCCTGGGAACTCTTCTTGAATCGTTTTTGGATACCCGTTCTCTAGAGTGTCATTATCATACTTGAACACCTTGTCATTCTAGACATTACATCAGAAATGGTAGAGATCAGTAACAGATACGGCTCTTGATGACATTTTTTTAGAGAATCATATCACAAATTAAAACGTCTGAGATTATACCTGGAAGAAATAAGTGTGATCATGATCTTCTGGGTTTTCTTTGTTGTGCATGCGGAAGGCAGCATCAACATGGCCGACCAGATGGATGTCATCCAGCTCCTTGAAGAACTCATTGGAAAGATGAAGTGGACCGTGGAAGCCCTTCCATACATGGCCACCTTGGGATAAAAGATGATTGGAGTTTGATTACACTGCAATAAATATATGTTTAGTTTGGAAAAATATAAAACAAAATCTAAATATTCACATGAGAAAATGAAGTTTATCATTTTTTATTCAAAAATATTTTTGTCACTTTAATTAGAGACTTGGCTTCAATATAAAGAAATGTGATGCAATAAGGGTGTTGCCAAGACACCGACCTTTGAAGAATAAAGCGGTTCCCTTCGCGTCAAGAGTAATGGCATCAAACTCAATACCTTCACACCGGTCTGGCGCAGCAGCATGGGCAGCTCCATCTTTATTCCAAAGTTTGAATTACAGAGATAATTAAAATGTAGTTAAATACAGAAAATGTGTAATGTAAAACATGCATTCTTCAGCAAAATGTTTCCTTGAGATTACTTCTACTATATAAGACTATTATGGACAAAGTAATGAGAAAGCAAAGTTGGTATTTGAATATGTTTGTAAAAAACCCACCGACTGCTGATGAATGTTGATGGTTCCTGTTAATGATAGAAAAGAGCTTGTATTTCTTTGCAGAAAGACTCAGCAAAGCATCACATTAAGGTTCAATTATAAAAGTCAATGACATTAAGGTCACCATGACGTGGGACTTGTTTTTGTTCAATTGAGCCAACAGGTGAACTTAATGCACCAACACACAGTTATGAAATAATAAGACTTGTGCATTTCAACTGCACTGGTTAAACTAATAAAAGAGGATACAGAAAAATATGGGACGATCTTGATCAGTAGCAGGTTGTGGACAAAATAATAGGAATACCTTAATGCAACTGAGTACAAGAAACATATTTTTCATCTTCTCTTGCTGACCTACAGGCACATTGAGAGCCTCTGTACCTGGTATAATTTCTTTATGTGTTTAAATATACATGGCCAAATAAATGTGATTCTGATTCTGAAAAACGCAAAGTACAACCCTAAAAATTTAGCTTTTATATTAGTTTGCATTTTATTGTAAAGGCTTATTTTGTCTGCCCTCTGTATTTAGGGATGTTTAATTTTTACTTTATTGAAGAGCAGGAAATTTTGATGGAAACTGAAAGATAAACTTGAAACTACATTAATTATAGTTTGACTTGTAAGCCTTAATCCATCTGTGCTTATTTACAGATTTACAGATTTGGAAAATAGTCTTGAGTGATAATCCACATAATGTCAGTGAAGAATCAGGTCTAAACCTCCTGACTGGAATGATCTATTTTGAGTAATAATTGATTATAAGAAGGGAGTTCATTAATACTCACACAGGTGCTCCATTAGCGAGGCCAAGTGCTAAGCACAGAAGGAGAGTTTTGGTGAACAGCTCCATGGTGTGCGGTCCTGATGAAGTCCTCTGATGTGAAGCCTCACTGTGCAGCACAGCTGTAGCTGTGCAGGAGCTGGTCCCGCACTTTTATGTTGAAATATGTGCGTGGGTGGTCATGTTGGGACACTGCTGTATGTTTGCACAAATAGGGCTATGGAGCTTGAGTTTTTGCAAAATTAGGCTTTGACATGATCATTTACAATCATGTATTGCAATCTACGCATTGGGTGCTTATTGTTTTAAAATGTCAGTATTATATGCAGAACAACCTATGTGCTATTCTGTTGGTTAATGTCTCAAAGTATCATATTTATCTGTAATATTGCTGTTTTAAAAACCTGCTTGAAGAAGAAGTAGAAAGGAGAAGCTTAGCTTTGCATTTGCTGTGGATTTCAAATTCCATTATTGATCTGGTTGGTTAATGTTTTATCACATCTACTGAGTTTCTCAACTGCATATCCTACAAATCAGAGCCAATAAGCACATTTTGTTCTGTTTTTTGGTTGGTGGCAGACTCTTCTGGAAATACAGACAATTTTGGGCAAAAATAGTTGCCTGAATATCACCCAAAAGCTATGAGGTTGTGTAGTTAGGCAGTATCCCCAACAAAAGCAAAATTAGATTTAAAACAAAGCTTTTTATTCAGAGAAACTGACAGTGCAGTCTTTAACACAGTCCCTCCTGGTTTAAGCCAACTAGACTGATCTCAGGGCTCTCAAAATTGTCTTGATTATCAGTCATTAAAATGCTCTGCAATAAGGGCATGATTCACGAAATTTCAAAATATGATCCAGGCTCACAATTATGGTTCAACATGCTTTAGATAAATTACAGAACATTATAAACACTCAAGATAATGCTTTTCTACTAGTGTCTTTTTGTGCTATATAGATGCAATGAAAATATTTTGAACTAATCTTCTACACGTCTCACATTTACTGATTATCATAATGAAAAATCATCACAATTTCAAAATCATTATAACAGGTAAGAGGAAGAGTCTGTAAATTATACTCAAAGAACCTCATAAAGGTCACTCTCATATATAAATTACCTGCTATTACAAATAAAACCCTCTGAGTTTATCACAACATTTAGACTTTGTTGTCCATGCCTTACTATCTCTGTCTATACCATTTTCTGTAGTTCACTTGTAGCGGTAGATCTTGATGCAATGATTCATACTGTCTGACACAGCCACATGGCCATCAGGGAGGAGTGTCAGGCCCCTTGGGCTATTCAGGTTGTTGGTCACCAGAGGCCAGCCAACACCCTTAGATGGGTAGAGAAGAACACGATGGTGCTGCCTGCCCCAGTCTACCACCAGGACATCCCCATTGCTGTCGATACAGAGGCCCCAAGGACAGGTTAGGACAGGCCCCAGGCCAGAGCACACACCCAGGATTCGGATAGTGTTCCAGCCAGGTTCCAGGACTCGGATGCATGGGACACGTCCACTGTCGTTGCCTCGCTCTGATACTGCCATAAGCCCAGTGGAGAGACAGGCTGCCACCAAGTAGGGTCTATGATATCCAGTTACCACTGTGCGCTCCAACCTGGCCCCGGTTTTGGGGTCCAGTTTTAGAGCAGTTAAGGTGCCACGCTTGATGTCAGCAACCAAAAAGTCATCTTGACGGGTAACAGTCACCCCCCTGGGAGCATCCAGCTCCTCATTGGTGGAACCAATCATTGTGCCTCCAAATGTTTGCAGGAGGCGTCCATGACGGCTGAACACCAACACGGCTCGTTCAGCAGCACAGGTTAAGGCAATGAGCCCCTTTGAGTTCACAGCTATGTCAAAGTAGTTGCAGATGTGGGAAGACCTTTCTGACCCTGATGGTGACACCTGCTGTACCACATTCTTCTGGAAATCAGTCACCTGAATGCGGGCGTTTCCACAGTCCACCACAAACAGCTGCCCTTTAACAGTTGCATGGATGCCGCTTGGGAGGTTAAAGTCAGTCCGGCCTGATCCTTGTTTTCCAAATTGTTTGACCAGATGAGCTGAATCCAGAGCTGTTGAACCACCTTCTTCCTCCATTTCCCTCAGTGATGATACAACTTTTTCTGTGTCATTGTCTTGTTGTGATACCTTGACTTGATATAATTTGTCACCTTCAATGGCTGACAGAGACTGAGATCTGCTCACGCGGTTTAAACTTGAACTTTGAGTAACACGAGACTTGGATCTTGATTGTCGTTCAATAGAGGTTGTAGTTCTCTTGTCAGGTTCTGGGCCACTTTCTTGGCTTTGATCAAAAGTTGAGGGTTCAGAGACAAGATGCAGTCTGTTCACCTTCCTGATTCCTTTGTGCTCGCCCTTGTTACTATTAATTATAGGGCGTAGTTTACCAGAGAGATCAGTAGTGGACACTAAACAGCTGCGCTCTTGCTTTAGGGATCTATTAATATGAGTATTTACAATGTACGTGTACCCAGAATCCTCACTGTCCACTGGGGATGGTGGGCTTCCACTGTCCAGTGATGATTCATTTGAGGTCTTTTTCTTAGATAGGGCTTGTAGAGAAAGAGGATGACCTTCAGTGCAAAGATCCACAAGACTGTGTCTGGAGAGCGAACTTTTGCACTTAACCTTTGGAGATATTGTTACGTCACAGTTTTTTTTATCAGTTTCTTCAAAAGGACAGGATGGTTCTTCACACGAAACTAAGACAAGGGCCTTTTGTTTTCTCTTCCCTTTCAGTAAGGAGCGTCTCTTGGTTTTCTTTTGTCTGCCATCAGGTTCATCCCCTTCAGATTCTCCTTGACTGGAGACTGGTGGGACAGCAAGGAAAAGGTCTTGTCCCTGTGTGTCTGAATTCACAGACTCCAGTTCGTCATCTTGGGATGATTCAGATGCACCACAGTGCCTTGAAATGGGGCACTTGATGGTGGGTGATTTTAGCTCGTCCTCATTGTCTGTAGAGCTTGATAGACGTAGTTTCCGCACAACACGGATGTTCCCGCTCTTCGTCTTGGTAGTTTCATTTGGGCTGTACTTTTGTCCACCTCTGTTTGGTTGTGGTTCCTTTCGAATTTCAAAAGGGGTAATATTTGAAAACACTGAATCCCCTGAGTGCAAGGCACACTTCTGTCCTTGGTCTCCACAGACACCAGTGGAGTAGGTCATACTTTGCTCATGAACATGAACTTCCCCTAAGCTTATGGTTTTGGACTCAGGGTGTGTTAAGAAACTGACTCGTTTTAGTGTTAGAGAAATTTCCCAAGGTTGGGTGACTTCTGCCACCCCTCTTTGGAGCTGCTTTTTGTTGGATTCACCAGCAGTGCTGCCCCATCTTTGTATTTGTTCTTTCAGTTGTCCCATTTTTCTAAGTTGCTGATCTACTAGTGACTGCAAAACTCGTACTGCTGCAGCATTCTCCCTCTTCAGTTGACTTAGGTGTTGCTGGGCTTCTCTGTGGTCCTGCTCAACCTTCTCGAGAAGGCGCCGCTCCTCTCTCTGTGCTTCAATAACTGCATTGTCTAACTCACGGTTCACCTGCTCCACCTCAGCCTGCTGTCGCTCCACAAGGCTTTGTAGTTCTCGTTCTCCTTGTTCCAAGTTGGAAAGGACCTCAGTAACCCAGGGAGGTGGTGAAGTAAGAGATGTGGTTGTGAAGATTGACTCTCGTGGCGTAAAGGATAGGGGAGGTGGAGACAGCACATTTATGTCTTTTGGAGTGCTGTGTGTCAGCAGAGCTGAAAAACCAGGGAGGGGTCTTCTCTGTGAACGAGACATTAACATTCTGAATGGCAGATTTTGACAAGGCTCTTGTGAAATGGAGTTTTACTGCTTTTGGAGTATGTGTCTGTAGAAAGAAAGAAATGGAAAGGATTTGCGTTATTTTCAAAACCATGTTTCAATGGCATTAAGACACGTGAAATGTAATACAAACATAACTTTAATGCATTCATACATTTTATTTAATAACTTTATATAGTGCCTTTCACAGAAGAGGATATGAGTTTGCCTCCTTTTTCCTCAGGCAAGGAGTTTCACTTCTGAGGGGCCCAGACAGCAAAAATCCAGTCACCTTTAGCGACAATCGATCCCTTGGGAAATCTATTTGGCTTGCCTGTTGACTCAAAGTGTTACACAAACCCTGCAAAGACATGTGCACACTTTTCCTGGCATTTTAAAAACTGGGACAGTTGCAACATTATCTGTTCCACACAATATTTAGTTTCTCAAAGGACTCTAAGGTGCTCTCAGATAACCACTGTCCTGGTTCCCTGTGGTCACTGTATTCAGGCACTCAGCAGCCACTGATCACTACACCAATAGTTGTCCTAAATTGGCTAATCAACAGATTGCCACAGAATAACTAACTACTATAGGCATGCTTAAGGCTTATAAAACGTAAATTTGATTTATATTATTGATGACATATGGTCATTGACTTGCCATTGCACATCAGGTTGAGGCAAAGGGGGCTTAAGGATCTTGGCTTGCTAAGTCACTTTTCATTACAAAACCTCAGCAGTCTCAAATATTTGCTTCTGAATGCAACACAAACCCCCTATTGTCACTTTTAGTGAAAACATCAGGACTTATCTCCCCAAGGCACTGAAACTGAGCTCTGTCATTCACCACTAACACAGGGTATGTGTGAGAGTGCTTGGAAGAGAGGGGCCACTCACTTCTGTCCTCTTTTTATTTACCATGCCCATGTACAAAATAGCAATTGTGGGTAGCAGAATGTTAATAGTGTAGATCTATAATTAGAGAGCCTTTTACCCCCTCAGAACAAAACATCAAGGCATTTGCGAGGATGAATAGGTGAGGTGTCAGTTTACCTCTGCATATTCACAATGAAGTCCCCCTGGACTGTAAGTCAGAAACAGAGTGTCAGTGGAAAAAATGTGTCTTTCATGTTTTAAAATGCTGCTTTCTGTGGATGACATTTGTTGTATGCTATTCAGGACAGCTGAAATTTTACTTAAAACCAGCTTAAAGGAGAAACTAGGAGACTGAGAGCATGGAAAACATAAACTTGAGTCCAGTCTCAGTTGTTAAACTATATACCGTTATATTCACATACACACATTTACCATAGATACAGTATATATAATGAGTCATCTGTTTGTTTGAATGTAATGTAGGTTATTTGTTAGAAACAAATCCCTGTCACTCTCCTAGAAAGAGTCTACCAGGTCTTCTCACATTACCCCCCTTTAATGTTGAATGAGAGGCACTAGTTGCTAAGTTGCAGAGCGACCTTTGGTCAGGTGCTGACGCTACGGAAAAAATGATGCTATTCATAATTGATAGGTACATGCAGGATGTTCAGGAGCATTTCAGCATATCGAAACTAAACAATGGAGCCATTCACCCTAAGCTACAGAGCATCATGCTCACAGGCAAAGACCTCTTTGAAATACAACTTAAGTTCAAAGAATCTGGTGCATGTATCCTTTGTGGACAAACGCACAACAGATGCTATCATTCAAAACATAAGCATAAAATATTAAATGTCACCAGCATAAATACAAAAAAACTGTGTGTTTTTAAAAACAAAGTTAGAGATGTCCCACCTGAATTAAAGGTGCGTGCTTCTTCCTCTGCTGCTTCCTCTGTTCTGCCCTCCAGCCTCCAGTTCTTCCTCCCACCACCTCCCTCTGTCACACCCCATCTCACCCTCTCCCCTCCCTCTTTCTTTCATTGCATTCTTCACAGGTTGTTCTCCTGGTACATAGTAGTAATGACTTTACATGTGCAGGTGTACACATTCATTTTTCTTTAAATATTATTGAATATTGTGTATAGGGTTGTTTTATTGCTGCATACCTACAAACAATACTGATGCAACCAAATTTTAAATAGAATCAGAAAAGATTAATAGTGTTGCCTTAGCTGAAGTCTGTAAGTTAACATAAATTAGCCTAATTTTGTATGAGATAGTAGGTTTTGTGATTCTGTGTTAAAAATGAAAGATTTGAGAAAAATCTTTAGAACACCGGAGGTTAAATAAGCGAAACACAAAGTAAGACCATATGTCTTGAGATTTAAATTGAAATACTTACATATTCCAATACCCTCAAGCTCTCTGGCAAGTGCTGCTTTCCAGGTCTAAAAGGCCACTGTGGGAGGATGATGTAGGAGGCACTTTAGGTGTATTACAACTATGTCTAACATCCAAACAATGATTAATGGCAGCAGCAGCTGCTAAGTATCTCTTTATCTGCCTGTTAAGGAACTTTATTGCAATTCTAAATTACAGGCTGCAATAAGAATAAAGTCTGTAAAACCAAACCGCTAAGAGTATGTCAGTTATGTGCTATACATAAATTCATTTTCAGACCCAATTACCAGTTAATTAATTAATGGCATTTACATTTCAATATTTGACCACTAGATGTCAGCAAATGCAAAGCATCAAAAGGAGAACAACCTTTCTATTTAGTGTATTCTTTATTAATTCATATTCATCCTTTCAAATTCAATGTTAAATTAAGTAAAATAATAAATAATATACTCTAATAAATAGATAAAACAGTGCAATCTAAGTGATTTACTATACAGAAGGACATTACAGCTCTACATGGGAGGCAGTTTTACAATGTACTAATCAATGCGCATGGACCAGAGGTACTGATTGACAAAACAATCTGTTGTGCTAATATATTCTTTCCTCCTTTTATATAAGGGCATGAATCGTCCAATAAAACTGGAGCCATAACTTTAACCCCATACTGGATATTTCTGTTCCAAGCATGTGGAGATGCATCAGCATTAATACATGGAGACACCACGTATTTCAATGCAAATTATTGAGGGGAATTATTTTTTTTTATGTAAGTAATGTTATATAAAGGAACTTAAACCAGTTAATTCAGTATTGCATAACATTTTGCAGATTGCTTATTTGTCTGTAGGTGTTGTTCTCTCAGCTGTAGTTTAGGAGGAGTCTGCTGCACATCTGCACAGGTCACACTGAACAGATTTTTAACAAGATTTGATCCCACTTAGAGAATCACACATATTTACTTTCATATGGTGGCTTGCATAATTCCAACCATGCTGATTACAAAATCTGTGCACAGTGAAAACTTTGAAATGAAAAACATTGGGGGAAAAACCCACTATACATGTTCAACATCAGACTGTCTTCACCTGCATCATCGGACTTACTGTAATCTCTCTGTCACACATGCACACACATGAAGCGCTGCCCTCTGGACACAGATGGGTCCTGAGCCATCAGAGTTACTGGGTGTCACACGGGGTCCTACAGGCTACCTGCCTGGTGTTGTGACTGATTATTTCTATCTTCCGCTCTGTCAGGTGAGATGGAAAATTATACCGGCCTAAGGTGGCGCCCCGTTATTGATATCACTGTTAAAACTCCAGTCCAGCTGCTTGCCTTGCCTGCAATTAAATCTCCATGCTGCTTCCAGCCTGTATGTGTGAGACAGAGAGTAATAGGCCCAATAGTTACTGTAACAAAACAATAATATGATTCACTATGACAGCATAACAACCAGATATATATATCAATGCAATATATGACACAGGAGTTAATGGGGTATTATTACCATTCCCAAACAAATGGCAGCATCCCAGCAAAGAAGGTACTAAGTGGACTTGTTGCAAACAAACAATTAAAAACAACTCTGCAAGCTTACACAGATGGAATTAGAAAGGCGGTCAAGAAAGTCTTATTGCACTCTTCTCTTCTACTTTGCATACAGCAGGCAATATTAGGCGATGAATATGGTAATGGTCTTCATTCTAGTGGGACTATCGCCTTTCAGAGGGGAAGATCTGGTTCTGCTGTTAGATTCGATTAATTCCTCTTCATGCCACTCCTCATTTTTGTGTCCCCCTCTGCTACCACTCCCTCCCCCTTCTTCTCTAACACTTTCAGGCCTATGATATTAGACGAACAATCGCAGAAACAAAACGAGCTGGAACAACCAAGATGGGAACAGATGGCACGTAATTGCCTGGTGGAGGAAGCCAGGGAGTCAATTTTTACCCGTCCTGGGGGAGTTGCAGTTGCAAGAGGGAAAAAAAGTGCAGGTGCATTTGTTCCTGATCAGATAAGGCCTAGAGGAAGCATCTGAAAAATATTCATCACACACACATTAGGGAGAGGAATCTAACAAAAGCGTTGTGGGTGAAACCTGGGATGCAATGGTGAGCTTTCATCAGGGAGAGACGTGTGGCTGAGTCAACAGCAGCAGATGCATCACAAATTAATATCACACTGAAGTGTTACAAAAACTGTAAAACTTTCAGATGGTAGCAGTCTGTGCTAACATTTACCAACATTTTGTGATAAAGTAGCACTATAAATACTGTAATGTGAGGAAGGTTTTTAAAAACTGACAGACTAGATTTTTCAAGAAACTATACATATAAAAATACAATTCTTATTTTTACTTTCACATATATAGCCTAAGAGAAATATTTATCAGCTTTGAAATGGGCATTTTTGTGCATAAAGATAGTTTTCAAATATATTTCTAGAAAACTGTGCTAGCTATTCAGAAGTCTTTGTGGCCCTACTGTACATCCTCTATGTACTCTGACTTTAACAATAATAAACAAAGAAAAAAAACCTTTTATAGAACATAAATGACATAAATGAGAGCTAGATTTACATTGCACCTAGGATTAGAATAACTCATTGAATCAAGCACAAACCCATACATTTCCAAAACTCCTAGACTTAAACAGAAGCTATACTTTTCTAACGTTATTGAAATTCAACACAAACATCTCACCTGCATGCCAAAATTGTAAAATTAATACAGATCGCTTGATTTTGTCAGGGGTGGATCTAGAGAATTTTGGATGGAGTGGCCAGGCTGGGGTGGCCACCCCATCCTGGTTGTTATGGTCACAGAGCAGTGACACATTTGAAATCCATGTAAAAAGCAAAGTAAACCCCTAGTTCTATGAAATAATGGACAACACATTATTTTGTGTAAAAATGAGACGTGTAGTGTTTTCTTTAGCTAATTTTGGCTGTCACTCCTTATTTACTTCGGGCCGGGGGACATCATCGCTGCTGCACAGTGGCTACTTCAGTCACTACAGAACTATGAATGCAGTTGAACTATCAGCAAGTTACGGCAAAATGTAGCCAAACTAAAAGATGAATTACCTGTAGTTCACTGCTCCCCAACACCGATTTCACTTTCAATAATAGACAAGCATCACATTCTGACTCTGGCAAGGATGGTACCAGCAGTGGCCAGTCAGATTCTGAGGGTGGCTGGTGCCACCCCTGGCCACTCCCTTGGCTCCACCCATGGATTTTACAGTGCCAAATGATGAAATGTTTTGGAGGACCACTATTAAATTAACTTGGGATATTGCAGAAAATAACATTCCATGTAACTAGGAAATATATAACAAATGACAGTGTCAAAAAGATCAACACATTTACCTGCTGTTCTTGGTTAAACGCTAATGTTTGTTATGTTCTCTGTCTCAGTTTAGCAACATTTGCTAATTAGTGCAAGACAAAAAGTACGCCTTAGGCTGGAGGGAATGTCACTACTTTTGCAGTCCTAAACTGAACAAATTAAAGTAGTGTACTGACAGCAGCTAGCTCTTTCCATTTTTTATGCTAAACTAAAATAACCAGCGTCTGGCTGTAGCTTCATTTTTAGCAGATAGATATGATCCTGTAATCAGACCCATGGTGGTTCTAGGTGGCCGTCATTGCCCTCACCTCTGTCTACAATCAGTTTGGTCTTGTGGCTTCACCTAATTGCTTACTGTTTATGTGTTGGTGTCTGTATTCTGATCTCACACTCAGTATAGCCAAATAGAGATGAAAGTGGTGTATGGTGTGTATGGTGTATATTTAGTACAAAACTAACTGAACAGTAGTAAAGTTAAGATATGTGTTTATCTAATCAGTCTGATGCAAGTTTTTCACACATTGATATGAGAGGGTTAAATCTGTCATCACTACAAAGGTGGATTACACTATTTGTTTGCACCCACTTCATCCTTGGACATGAATCAGTCACATACTGTCCTGAGATGAATTCTTTTTTCTCAGTCCTCTAAGCTCTGACCACATCTGTTCAATTACCAGCATGGAAAGTGCATTACCACTGGCTTTGTTGTTGGAGATGCTTGATTTTCTTAGTAAAAAGCAGATGAATTTATAATGTTGTGATCCCCTCTCTTGTGAATCTCTTCAGCGGACCGAGGCCTGGGATCAGAATAAGCATTTTGATGAGCTATAGGCCGTCTCTTCTTTTTACAATCCCAAACTTGCGCTGCCTGCCCAATATCAAACTAATAAATTACAGCCCCCGTCTCCCACATAACTCACTGATAAATAAAAAAAAGGGTCTGCCATAGTGTGCAGCTGTGACCCAGAGTTACCTAGCAACAGGTCATGCCCAGACGTGATGCACAAGGTAGAGATACACCTCTAAGGAGCGGGAGAGGAGGGAGGGATGGAGGTGGAGGAGATGGAGGAGATGGAGGAGCAGGGAGGAGGGAGGGAGGGAATGTTTCTCATCCTCACTCTCTATGACCCTTGACAGATAGAAAACGCACTCAGAGGAAACGGTGTTTGATTGACAGGGATATTTGAGGAACCTGAGACTCCTTGGTTTCTCCATTAGTGTTTTCAGGCCAGACTCTGAGCTGCTTTATGTCAGTGAGAGTTGGGAAGAGAACACACTGGTCTAGTTTTATGAAGATATTGACTCATAAATGCCATAATAATAAACATATTCATTCAGTTAAGGTATATGAAAAAAAAATAATATGTATCTTGTAAATCCACATTTAAGGTGAAGCATCAAGGAAATAATCAGATTTTGTTGTTATAAGTTCCCTCTGAAAAGCTCCCATCTCCTTCTCTATCTCCTGAATACATGCATTAACACACAGAGCGAACACATTTACCACAGTGAAGTACACAATCAGCTTTCCAACCTCTGCTCCCAGAGTATTGTCTGATGAAAACCCTAACTGACAGCCCTAAAAAGATTGAGCAATAGCACTAGAGACGCACATCCACAGCGGTGTACAATGTCGTTGCCAGAACAGTGCAGCATGGAAATGAGAGTGTTCAGTCCATGCCCCCCCACATCCTCCACCCTTCCTCTGTTGCCCGTGCGACAAACCCTCAAGGGGACTCTGCAGCTGTGTGGGGTTAGCACATGGTCGAGTTAGGGGCCACACACACACACACAAACACAGCCATTGCTTTTTGTGAATATGGAATATTTATGCTGTGTAAACTGTATTAAATTGTGCTTTAATGAGAATAGTTTGTTGGGAAGAGTTTTAAAATCTGAATGCGAAATGCTGTTTTAGGATAATGTAGTTGGCATTTTGATTGGTTAAAGCTGCTGTAATCAATATTTTTACATTATCAACAGAGATCAAATGACTATATAAAAGGTATAAACCCACAGAAAATTATTCTTGGGTTCCCCTTGGCTCTGCAAACAGTTTTTGTCTTTGCACTCTCTTTCGCTTTTCTTGCTCACAGCCTTAATGTTTTGGTTCAGTGTCACTCTCATTTTCAGCTACAGAAAACAGCTGTTTTTAGTGAGAAAGCTATAAGAACTCGATGAACAATACCTGCTCAGTGCCAAACAGTGGACAGGTTATCAGCTAGCTGGTTAGCTAGTGATAATGAAGATAATGAAGCATTTAGGAGAGACAGATAAAAAGAGTGTTAATATTGAATTAAAAATCATCAGGTGGTTTGTCCAGGGTTTTACCCAGTTTTTTCAGACAGCTTAGACACTCTTTTGCATCAGCTTACTGGCTTAGCCATATTCAATATTTGTTAGTAGGGTTGTGATGACACACAATATTGGGTTCACGAGAATGAGACAAGATATTTTAAGACAGCTTTTGCCTTGACAAGATCTCATGGCATGTTAGCTACATTAGCAATTTCTGTAAAATAGGCTACATTCTGCTATCTCTGTTGTTTCCATTCACAGGAATTACTCCCCAACAAAGTTAGAGCCTACTTCATGTGTTCTTTGTGGAGGTTAACCTTACTGATGGTAACTACTGTCCTGAGTTGACCATACAAAGAAATATCCAGTCAACTGTTTGATTAGCTTGGTGATGCTGAACAAACATTTGTCCAAACACTGATTTATGACTGACAGGTCATTCCTGTTACCAGCCTGTGTTTCGTTTTGTGATTGAGTTACCTCTCTGTTATTGTTCAGCACATATAACTCACCTTTCTTTTTACATTCCATTCTGAAATGTCACCTTTTCATATTCATTCGGTTTGAGCTTTCCACTAAAACACATATGGGGACTGTGCCTAAGTCCTTCTGTGGAAGGAAAAACCCTGATATCCAGATTAAAGTCAGTCTGGAGACATCTATTTTTAATAGTTACTACACTCCTTCTCAATTATTAGTCTCATGGACTGTTTTGTATCATAATTAGAATTTTTAATCTTTTCTTGTTGGCCAGTGAGTCTGTAGTTCAACAACTATGAACCATGAAATTTGGTACAACTTGTCCTCCTCAGGACTAATTGTACTACATTTTTAGTTAACCTTTTAACATTTTATTTAGTGCCATCATCCGAATACATTTTAATTTGAGCAACATGGTGTGGGATGTGCACATCCCTGTGCAGTTAATGGACAGCCTACTTGCAGTGGTACTGTAATTCACAGCCAGCAAACATGACGTATGCCATCAGAGGCTGGTGTGAGTAAAATGGGCATCCATCACAGATGCTAACAACTCTGATTAAAAATACATAATCTGCAAGCGGCCCCCTGATACCACTGTCAAGCCATTTTGGGTCTAATTGCAATTGGTCTCCGTTATGATCAAAGGCAGGTCACACCTGCTCGCCTTTAGCTTTCGTTTCGCTGATTACACTTTCAAATTTCATCAGCGTCAAGTTGATAGATATGAAATTATGGGGTAAACCTGTTTACTCATGGTCAACACCATCACAGTCCCAAGTCCCATCCTTTTCCTGGACTCCCACCTTGTTATTCCGGCCACAAAGACTTCCGCTCCATGTGAAATAAATTCAAGTGTTTTTTCAAGCAACAAGGAAAAAAGAAGGGGTTAAAAAACACAGCCACCAAAGACACAGTGAAGCTCCTGATACAACACAATACAAAAGAGACAACTGAGCCAAACTGCTTCTCCCCTTTGCATCTTCACCTTACCCACCACCTGTATCTCTTGGGGTGTGAGTGAGTGACAAACCATGAGGAGGAAGAGTACCAAGCCTTCACTCACAAGTCTTTGCACCCAGCGCTCACCCAATTTACACCTCTCCCTTTCCTGCAAACCGCACCCAGGATCCCCTGGTGACAGCACCATGCGAACCGTCACCTCCCTGCTGGCATTACTGTGTGTGTGTCTTGGAGAAAGAGGGTATGTTTGAATGTGCAAACAGAGTGGAGGAAAGAAGAGGAGCATGTGTAGTATCCTTGTGGTTAGCAGCTTTAAACCTTCAGAGGGTTTTTTGCAAAGCCAGGTCATTTTGTTCAGTCCTTCAAGGGAAGTGTACAATAAGAATATGACTTTCAGGTTAAAGCTAAGATTAGGGTAAAGGTTAAAGTTAATATTAATTATGGAACACATTTGAGATTCAATAAAGATCTGCTGCCTCTGAGAGCAGAGTTAATATGGAGTGAGCTGATAGATGCTTTTATAGTGCTTACACACCACTCGCTTCTTTTTTAAAAAGGACAATGAGCAGAAGAGCCATTTAATGCAGCTGCTTTAAACAAGAACTAAGGAGAGAATGTTAGCAACAAAGATCAGCCTGAGGGCAGAGCAGATCAGAATGACCACTATCTCAGGATGAAGAGGAGCATTTAATAAAGGGATACAGACAGCTTGTTCAACAATAGTTTGCATACACTAACAACTACTGAGCACTCTCGGAAGAGGTGATGATGACAGATGATTGTGTGATTGTGTGGTTTTTAGGATTTCTGACCCACCTAAAAGCCTGAGAGCAGTGAAGCACACCTTACCAGGAATGTGGGCAGCTATAAGCAAAGGATCTTTTTTTAATGCTCTTGGAAGTTTTAAACACAGCCCAAAAACCCATTACCTTCTGTTTTCTGTTTCTTTGATTCATGCTTTTTTCTTACTAAAATAAACATGTTTGGTCACAACCATGCTTTCTTTCAATCAAACCCCAGTTAAGCAAAGAGACAAACCATAGATGGACGCAGCTGCTAGCTGGTGCACAAAAATTCATGCTTGATTTGTGAGTTATAGGCCTAAATTTCACTTTAGTTAATGGAAAAGTGCTCACACTATAATTATCTTAGGATATATAGTGTATAGGGTTGTGATTAAGGAGAGAATGAATGCAGAGAAGAGAATGTGATTAAATAAAAAGTATGTCTATGTGCATGTGTATCAGCATCACAGTGACTGCCCTGTCACACCTTAGGTTACTGTAGAGGCAACTCTCAGGGCCTCGAAAAACTGCACAGTCAGACTAAACCCACTCCCTCCTGAGCTGAATCCCACTTTTAAGTAATTAGTAAATTGACTAAAAAATTATTTAAAAAAAACACATCACTGACAGGGTTTGAAATGATGTACCTAATGTACGCAAGACCTGTTTAAACATCTTGACAGGATTAGAGTGAAGTTAAACTGCTTTGCGAGCACAGTTAATTGAAGCGGATGAGGTTTTTAATAAAGCGTGCAGTGTTAGCAGCTGACAAATAGCTCAGCTGACACACAGGGGAAATTGCATTTAATGGCATCAGGTATGTGCTTTGCAAAAGCTTATCACATTACACTGGTGGGTGCACACACACTTGCAAGCACACATGCGTAAATGTACACACCTTGTTTTTGTCTTCACTTGTGGGTGTGTGTATGTGTGCATGTTGTCCCACATGCATACATTAATTTTTACCTGAGCCAGTCAAGGTGTTTTTCCCTCATGGATCCAAATTATGGTTGAGCGGGATGCCTCATGGAGCAAGTAGATAGGTAGGTTCGTGTATGTAGATTGTTGGGTAGACTGACAGACAGACCCATTGTTGTAGCACTGTAGGATTTTCAGGTTAGCGTAGGGAATATATACAACTGGAAGAAGAACCTTCTGCAACTGTGTTTAATTTAAGTATGTATGACGTGCACTTTCAATTAAATTTAATTGAAAATTTGTCTTATAATGGTCAAATCTTCATCAAAGTTAAAATAATTAAAGATTGTAGGAAAGGATGGTTCCTCTCTCCTCGCAGTTTCTTCTTGCATTTTTTCTTTGCATATTACATGGGTGGGACTGGGATGCAAGGAAGAGACCCAAGTGAGGGATTTAGCGTGTGTTGATGGTGATTAAGGAGCATGTCAACTAGTGCCACAGTGTGGCTCATTGAAGTGTTTTAATAGTTTTTGAACAGTGAGGTTCTACGGCAATAAGCAACATGAGACTGTGGGATTGGGTCAGTCCTTTCATGGGGTTTGTACATAAAAGATGTCATACATATAACACTTCATGAAACTATGTTGTACCTGAATACACACTATACAGTACATACACACAAGCCAGAAAGCAGAGAAGGAGCTTGGCCTTTTTTTTTTATTTAAGAGGTTGTGTATCCAGCGTGCACTGGGGAGGTTTGCAGCCGAGTGTGAAGCGGCTGGGATGAGAATCAGCACCTCCAAATCCGAGGCCATGGTTCTCAGTCGGAAAAGGGTGGCTTGTTCCCTTCAGGTTGGTGGAGAGTTCCTGCCTCAAGTGGAGGAGTTCAAGTATCTTGGGGTCTTGTTCACGAGTGAGCGAAGGATGGAACGGGAGATTGACAGGCGGATCGGTGCAGCTTCTGCAGCAATGCGGTCGATGTACCGATCCGTCGTGGTGAAGAAGGAGCTGAGCTGTAAGGCGAAGCTCTCGATTTACTGGTCAATCTACGTTCCGACCCTCACCTATGGTCATGAACTTTGGGTCATGACCAAAAGGGCAAGATCCCGGATACAGGCGGCCGAAATGAGCTTTCTCCGCAGGGTGGCCGGGCGCACCCTTAGAGATAGGGTGAGGAGCTCGGTCACCCGGGAGGAGCGCAGAGTAGAACCGCTGCTCCTCCACATCGAGAGGAGCCAGCTGAGGTGGCTCGGGCATCTGTTTCGGATGCCTCCTGGGCGCCTTCCTAGGGAGGTGTTCCGGGCATGTCCCACCGGGAGGAGGCCCCGGGGAAGACCCAGGACACGCTGGAGGGACTATGTCTCTCGGCTGGCCTGGGAACGCCGCGGCATTCCCCCGGAGGAGCTGGAGGAAGTGTCTGGAGAGAGGGAAGTCTGGGCATCTTTGCTTAGACTGCGGCCCCAGTGACCCGGTCCCGGATAAGCGGAGGAAAATGGATGGATGGATGGATGTATCCATTTCGTCCAGATAATTTTGTGTGTGGATCCACTGGATGCCATAAAGGCAAGAAACTGTCAGAAAGGACAACAGGACAACATGAATTATTTCAAGTGATATGTCAGGAGATCGCCGCATAGATGCCCTTTAGGAGTTGTCAGTTTGATATCTCACACAGTAGTGCACATATGCCCCTGCACATTACATAGACACATGCACAGCGTCCAGAGTCTGGCCCTGTCATATAAGAGGACAATTAGAGTGTCTCATTTTTCCCTAATATCAATCACACGGCTCATGAATAAAGACACTTTGCTCCTTACATCTTCATACAATTGCATCTGCCCCTTGAGCTCCCCCTCTGATTTAGGAGCAATGCCTCTTGGGTATAAGGCGCTCTCATCACCACAACTCAGTGTGAGCCACTGCAGTCAATAATAGGGAACAAAACAGAGGCGGCAAGGGCCTGGTTTCAAACTAGATCAGATCCTCCGGACGTGTGTCACTCTTCATTAGGGAGGCGGGGTAGCAGGGGACGCCCTTAAGGTGAGGATGGCCACGGAGGAAGGAGGGAGGGGGGTAGTGGCAGCTGTGGAACAATGACACAATCTGTGCCCAAGGGCCCCTCAGGCCAAACACCAGCTCTCCTCCACCCTGAACTGATCTCTCGCCTCTACACCCAGTGAGGAGGGAGGGAAGAGAGACAGAAATAGACCAGTCACACTCAGTGGACTCTCTGTCCAGACTCGGTGTACTCAAGACAGGGGCTGACACTCATGTAACACATCACATCAATGTGTCTAATGTCATATTCATAGAAATGTGACTGGTTTACCTCAAGCATGGGTGGTTCCCCTTACAGCACAGCAGCTTGGATAATGTCAGGTATTAATTTTTCATAGCCTCCATTAAATTAAGCACTTTGATTCACTTATTATTAATTTATACTGATTGCCGCAATGTTGGTGTACATGCAGGCAAAGGCAATGTCTAAAGGATATGCCTCTCTGGGATTGCCATTTGGGAAGCCAGTGATCTTTTCACAAGGAGCAGTGAACATTTCTTAGTGTAGTTATCTGCACAGTTGTTAAGCAGATCTATGACTTTTAAGTTTTCACTTCAAGGGAAACATCACACCCAGGGAATAGTCTTAAAAGTGTATTGTCAAAGCTAGAGCTGCAACTGACCATATCCTTCATTGATTAATAGGTTGATTGTTTTGTCTATAAGAATTCAATAATTCCATATCACAATTTCCAAAAGTCCATGTTGTGCCTGCCTACACGTGGCTACAGGGATGAGTGCAGGGTGAGCGTTAAACAAAATGTAGCTGGATTCATAGCAGTTGCCATGTGTTGTATCAAGTACAAGTTTTGTGACATGTAAACTGACTGGTTAATGTGTTTTGTGTAACACTCTGCAGTTAGCTAGATGGTAATGCAGCACTGTTATTTTTCTTACATTAGCTTGTTTGTTTGCCACTGTAGGCTGAGAATGGTGATTGTAAATTGGTATTAATGTTGCTCACAATGTTGTGCTGAGATGTGCAAATGAAAATATGCTATGATCAAAAAAAAAACAAACATAACTCTGCCATAAGTCTGTATCATTGCAGCTAATGTTAAAATAACTAATGAAGACTAATTCTTATACTGTGGCTGTATCTGTGGTTAGACTATAGACACCGCTGTGGCTGTTATGAATAATAATGTGTTAAGCTGTTATATGTGTAGCTAATCTACACGCTGGCGTGACTCGACAGTTGGCTTGCATTTGGCTGAGCCAGTTGTTAACTCCAGTTGTGTAATTGTACACATTTGTTATATCCAATAAAAGAACCAGGTTCATGGTGGGACTGTTTGGATTTACAGTGCTGTCGTGTTGGTCAGTGTATTAGCAAGCTGTAAAGAGTAGCCAGCCAGTCACAGTCACAGCTGCAGCTAACATCCCAGCAAGTCATATAGCTACACCTACAGTATGGCCATTCACCATGGCATTAGCTACAGCCATAACTACAGCAAAAGGAATGGCTACAGCCTCTTGACTGTATCAAGATGGACAACATCTTCCCCTGAAGTGAAGCCACCACAAGTCGATTAAGTACAAGCCTGTTTTTAATAAGTTATTTGATGGTATTATATATGGTTATTTGATGTATTTCAGATGAGTTGAATGACAGCCTGATAATCACAGCTCCAGCTCTGGTCACAACTGTGCAGAGTCTGGTTGCAAAATGCATCACAAAAGCAAGATGAACTCCCCTGTACTGGTGATATTTTGGCTTCACTTTTGCATGGTGACAGAAATATATATCATATCAAATATATCATATATCACACTGTGCTGTGATATCAGTGCAACTGATGTTTGGGCAACATACATATTTTTGTCATTAGCTATACATCAAACTAATAACCTTGTCTAAAAGGGGACAATGGGGGCTGTGACGGAGGCCGCGGCACTCTCCTGCCACATGTAGATGGCACACACTTGCCTTATTAGCCAGGTCAAACATAATCAGTGATAGACACGGCAGGGCTGCTTAATTATGGCTGGCAGCTGGCAGCAGGGGCCTTCCTTTAGGGGCCAGGTTATGCCCGTGCATGAACCCACCCTCCACCCCCCCACCCAATCCTCCTCCATCCTCCACCTCCACCCACACACACTGCCCCAAATGTAGAATAAATCTAACCTCCCTTTTGTTTGGAATGAAGCATGTGGCAGCCCCTTCATTAAAAGCAATAATAAAAATGTGGACAGAATTTGAGATTAATGGAGGGGAATGGGGCATCAAATTAGTATAATTGTGGGGTAAAAATAGTGCGTGCATGTGTGTTTGTGTGCATAAAAGTCATAAATATATACTTCCAACAAGAATGAATTCTTTACCTAGAACAAACCAACAAAGCACATGAGCTATTAGAGGGCTCAGATTTTTCAATTTCATAACACAGAATGCCTGACAGCTTGTTTGCTGCACTTTGGATGACACAACAGATGTATTCACACGGCAGCCTCCTCCCACCTAGGCAGAACGCATCCTGAAAAGGCACCTAAGCTACTGTCACATACAGCTTGTAAATCTGCCCTTAAATGAGAGCAAGCGAGAGCCCAACTCCTGTGTGCCTGCCTGCCTGCTGTGTCACTGAAGAGATATGGCTTCATGAAGTTTGTAATGAACACAAGGGGGAGAAAGAAGCAGTCACGGGCTGATATATTGCTTGATTATATTTCCTTTTCTACTAAATGTTGCTGCGGAAAAAAACAGTCCACTCTGTCTGCGCATGGGGCCAAAACAGCTGTATGTCTGAGAGACAGAAAGAGAGACATTGTTTGAAGCTGCAAGCAGTTGTGCACTCTGATCTTCCAAGGCTGCCTGTCTTCACACACACACACACACACACATATATGCAGGGCCTCCCGATTCAGCCCCCTCTGGTATATTGATCCACTTCATTCTGGCTGAATGAGATGCAGACAGCATCCCAGCACCCAGACCGCTCATAATCATGATATAACACACGGCTGTATTGAAACCTGCCATAGGAAGGCATAAATCGGATAATGCAACAGCCGAGATAATGAACAATATCAGATGACATATTGATGTTGTCATGCACGGCCTTTAATGAAACATAACTGTGTGTAGTGTGGTGTTAGGTCAGAATTGGTACCGGAGCAGGTACACAGCTGCAAACATGTTTTTTGTCCTTAACACTGCTCCATACAGTGTGCAGGGGCAGCAGCTTTGTGGCAGGACCTTGGACAGAGCTCCATTCAGACTCGAGAGCCACTGCCTGTTGTGTGTCAGTGCATGGATGGGTGTATATATACAGTATGTGTTAATGTGAACTTACATCCACTTTCCTCTCCTCTTCTGCTTTCTTGCCCTTCAGCTTCTCCACCCATCACATCACACTGTAGCCATGGCAACTATTCTTATCGATCCAGTGCTATCTAATACCAAATGTTTCTCCAAACCAAAAGTTTAACAATCAGGCAGTCATTAGTGACTCGCCGGTGAGGCGACGGCTCCAGCAGAACACAGTGGTGGGAGAGAGGTTTGCTTTCTGAGCTGGTTAGTCTGGCAAGAAATCAGTTTGGTAAAAGTACAACAACAGCAACATGCCGCAAATGCACAAAACACAACCACAACTGTGAAAACTTTTGTTGTTTCTGTTTCTCTTATGCTGTGTATTTCATTATCTGCATGCTCCTCATGTGTGCTTTCCTAATTAGTTTTGTCTATCTGCATGTGCTCTCTCTGTCAGAGCCATTGTATATAAACCAATGCAACAAAGACAATAACATGTAATGCAGACATTAAAGCATGACCAGCAGCTAGAGGGCATGTTTGGGTTTATGTGAGGAAGGATGTGTCACGCTTACTTTATGTCAGCAGCCATGGATAGCTAGTCCGGGTTAGGGTGCACACTCTGATATTTCACCATGTCTGTGTTCTTTTAAACTCGTCGCATTCAAGCCAGTGTTTGCATCCCGCAGCAGTGTGGACTTTCATACCAGAGCTCTCTGTCTGCAGCTCTGGGTGTGGGTGTGGAATGGAAAACAGACAAGAAAACCTTCCAAAACATAAGAATATGACAAAGAGGAAAAAGTGTTTGAGAGAAAGGATGAATGAAGAGAAAGCTTATTACCAGAAAACAGATGGCCCCCCAATTCACAGTGGCCCCACAGGGACCTGGAGGGACAACTCTTTGCACCTCCGGGTTACCAGCACTGCAGAGAGGGGCGGGGCGCTTAAACACAACTCTGTATGTGTGCACTTGTGTTTGTTAACTTGTAAACAAAAAGTAAATTTGTGACATTTCTGGCAAGGTGCCACTGTTTGCTCAAACCCGGTTTTAAGATTTACCTAGAGTTTGTGTGCAAAGACTGTTTTGTTTTTGAAAGGTGATGACAACGCAGCAGTTCCACGATGTTGCCTCTGAGAAGGAGCTGCTGCTTTTTATGAAATCTACAGCACTTCCATGTTCAAAACATTGGAATAATCTTTTTTAAAAAGCACACACATACATTAGACTTCATCTTTTATTTCATCAAACCCATCATTCATCATCATCACTGCACAAGCTAATGTCACAACATCCGTAAAATGAGATCTCACACGCGCTCAAACATTCACACCCTTTCAGCGTTATGTGTGCATATGCAACTGTATGAGTGGACACACACAGATGACAGGCAGTGAGTGGAAATGAAGGATTTGGAGTTCCATCCCGTTACATTATGCAGCAGATGGCGTTCAGGCCAAGCCCGGCCAGGCCTCTCCCAGGAGAGAGAAAGAGGGGATGAGAGAAGATGGGGGAGGTGTAGAAGGAAGGGGTGAGGGACAAAGCAGTTGTCTTTTTTTTTACCTTGCATAAATGCTCTTGTTTGTTTCCTTTTTTTTCCAGCAGACTCGATCTTGGTTCTCCTGTGAAACAGAATCCTCGTCGTCTCCTCTCCTGTCCCTCTCTTCCACTATCCTCCCCCATCCTGCCCAGCTGAGGCTACACCTGAGCCCAACCATGAAGGCCCTGACCCCAGCTGACCCTCCTCCAAGAAGAAGGAAGCAGAGGACAGAGGAAGGAAAAGGTGAGAGTGGATGGAACAAGAAATCGTGGTAAAAAGCTGCAGGGAAAAGAGATCACAGAGGGAAAAGTTAAAAATTTCATGTTATTTTTGTTGTTACTTCTCAGGTAGAATAGGACATAATTAAATCTTCGTCTGTAAAGCAGGTGTATACCTTGACTAATTTGAACGAAATTCACATACATATGCACCACAGCTGACTTGATCAAATGCCACAGTCAACACACACACACACACACTGATGCGGCCTGTTAAGTCCCCCAGATCTTTGCCCCCAGCGCTTTTTGTTTTGTGTTTTCCGAATTAATTGAGCCAACGCTCAAGTGTGAGGCCAGATGTCACTGCAACCTGTGGGGATTATTAGAAATCTGTTTCCCTCATTGTTTACATAGACCCCTTCAAACCACAATGCCTTGCACTCTTTCTGCTGAAGTTTCAGAGAGAAACAAGCCCGGAACCAGATTGCTAATGTACAAAATAACAGTCTCCGGCTCCAAGAATGGACATTGAGCCTGGATGGCGCCATGTGGGACATTCTGTGACTTTTCTGTCCCACCTCCAATGACCATGGCCTGTGCCCAGTGGCCACCAGGGGCTCCCTGATGCCCTCCCAGTTTGGCTCGGGTAGCGCCATGCTCCTTGGCAGAGCTCTGGGCCTAATGAACTCATCAGCCAGCTGGAGACCCTGGATGGAGGGACAGGGGCAGCTTGGGGGAGGCAGAGAGGGAGATATGAGGAAGAGGAAAGTATGGGAGAGCTGAAGATAGTTCACCAACAAACTAGGTGAGGCAGGTGCAGCTTCAGAGGGGGACTGAAGGCCAAGACAGGAGAGTCAGCGGGAAGGAGGAAAAGGTATGGGAGACTGAAAACATAGGTCTATGCTGGGGAGAGAGGAACGGTTTTATGGTTAGCTTTACCTTTAAGCTCGGAAACAGATCCACGACTACAAGACAAGCTGATAGGACTTTCTCACTATGTAGTGAATCACAGCTAAAGTTTGTAAATGATCAGAACTCAGTCACACTTGTTGGAGCAGGGTACAGGCTTGGTTTGTTGCATTTCTGTTTTTGAAGGACTTGTACTTCTTCTTCATGCCAGAGAGCGTACATTAAGTTTTTACAGGAATGAGAGAATCTGATATGTGGTTTTGTGTGATTTTCAGAACACAGCTGGGTTGTTTGCTGACTAATAATGCCTCCGCTTGCTCGCTGAAGTCACACTTACGTATGTCAGCATCATCAACAAAACACTATCATCCTTCCTCCCATCTCACTGTTCCCTCCTGCTTTCAGCTCCCAGTGTGTGAGTGTGTGTTGCTACACGTCCATGAGAGAGAAAGTGAGCACCTTTGTGTGTCCATATGTGTCTGGGTGGCAGAGAACGCGCTGGACGCCCTGCTGGGAGCACAGATGGTGCCGAGGCCTGCCACGACAGCACTGACGATGGCCACATTCTCACATGGGACCCCCAGTTTTCTGGATCCCACACCTCCTGTTCAGGCCTGAACCAACACCACCCCCACCCCCCCACCACCACCATCGACTACCACAAAGACACACACACAAGGCCAGGGTCCAGGCCACTGCCTATTTCACTCAGCTGGAAGAAAAGACAGAACACATGGACAAGTTGGCGTTCACACGCTGAACCACAGTGGCTCCCTGTGTGTGAGTGTGTGTCCAAGTGAAGTAAGCGATGAAAATGTGAAAAGTGTCGAGTTACATCACTGTCAGATTTAAAGTTTCTGGGGCTAAAGGACCGGTCGCCACTGTCTCCTTTTTGCATCTTACAAACTGCCTTTTCTCCCCCTTCATCTTCATTTTTGCACACTTTCATTTGTCTCCTCTGTGTCTGTGCTTCTCCGTCTTCTCTGTCTAGCCTCTAATTTCTTCTCTCTCCCCTCTTTCTCTCCCAGATGCCCCCTGTAGCTCGCCCTCCACCTGAGAGACGCCTCATACATCTCCTGACAAAGTGACTAATCCTTCCCATTTCACAGCTCCATCCCACTGCTCCCTGGCAATGCTCAAAACTGGGTGTATGTGTTTGTATGTGTGTGTGATAGGTGACAGGTGGGAGTATGTCACACGAGTTCAAGGTGTTTTTTGTTGTAACAAGCAGCTCAGACAGCTGCAGGCTCTACCGACTGATTACAGAAATAACTCCATCACAGACGTAGCATCAGAGTGACATCACTTCCCAACTTCTTGATGACAGCTTTGTTAAAATGAGGTCCACCTACAGAAACAAAAAGAGGATAGATTTATGGCCTTTAAGGTGTGCACAATTTTTTGCTCTAGCCTGGAATACAATTTGATCCTTTCCAAAAAAGATCAGATTTCAAATTTGCATCTTATTTCCAGTGAAACAATATTAGGTCTCAGCTGGATTGGTGATATAAGACCTGCAAGAAATAATCAGAACCATAAATCAGTGATCTGCCAGTTCTGAGTGATGATGTGAACCACAGTAAGAGCCCATTTAGCAGAACAAACGTGTTTTTCCTGCTGCCAATGAGAAGTGACAACTATCTACAAACACCAAAACTGTGCTCAGATAGGAGGTGAAGCAAATATTTTGCCTTCCCTTAGTGCACAAATTTTACCCCTTGTTGTACCAAGGCTCGCAAATGAAGCCAGTGCAAAAATGTTAAAACCTGCAGTTCCTCAAATGGCCACTTGAGCATCTTGACAGTAGGAATAAACATGTTTACAGCCTGGTCTCTACAGCTAGTTTCCCCTTCCATGACAACTGCACAGGGGGTACATTTTTATGTAACTCGCTCCTTCAGATTATATAGAGGCTAAAAGTAATGCATAACTAAGGGCGTGGCTGCTTTGAATGACAGGTGAGAGGGTCCCTCCATTGGTGGCTAGCCGCTAGCTGTCTAGTGAGCTCCACTCATGTTCCACCTTTTTGCCCATGTTTGGATAAGGTGGAGTTAGCACTGGCTTAAGACTCTTACATCACGATATTTTGTTAATAATTCTGATGCTTGATCTCTCCCTGTGTTTACCTGGGCAGGTCGTAGATTCCAGTTAGGTGGGGTAAACACCAGCCTATTGTGAGGCTGCACCTGTTGTTAGTGTTTTTATGCCTTCAAGCTGGTGATAGTCATGGCCATATGTATGTTCATCCCATTCTTGTGAATGTGTTTTTTCAAGAAGGCTGTAAGGAAATTTCTTCAGATTTGGCAAAAATGCCCATTTGGACTCAAGGATGAACTGAATAGGTTTTGGTGCTCAGAGGTCACTATGACCTCACATTCATCCCATTCCTGTGAACCTCCCTGTTTGGCAGAGGCATACAACCGCAATGTGGTCATTCTAGTTTTTTTCCTTTTTCTTGCGGTGTCAGTCTGAGTTATGCTGTTGAATTTCCCAGGCTTGAGGAAAGTTGGCTGCAGTTAGAGACAACTAAATAATACCAAAGAAACACAGTCATTACTTGTTACTTCATCAAAATGGTTTGGTTTTGCAAAGTCCAACATGGAATAAACCACTGCGCTGAAAAAACTTTGTAAAAAACTTAACTCAGACCAGCAGCTTTTGATGATGCTGAATGAATGAAGCTGACACTTTTCTATTGTTAGAGTCATACAAAAAAAGATTGGTAGCTTTTATATTGGGGTTCTCTTCACTTTTTAGTTTCTTTGGCTCAGGAACTTGTAGTATTTGGTTTGCAGCCAGAATGGGGTCAATTTTAACTATATGACATGAAAATAAGAAATACATTCTGTTTTCTGGCATATGTCAACTGACTGGTGCTGTTGTGTCACACCAAAGCTATTGCAAGCAGTTTTCCTAAAGAGGAGTATGAGTACACTGAGATTCAGTGCACATAAATCATCTCAGCCAGTCCAGTAAAGACTTCGACCAGCACCGTCATGACTAAGCCAAAAGTCATCCTCTGGTGACTACACCACCCTGCAGTTTGCCTCCCTGTCTCCAGAGTCAGTACATCAGCTGTGGGATGTAATTGCTGCAGGCACAAACAAAACAGCCTTGGAGGGGTCCTTCATGTCTTTGGCCCAGAGCCGTGCAAAATGAGGAGGGGTTGGTGCGACGCAGACCGCCAAGCACAGACCATCTCCACTTCTCTGTCTGTGGAGCTATTAGGGTGGTGGGCTGTGTGTGTGTCCGTGGGTTCCAGCTGTCAGGAAGCCTCTGTCTCCTGGTTCTGACATACAGTATCTCTGATACACCCCGCTGTGAGTCTCTCTATGTCACACACCCGTCACGGACCCGGCCAGAGCCCAAGGCGAGCTGTCTGTCATCTCACACACATGCATACATTCCCTCTCTGTTGCTCTCTCTCACACACACGTGGAGTTTTCACTGACATGGTCCTTCTGGCACTGCGGCAGTACTTCTCTCTCTGTCTTAGTGTGTGTGTGTGTGTGTGGCGGCAATATGCATGGAGGTGGCTGCGGGCCACGGCAAGTCATCCGTGCTTCCCCTTATCGTTTTAATCACCTCGTTAGGCGCAGCTAGTCCCCATACGTACTGGCCACTGCCCCTCCTCTGGAACTGTGCCCTCCTGACCCAACACTGGTGGTGCCACTGGGCACAGGGATGCATGATGGGAGGAAGAGAAGCGAAGAGAAACTTCAGAGCACCAGTCAAGTTTTCAATTGAGCATTTGTGCAGGGTTGTGACAATATACCGGTAGATAACATCACTGACCAATAAATATTTATAATTAAAAGAGAAATTAGTCATCTAAATTTGTTAAAATTGTGAATATCTAAATCACCTTAAAAGCTATACTGTAAAATTCAACAATTTTAATCTTCTCCATAGACTAAAGTGATGCAAACAAGTATCTTGATTTAAGGACAACAGAGTAAACCAGATATGAAAAAGGTTCAGTTTAAGTACAAGATATAACTATTTAGAGCACTGATGGCAGGTTCCAACCGGTTTACAAAGGGCTTGACATTATGCCGTTTCTACTCTTTTCCAAAATGCTGAAAGATATTTTAAAAACAAGGCAATGTATGCTTTTTCCATCTGTCTCTGTCACTGAATTGTTGCTGTCTTTCTTTTAGAGAAATGATCCCTTATCTTTCATACCACTCACTGCACTGCTCCTGTTGAAGATTCTTGCTCATTATTGGCTCAGATTGGAACCATGCAGGCTCAGGTGTGTCTCACTGAAGAAATAAGTCAGTCCCACGTTCAAGCTTCATTCAAGATGATTCAAGTCACATCAATGCAATGTTTATATTAAAAACAATAGCAACAAATACACATGTCAAGATATACAAAAACAAGAAGTCAAATATGAAAATATGTTGTTGAATTGTCCCTTTGAAAATCCCTTATCTCTCATCGCATCTCATCTTTGAATGGACTTGTGACTGACAAGGAGCTTCGGAGTTTAAAGTTGAAAATCATCCTTTCTCTTTAAAATCACGATAATTTTTTTTAAAATCACTACTGTTCACTAAAAACACGTGCACAAACTCACAGCACAGACACATATTTATTTATTTTCCAGCCTTTATCATGTACACATCTCTACTTTCCCTTTGCCCACTAGTCCCTCGGGAGGGAGAGCGCTTGAGGGCTGAGGGGCGTGAGGAGAGAAGGAGGGGGTGTGTGTGTGTGTGTGTGTGTGTGTGTGTGTGTGTGTGTGTGTGTGTGTGTCGGGGAGAGAGAGAGAGGGGGTGAGGGAGGGGGCGGTGTTAGACAATACCATTCCTCAAATATATTCCATCCCCTCCGTCCCTGAAGTGAGCCTTTATTAGTCGGGACCGTTTGGATCTTATCTCGCATATGACACTCGTTGGAAGAAAGACTGGAGCAAAAAAGAGGGGGATTATCTGTGAGCTGCCTTCCGATCCACTGATTCCTGACACGGGGAGAGACGCGCTTATCTCGCTCCTTTATCTCCATGTTCCACAGGCGGATGGACGAGTAGCCCTGGCTGCACTTTCACCACTATCTCCCCATCTCGTCTATTGTCTCTGCATCGCTGGGATCACACGGGGGGCTGCCTGATCCCTGCTCACATCATTGCTATCTTTTTTTTAATCGGCACGATCACTAACATTTGATCCGCAAACATTTCCCTGCTTGACGTTTAACCCCTGTATGATTCCCATGTCGCAAATCCGTGGCTAAGAAAGTAAAAAATTGTTTTTTACAATTGTTTTTTTCGTTTTCGTGAGACTCTCTTTAACATCTGACGGTTGTTTGGCCAGTGGAATATGAGTTAATCTGGAGTTGAGGCTCCGCTCAACAGCGTTTTAAGTTGGTTTCAAGAAAAAATAGCCTCCAACTCTTTGTCAAGGTGAGTCTCAAATGTGGAAACCAATTCCCCTAAAAAGAAGTCATATAAATTTGCTTTAAAATGTTTCTATCTCCGTCATATATTTTGGAATTTTTTGCAGCGTCGCCAAACTTGAACTTTCCTTGTTAATAAAAGTAAACAATAGCTAGTGGCTTCATGTCCAGCACATGTCAACATTATTTTTGCCGTCGTGTGCCTCCACGCTGTCAAGTCACCCTGGCTTCAGCCAAGCAGATGTGTTCATCACACTATGACAGATGGCTACTTCTGATTATGTTAATTCACCAAAAAAGGAAGTTGCTCCTTCAAAAATGGCCACAACTTGTATTTTTCTTCTGGATATTAAAAATAAACATGTGATAGAAAACTTAAAAGTGAACATTTATCTAACTGATCGGCTCCTTTTTAGGCCTTGGCCTCTTCTGAATTAACCATTTTTCTTATTTTGGAACATATATTATTTATGGAGCTTAACGTTATTAAGCAATAAACGTAGCCTGCCTTTGGATTTCTGGGGTGGACTGGCACCCAGCTGCGCACCCGCTGTGGGATTCCACATAGTGACAGAAAGCATTTAAAACAATCGTTCAGTTTTTCATGAATTTTCTTTTTCTTTGTGAGCTTCGATCAGCAGCAGACTTGCTGAGAAATGAAGCCTTTTTAACAGATATTCATGTGCCATACATGTGCAGCCTATAGGTCAGTGTTTTCATGGTTGCATTTGTCCATACAGCAGCTTCTTACGGAGGAGTGACAGCCAACAGCGGACAATAAAAATGATGCTGAGCCCGGACCAGGCTGAGGCGGACCTGTCCTGGACTCAGTCCGACCCGGAGACGATGCTCAACGGCCTCAAGTCGGTCGGCTGTGCCTCGGACGAGCCGGCGGAGGGCGAGGACAGGGCCAAATGTAAAGCCGAGCAGCCCCTGAGCAGGGAGGAAAAGAGGAGGAGGCGGAGGGCCACGGCCAAGTACCGCTCGGCCCACGCCACCAGAGAGAGGATCCGGGTGGAGGCGTTCAACGTGGCCTTCGCGGAGCTGAGGAAGTTACTCCCCACCTTGCCCCCAGACAAGAAACTCTCCAAGATCGAGATTCTCAGACTGGCTATATGCTATATCTCTTATCTCAATCACGTGCTGGATGTCTAAAAGTCACCCCCGCCTCCACGAGCACCACAGAGGTGCTCGGGTCGGTAGACTGGACTCAAGCGCATGCTGGGCGTCAATTGGGTACGACACGGTTGGCACGTATAGGCTCGACTGCTAAAGGAGAAAATTGAAAGCAGATGTTTGTAGCTCTCCATAGCTGATATTTGATGCAGACATCCACTACTTAAATTCCCCAGCTTTCAGCAGGTAAAATGAAATAAGTTCTTGGTATCCACAACTCTCTCATGAGATAAGTTACAAGATTAAAACAAATCGGAATAAACGTTCTAATTAATACAAGTTAGGAATTATTTTAGGGAGCAACCTGATATAAAAATCAGAACTGGCTCAGTGGGTCTAACACCTGTGATCATGATCTGACTTCAGCTTTGAGATTTTAATTACACACCAATAAAGTCAGCAAACTTGAACCCGTTAAAAAAATCCAACCAATTCAGCATTCAGGGCCAAACTCTCTAAAATAATGTTTTCCACCGAATTCAACCATCTTGCCCCCGGGTGCTGGGAGTTTGCCATACAGCACCTTATAGGTGACTGAGTTGACCCAGTGTGAGTGATGATTTATTACGATGGTGCAAAGTTGCTCTACTCAACCTTCAGTCCAGACTCACTGAACAAAAGCAACAAGCACCGAGTTGTTTGAGCTCGTAGATGCAATAATAAGGATTATTTTCCGATATACAGTGGGGGAGGATGGGGGAGGATGGGCTGGAAGAACACCGCGGGCATTCATGTTTCCTTCACAAGAGTGATAGAGGATGGAAATTGTGTGTGCGTGTGCGTGTGGGAGGGGGGGGGGGGTCAAAGACATTTTAATTTGGTTTTCCACATTAAATCATCTTCTGAAATTATTTAACGCCATGAAAACACTTCAGCCTAAAACGGACTCCCCTCTTCACTGTATAGTTTGAGCCCCAATAAAACAAACACTGAGGCATTTTTCCGAGCGAAATGAACGGATGTATAAGAGATAGCTGCTTTAGATCTAGTTTAGATGATGTTTTCCATAAAGGAAGAAAAAAGATCCGATGCATAAGTGCCACTTATGACATATAAAATTGTGACATTAGCCTAATCATTTTTTTAAAAGTGTATGGAATTATTTATTTAATTGTGTTTCTATTTAAGGCTAATTTATTTGTGTTGATGTCATAGGCTGGCGTCTTTTTGTAAATGTATATTGTTTGTTGCTTCTATATTTTAGGCTGTGAAATTGAACTTGGAAAGTGATGGTGTTCTCCTCTTTAAAATGGCACTTTCTGTTAATCCATAGCATAACTTATTTGTTTGATGTATATGTTTGATGTATGTCATAATTTCTTTTATTTTTAATGTCACTTCTGTTGTCTATTAATAGCAACGATAAGCACTTCAAAATGGGGTTCAGTGGCCCCATAAATGTTTATTTCCCTAAATTGTTGTTGCTCGAAAAAGAAGAATTTGGCTGCTTTTATTTATTTATTTATTTATTTGTTCAATTTAAAACTGTGTTTAATTGACAGAATAATGATGTCAAATTATGTCAAACAACCAAGGGGTTATTTTACGATTCAGAGTTAAACCTCTTTTTTGCTGTGACCAAAAAATAACAAATTCGAAAAATAGTTTGAATTTATTACCTTCAGTGTCTTGATGTTATATTTTTTTGATTATTGGTTTATTTATTTGTCACTGCTTTGTGTTACAAAATCCAACAAGTAATTTTATAGTGGACAAAACATATCCTCTATCCAAAGATTTTTTGTCTCTTCAGGGTTGTGTAGGCTACTTGTTGCTTTATGCAGATTTTGTAGTAGAGGTATCGTGTGACAGCTGGTTTCTAATGGACAAACTTTTCATATTTTCCGGTGTTATTTTTAATTAAAACGGAAGTACTTGAAAAAAATATTCTGTTTCCTGTTTTAAAATGAAGTCGCGATAGTTTTTGACTTTGCAATGTAGGAAAAAATAGCAAGTGATAGCCACGGCTAATAATCAGCCGGTAGGGATGATGGATGTAGCGCAGGATGACGTCAGGATCACGTACACGTTGTCGCGCGCGCACACGTGTGAGAAGTACACATGCAAATCAAAAAACATACAGAAGGCTTCTAGATGACTATCTGCGTACACATTCAATGTAAGGTGAAATAGTGTCAACACAAAACTCACCTTACTGTCCACGCACATGCAGAGACACACACACACGTACCCACTTAAACTTGGCCTGCTTTACAATCACGTACACAATGCCAGATGAAACAAACCCATGCAGATAAATAAAACTCGCCCTGTCGCCACACACATACACGCACACTAAGTGGTCAGCAGCTAAAGGCAGTGGTAGCCTCCATGTGTGCTCCTGGCTGAAAGGCTCTTTCCATCCCCAGAGAGGGGGCAGGTGTTACTCCAGACGAGCCAAGACAACCAAATTACTGGCCGTCTGGCACCTCCCGTGGGAAACCCGGAGAGAGAGGAGGGATGGGAGAGATGGAAATTTATGAGCGAGCAAGCACTGAGATGTAATATTGCCAAATGATATGAGCAAAAAAAGATCCAAATATTTATATTCATTTGTAATATATACGCCCATTCCCATCGATTGCACTATAAAAAGCTTGTAGTTGAGCTGCAGAATAGGAGATAGTAGAGGATGTGTGAATGCTTTTATCCAAGCCACATTAGATTATCATGAGTAAAACAGTTTTTTGCAGGAGCAGGGGTGGTCCCAGTGGGATTCGAACCCGTCACCCCAGAAATGCCACGGTTAAGCTGTTCCAATTGAGCAATAGAATGCATTAGGTCAAATATGTAAGAATAGAAACAATAAAAATCTATCTACTGTATCTATCTATCTGTCTATCTATCTGTTTTCAGGTAGCAGCTGCAGTGAGGCAGTAATGAAGCCACATTTCTCGTTTCAGGTTTTGTTATTTGTGGTGACTGAAGGTGGCATGAAATGTTCTTTCCTTTTCAGTTCAAGTGCCTCCTGTCCCTCACTTCTGTCAGATTGTCAGTCATCTGTTCTCATTTTACCTTCAGCTGCACTCACAGAGGCCAAAAACGTTTGTGGTGACAAGGCTGTTTTTACTAACCCACTTTTTGGTGATACACAAATAAAAGTATGCAACTTTTAAAAGACAAATATGTTCCTCCTCTTACAAATCAAAACTTTTTCTTAGCTACTATAAAAGATGCCCTTGCTAATTTCTGTAAACAGGTTCTGCTGATACAAGTTGCTCTTTTATAATCAGTGGCATGCCATGGCTAATGTTAGCAAATATTCCAAATATTAATCAGTTTGCTGACTATATTTTTTGAGTTTCAGCTCATTGTTCAGCTGTACCAGTCACAACTGTCATGGTGGTGGCCTTTTGACTGCAGTAGGCTAAAAAGCTTTATAAACATTGCCTGCTCACCACCAAAAGACAAAGTTCAACTAGCCGGTGAGTATAGCGGAGCATTTAGTAGCCAGATATTTCTCTCAAGAATGCACAGAAATCAAAAAGAGTGCTAAAAGGAGACTGACTGTTGGATTCACATTCATCAGGTGGACAGAAACACGGCACCAAATGGATGGTAATGTTCCTAATTTTAGTGTGGCTATTGGAGGTTTGAATATGTAACAGGTTGGCAGAAAGAAAAAGGTCATTGAAGCTTCACTCACAGTTTTTATAATTTCACTGAATGTTTCACTGATGTTTTATTAGCCAGTGTACTGACTGTAAAGCAGTTAGCTGTAAGCTAACTAGCAACTGGCATGTGACCGTATGTTTGGAATTCACCCTATTTATAATGTGGATTTGTAAAACCCCAGGATATGTTTTTTTTTTTCTTTTTTGCTTTTTTAAACAAGTTGAAACATAAATTTGGATTCTAAACAAATGTTCTGTGAAGTTAAAACTCATTTACATACACATTTTTTTTGTTAAAGCTGAAACACAAATTTGGATACACAGTTTTATTTGCTAAAGTTGAAACAAATTTGGGCAAATTTTCACCTAAGTGTGTCTTTTCACTAACTCTATGCACTAAAATTAGCTTTGCTTTCTGTCTGAAACCACAGAAACAGTAAACAGCAGTTTGCATGAGATAAAAATCACTGACACATTTCAGTGTTTGACAGTCTTTTGAATTTCATTGGAACATTTGTCGAATCATCATTCAAACCTGACTAGTCCAATATTTCACTCTGCTCTATTAATGCTTTTACAAAAACACAGAAAGAGAAGAACACCAATATGTTGCACCAACAGATTGTCCTCTTCAGAACACAAAACAAGCTCTGTGATTCTGGCATAGTGTGGAGACAGACTTCTGCTCAGGCTTATTGAATGGAGGAGTCCATCTGTACGTCGCCATGAAGCACTACAAGACCATTTGTGTTCCTCATCCCAAAAGCTTCCGTAGCATCAGTCCTCTTCAATTTATTCTTTACAAACCCCCAGAAGGGGCAGGGGAGAAAAGTGACAGGCGAAGCCCAAACTGCTGAGGGCACTGAACAGCCTGGCTGACAGTGTGGCCGGTGCATGCTTGTGTGTGTGTGTGTGTGTATGTGTGTGTGAGAAAGTACCATGTTTCACCACAACCCCCCACCCTCTTCGCACTGTGGGCTTATGTAATGGTGGAGGCCAAGGAGTGACCATATGTCATGAGGTGTGTGCAGACAGCAGGGAATTATACAGCGGCCATTATCGGCGTTTGGACACCCCTCTCCTCATCATCATTCAGGTACACTCAAAGCCAACAGGAGCACACACATGCACACACAGTACTCTACACACCCATTTAATTCTGAGAGCTCACTGTCTCTGTGTAAATTGGACAGGGAGAGAAAGTATGACAACAAACAGCCATATGTTCACAGTACGAGGAACAACATTTGGGGCTTTTTGTGTTGCCTCATTTTTTCACCCTCTCTTTTATTCTTCAGGTCGGTGGGTATTATGGAAGTGTTCATGTTCAAAGCGAGAACTCCCCAATCAGTATTGCGACTCCTGTCCCCCCTACCCCTTTTCCTTCCTTTTGCCTCTCTCATAGAGGTGTGTGTCTGTGGGAGTGCAAGAAGCATCCACATCCCTGTGTGTGTGTGTGTGTGTGTGTGAAGGGTGCTCATGCAGCACAAGTACAAAACCTGGTCCATGTGTTGAAATGCAGCCCCTGGGATGGGCCGTATTATCCCTCCCTACTTCACCAGCAGGGTCCCGGGGCTCGAGCTGGCTCGTGGCCCTTTGTCTCCAAACAGATGGAAATGGGCAGAGGAGAGGAGAAGCAGAGAATCAGGGAGAGCAGGGGAGGGGAAGGAGGGGGGAGGAATAGAATGGACGGAGGATGGAGGAGGAGAGGGGAGAAAGAGTCAGTCTGTTCTCATTAAGTGCTGTATTGAAGACGACGTCCCCCCACAATGCGTCAGCAGCCGCGGATGGTCCCCCTCTCATTCAGACTCACGCTCGGACCATCTGTACCGCGGGCCTGTCATAAGGTGTGTGCGCATGCATTAGGCCCAATCTGGCCAGTTAAAATGGTGATATTCATTGGGTTTCAATTTGGTTAAGATCTTTTAAATCCAATTGTAGGGCCTTTGTTGTGGATGCCTCATTGGTTTTGAGTCACTGTGAGTCAGAAGGGGAGTTTATTCAACATCCTGCTGTCCCCCCTCCCCCCCTTTTTTGAGTCTCAGAGGGCACACAAACATACAGCCAAGATGCAGATTAATAATTACTGAATCATAAAGACATTAAGGAAGAATTATCTCAATTTTAATCCCCTGTCATTGTGACTGGAAAATGAATTATTTGCTTGTCAGTGCCCTGTCTTGAACTGAATTCCCCACAAATATGTGATCATTTTTTATTTTATCATATTGCACAATGTTAATGTTTTACTGATTAATAGTTTTTACTCTTCTTATGTTGACCAACTATTCAAGTGCAGTTTTTGTTCTACTTTTTATTATTTTCAGAGCTTGCAAGGAGGCCTTGGGGCAAAAATCAGCTATGGACCTCTAAGAATCATGAGTAAAAATGCAAGAGCTGCCCTAAGGCCCTTATCATTTCAGTTGCTAGTTCATATTACTGCACACATTTGCAATTAATCCAAAAACGTATTGTCACAATCACTCAACTTAAGACCTAAGTCTCCTGAGGGTCAGGGGCCTGAAGGCAGTTGCCCATTTTACCCAATACATTATCAAGTCTTAGTTATTTGTGACTATTTTTGTCTCAATATACATTACAGTTGCTTTTTATGTTAGTTTATATTGTATTTAGCCGTTTAATATTAGTATTTCCATGTTTAATTTGTATATGTAAAAAAAAAACTATAATTTTTGCATCTGGTATTGTACTTTTGCTGTTGTGTGAGTTGCCCAGTGTGGGTTCAGTAAGATCTATCATTTTACTAAAGGGTGCAACTGATCATTTTTATGTTTTTTTAGACCCACATTTGCAAATGTATCAGTTTCAAACATTCACTTCAGGTTATAACTAAGGTATAGTGAAAGCAAAATTCAGTTCATTTTGGGTAGCCCACCTTTAAAACCATATACTTACTTTGAAAAAATTCAGACTGGGCCTTTAAACCTAATTTGTCACACCCTAGGCCCCTAAACAGAGAATCTCATCTGGCTGACTCTAACCGTCTCCCATTCTGTTCTCTTTCTGCATGTATGCGTGTGGTCTCATAAACTGCATCTCTTTCCACTTCGTCTTCATTTTTACACGCTTTCATTTCTCTCCTCTATTTACCAAAAACCCCTCTAAACTCATAAAGTCTGTGTCTTGGGGGAGGAATCCATCTATCTTCCGGACACCAAATTGAATTGATCTCAGGGGCCCCCACCTCGCCTCTCTCAAAAGGGGCCATCTGCGTGCGCTTCCCAGCTTTGAATAAACGTGAAGAAGTGGCAGCACGTGCCGGAGAACCTGGAGCTGCTGTTCACTGCTGTAATCTGATTTCACTGCAGCTCATTGATACACACATCAGAGCAGGGAGGTCACTAGTCAATCTGTAATTGCTATAAACTATTAATTTTTTAGAGAGTGTTTTGAATAATCACATATTGATTAGAAACATTTATTTATAACCTTTAGATAAAATAACAGCAAAATTACCTCTATACAAATTGACATTGGATGACTGACAAACAAATACTCATACACTTGATTTTTAAATATAACTTACAGCAGATATACTGTAGCCTATAGAAAACCTGCCAGATGGAAGAGATGTTTACATGTGTATTTTGATGCTCTCAGGTCCAGTAATGGCAACACATTGCCACACGGTGGCGCACTAATCTTAAACTATGATGTTTGACTGCAGCAAGTACACATATTGTGTGAGAGAATCAGAATGAAAATGATGTTTATTCATGGATGGATGACTGAATGTGCCTACTGGGCACAGGCCTAGGGGCCCAAGGGGTCAGGGGGTCCCTAGACCAGGGAACCATGAAAGGACTGTTAACCTTTCTGCTGGAAAGTCAATCAAATGACTTCAAAACAACAACAAAACCCCCAAAAGATAGATGCAAAACAACTACAAAGAAATAAAAAAGGCTAAAAAAAGAAGCAAAGACACCAGTGAAAATGTGCGAAATTACAAAATGAGACAACCTCCCACACCTACCCCCAAACACACACCCACACACACCCTATCCATCCCTGACACAGCACTGGTGTTTGTTTGGCAGTCCGTGGGGAGGCTCAGGGGTCATGTCCCAGTCATGACCTCCATTGTGTTCTGGAGGGGATGAGATATATCTCGGGGTGACTGTATGTGTGTGCTGGGCTAAGGATGCACTTCAAAGGAGCCCAACATATTGATTCATATACAGGCGTGTAATTGCTGGAGGCATCTGTTGCCTTGTGGTTTGAACTTCCGTGTGTGTTTGGAGTCTGAATGATCTGGCCTTTGTCTCATGACACACTAGAGGAAGAATGGCAGCAGCATCCAAGAAATGTGAAGTCAATATGTTTTAACTGACTTTGTGAGTCTTCATGTACATAAATAAACATGTATTAGTGTTGAAGATCGCCTAGTGTTAAAACACTGCTGCTTATGCACAAGCATTTCTACTTTATACTAGAGGGAAATTTAGTAGTTTTTACTCAGATACATTTAATCTGACAGCAGTTTCACACAACAAAAGCAAATATTCGATAGAGAAGTCCGTAAGTCAATTGTATGTTTTACTCTCTCTCCTATTAATCATTTTATGGTCCTCCAAATGGATCTGAACACTACCACACTACCTAAGAAACTTACAATAGGGGACATTTTATAAAGAAAGGGACTTTTACTTTGATAGTTTAGATATGCTTTGTTGATGATATTGCTCTACTTTAACTATTTCAATGCAAACTGGCCAGTAAAGTATAATTTCATGTATGTGAAAATCCCAGTGGCCAAAGTATAATTTCATGTATGTGAAAATCTTACTTAAAGTAAGTTCACAGTGACTAATAGCAGGGTTAGCAGTAGGCCAGAGTCAAACAACAAGTCAAATACTTCCATGTTGTCCTTTATTGAAGGAGAAGAAGTTATCTGGAGGATAAGAGGTTTATTAGTTTACATTCCCTCTCTGTCACTGACTGTGTCCATGCCAGATTGCTATCACACCACTGTTTTGTTCTGTTGCTTTGAGCGAGTGAGTGGCTGTATTGCTGACAGCTGTTTACCTTATTCTGCTTCATGAGCTGTGACACAAACACTGCCAGTCCGCGGGTAGAGGAGACGAAAGAGCCTGGCACTATGGCGCTTGTCTAAATATTAAAAAACCCTTTTAGGAAATAGTCTTTTGTAAACTTTGTTGATATAATAGAATTTAAGTCTGTTCTGTAATTCCTGAACTGGCTGTCCAAAAACTTCAGTTCCTAACTTAATAGATAAAACATTAGAATGCAAAATTAACAGCAACAATGACAGCACAAGGTAGCAACATACAAGTGTAGGTACTTGTAGCATAGCTGTGTCAGACTGTAGATTCTGACTGTTCTCATTATACTTCATATCCCTTTACTTTAGTCTTCCCAAGACTAACCTCTGCGTAATGCAAATGAAAGACTTGTTAATGCAACAGCCAACCTAGACTCTGCCGTTCTTTGCTCCCTGTGAAGGCCATCTGACAGTTTAGGGCAGCATCAGATGGTTTGTAATGGTTGTGAGTTTGGGGAGATAATTGTTCATCTTCACAAATACTTCGTGGCACATAAAGGAGCAGCACTTGAATCCTCATGTGACTCCTTTGACACAAAAAGGTCATAAGTCAATTAGCATTCAAAATAATATTTTGCTTATTTTTACTTAACTTTGATGTTGGAGCTTCACTGTGTAAAATGGTCCAGAATTACAACTTAGGTATGTGTGATGTGGGATGATGGAATTTTAAAGTAAGGTGATTGAACTTTTTTGTGGAAAAACATTACTATTCACAGCAGAACTTGAACTTAATGGTTCTAGTTTCTATAAGCATATTTCCAAGCTCTGTTTGTTTTACTTCTCTATTCATCTGCTAGTAATTTATAATAAGGAATTCAAACTATTCCTTATTGGAACCAGAGCATCACCACAGCCTCTGTATATGACACTGTAATCAACAGTTTGTATTGTGACAAGCCGGGGCCCCTCCTATGTTGAAGACAGCCCCCTAGCGCCATGTTTCCGTACTACACCCCCACATGCTGAGAAGCACTGCCCCCCTGTGAAATTCCTCACTGCCAGGGTGATTCCTGCGGTTACCAAGGGCTCCTTCCTACTGCAGCCTACCGTGTGCTGTGGGGCAAACTGCTTTACAACCTGCGGATAAATGATCAACTATGGGAATAATATCGCCACCAATAAAGGGTGAGTTGTGTTTTGATAACGCTGGAGATACTGTCGGTCATGTGTTCTTGTGCAGATGTTGGAGTGCGGGCTCAGTAGTGTGTGAAGCTCAGGCTTAGCCTACAGGCTATAATGTCCTATGTAGAGTCCTGTAGCTTACAGAAATGTAGGGTGACGTGTCTGTTATTTTAATATACACAGAACAAAGACTGTTGTTCAGGGTCAGGCTGAACCTGTGTTTTGTAAGGAAAGACTTGGGAACACGCCCTTACTGTCTTGCCTACCTGTATGAAGGGGAATGCGTTCAACTTCATTTAACTGCGGTCAGACCAACGCACAAACCCAGACTGGGGAACGGAACCGTTTATGTTCATTTTCGCTAAAGTTTTTCGATAGTATCGCTTTGGAACAGTATACCCTTTGATGGCGGCTTTGTCAGCCAGAAAGTTGCAGAGCCACAGTGTGACCAAGAGAAAAGTCAAACTGTTTCATGCGGTTCACTTGATCCGCATTAGCCCGGCTGCCGTACCGCAGCCCAGCTGTAAACTGTAACCTGCTGCGACAGAGTTGACGCGGACGGATACATGGTAGCTTTCCCAGCCTCGGAAAACAATGAGAAAGCAGAGAAACAAACGCAATACCTGCTTGAAACTACGGCGCAGTGCTTTGATTTTTCAAGTAGCCTTGCAGATAGGGTGGGGTTGGGGGGCTTCCGAGGCCACGGTCAAACCACGGAGTTTCCTGCGGCTAGGTCCGACTACCTGCCGGCTCACAGGTGATAGCGGGCTGCTCTATTTAGTCTGGAGATCCACCTGACCTGACAAAGTTAGGCGGATGACTCTCCATAAATGTCCATTTTTCTTTTAAATAATAAAACTCTTCCTTTTGGTTGTCCGGTTTAACCAACTTAACTGATTTATATTATTAACGTGTAGCTATTATAAGCAATAGTTGCTGCCATATAAAACTAGTCAAAATGCTAAACAGGTGCTCTGCAGCAGGTGTTCAGCATGGCGACGTTTGATTAATAAGCCTTAATGATTTTCGTTTGAGCTGAGTCCTCATTGGCTGGTTTCACTTTTTATTCGGATGCTTATTGACAGAAACATTATTAATATATTTTAATATAGTCTAATGCAACCTACAAACTATTCTTTGGTGTTGATAAATGTTGTAGTTACTCCTTGGCGATTAATTTGCATATTCTGCATTAATTGTTTGGTGTTGCTATAAAGTGTCAGATAACACTAGGATTGTCCATCATAACACCACACTTTGGATGACATTAAAAGGTAACAATTTCTTCCTTACTGTAATTGATGCAAGTCCCTAATTATCATAAATACTTTTCTGTTCTGGATTATACTTACATTTGAGCATTGTGTGATTGTAATCACACACTGATTCTTTTTCACTTTCTGCCCCAGAAAAGTAACATGGCTCTGGTTACAACTGCAGAGAGAATGTGGACAGCATCTATGACACCTGTCAAGAGCTTACAAGGTAGATAGTTGATCAAACTTCAGAGCTCAGGACATGTATATTAGTATCAGTTAAAAGCATTTTGGTGAAGTCTTTCTGGACAACGTTCTCAGTTTTATTTCCTTACTTAATTCACAGGACATTTTCTATTTAACCTTTATTTTACCAGGTACAATTTCACTGAGGTTAGAGCTGGCTA
>NW_018127896.1:2639153-2668942 GCF_001952655.1 Monopterus albus | reverse complement strand
GCACAGAAGTAAAACTCAACTAAAAACCAAGTGACAGTGTTGTGCTGTTGTAGAAAAGTGTTATTTTGAGAACTGAGAGTTATTAAGACAAGTCAGTCTCTTGAGAGGAAGCAGGCAGCATGTCAATGTCATTTTTTTTCTAGACCAATTATGAGTGTGTTTTTGTGACATCCAAAACCATGAGTGGAATGTTTAATATAGCAGGAGATGAAACAGTAATACCCACAAGGTATAATCACACATCAGAGTAGAATGTGAAACAGCTAATATCCAAATATTAAAAGCAAAGCTGTAAATATTTTTCAGCATATTGGATCTTCTGGATACATAATTCTTTAGTGTTCCATAGTAATATTTTGGTGTGATGAACAAAAAGCAGTTTAATGTAAGAGGTTGCTGCTGCTAAAGTAGAGAGGAGATGTACAGCTGCACACATTTGTTCATGTTAGGATCCCACTGAAATGATGACTCCAAATGGATGAGCTGTTGACATATTAAACTCTAAAACAACTAGCTAACCCAGGGGTGGACAAACTTTTTGACTCACGGGCCACAATGGGTTCTAAAATTTGACAGAGGGGCCGGGCCAGGAGCAGAGAGATGGAGTGTTTGTGTGAACTAATATGACATATAAAAGCCATTACATAAAAGGATTTGGGCTTTAACAGGTAGCAAAGCATGAATATGCAAGGCTTATTGTACAAATTATTCTCCAAATGCAGCTTTTTCATAACACAGTAGAGAAATAAACCTTCAGTTTCAGTGGGAACAGTGTTGTTGGTCTCCCTTTTTAGCCAGTGCATCAAAGTCTGGAGTTAGTTTTGTTGTGGCTATTCTCAGGATAGATCTGATAGGTGGTCAGTTAACATGGATCTGTGACTGGCTTTGTTGATGTTCAGCATCATGAACGTCTGCATAAAAGTCACTCAGTTTAAGAGAGTTGAACTTCTCCTTTAAAACAGAGTCAGACTGAAGATCGATTAGTTCCATTTGCAGCTCCTGTGGTGCTGTTTCAGGGTCTTGTGACAGGGGACAAGACACCAGCTGAAGGGACTTGTCAATTTTTTAAAAATCAGAGAACCGATGGCAGAAATCTCTGTGCAGGTCGTCCAGTGATTTGCTGTATTTCTTCACGTTTCGGGTGGCCTCTTTCTGCATGGCTAGTGTGGGAAAATGGGAGAAAGATTTGTTTGAAATTTGTCTGGAGAACAAAGTCAGCTTGGATTTGAAGGCTCTCACATTTGTGTACATGTCGTGCACAAACTGATCTTTCCCCTGTAGCTTCACGTTCAGCTCAGTCATATGTGAAAAAATGTCCACAGCAAACGCAAAGTCACAAAGGCAGTTCTTGTCGCTCAGCTCAGGAAATTTGTCGGATTTCCCCATCTACTCTAAAGTCTGCATCGGGTTTCCTCCAGGAATGTAATAAACTGACGGTGCTGAAGTCCCCTTGCTTGTTTAAAGTTAACAAGTCTTATGACTGGATTCACGACGTGATTAAGCTGCTATACAGGCTTACACAGAGATCCTGGTCAGGGTCTTCCTCTTTCACTTTATCCTGGATTCTTTTCAGCAGCCCAACGTTTTTTCCAGTTAAATTTGGCGATCCATCTGTGGTGACATTGGCAAGTTTACTCCAAGGTAGCTTCATTCTCTCTATGACATCAGAAACCCGGTCATATAAGTCCTCTCCTTGCGTATTTCCTTTCAGGGACTCCATGGCCAAAAACTCCTCCATTATCTCAAAACTGTCGTTAATCCCTCGAATAAAAATTACAGTAGGAGCTGAGCAGTGTCTTTTATGTCGTTAATTTCATCCAGTGCTAGTGAATAAAACTTAAAGGACTTCGCCTTTTTGTTTAACTCGCTGGCTATATGGTATCTTCTAAAGGACTCCACCTTTTTGTTTAACTCGCTGGCTATACGGTATCTTCATCAATCAGTTCCACATGGCGAGTCACTGTCCTGCGTGATAAACTGATTTTTTCAAACTTGCCTTTGCTCTCCGGACACGAGACCTGCTGTCTCTACCATGCATTCTTTCAAAAACTGGCCTTCGGAGAAAGGCTTGCTAGCCTTTGCTAATTTGAATACCAGCATAAAAAGTGCCTTGGCACTTGACTCTTGAATCACAGTTTGTCAATGAAGTCTGTAAATTAGCCATCAACCTTTGAGCAGTAGCTGTTGTCCACTCCTTATTAAACACTCGGCACTCACTGCCCAGTTTTCTTTTCTTTGGTCTGCTCATTTTTACAGAAGGGGTCAAAGGGCAAAGTGAAGTAGAGAGGTCAATGTGTCTAAAGTGCATATACTGAGGAAACTCGGGAATTACAGGGAAAAGGCAAAACGAATGAGGTTTAATGATAACATAACTTAATAATATAATTTGGACAAGTTCAGCGGGCCGGATTAAAAGGCCTAACGGGTCATAGTTTGCCCATGCCTGAGCTAACCCATTTGTCTTGCTTCCTGACATGCCCCAAAATTAGGCTGGTGACTGATGTTACCACAATCTAAACAGCAGTTTTTGATGGTTACAGTTTATAATGGAAATGTTTTTGCAGTGTCAGACTTTTAACCCCTGGTTTATAATAACTAAATAACCACACTCATTTACTTTAAATATCTACAGCAGGTTTATTGTCTGACCACAAAGGAGCAGCGTATTGTGGTTGCTTAGTAACACCAGCACAAAAAGCAACAGGTAGAGGCCAAATGTGAATGAAGCAGAAGGTTTGGCGTCAGTGTTCGCAGCAGCACAAAAGCTGCATGTTAATAATCAGACTCTAATTATCCAGTCTCTTTAAATGTTAATAGATTCTGCTGTTGTTTCTCAGTTATGTCTCTGCTTCCATAATGCCTCATTCTTACTTTACAGGATATGTGAGGGGGTTAAATTCAGTGACACTTGGGAATGTTGATTGAATTCCACAGAATTAATGGCCCCTCATTTGCTCACTCATGGGCAGCATCACAGTGAGCATGTGACCAGGCCAGACTGCCACAGGCACTTGTTTTCATGCTCCCTCATGTCCTGTGACTGCGGCCGCGCCGGTGGTGGCGGCGCTAGCTTCTCTCCAGCTAAAGTAGAGTCATAATTTTGCGTGAGGTGTGAGGAGATGTGGTGTTATAGTGATAATAGAGGCAGAGCTACGAGGGCGTCATGGGTACAGAGGGAGAATTGTCAGTGAGTCTGGCTTACAAGCGGACAAAAACAGATATGATCAGCAGATTATGTCAAAAGCCAGTCTAGTTATCCAGATTAGTCATTTAATAATTATGTGTTAATCCCCAATACGTTATACTGGATGTCTTTTCCACTGCATAAACACGTCATATACCCCATTAGCTCTAATGCTGACAAGCTTTTAATAGCATCTTTGCTCAGGCTGGTATTACTGAAAGGCTGATGATTTCAATCAGCGCAATGGAGAGACATCATTTCCTGAACATTTGTTTCACCGGGTTCATTTGGATTATTCTTCTTTCAAAAGGGGGGAAACTGTTGTAGTAAAAATTGGTGTTGGAATGATGCAGGATTTCTCGATGAATCCTTTCTGCGAGTGAATGAGCTTCTTTTCACTTCTATTCTTCAGAAAGGAAGAACAGATGAATGGTTTAACTGAAACGGAGCTTGTGAACGAAAACAATGGATCATCTTACTGGTTCATTAGATGCTCAATTGGCCCCTTTACACAGGAAAACTGGAAGCACTCTTTGCATTCCTTGTTGATTCCTGCTCATACAGTGTGTCCTCAGAGGTTCACGAGCAGGTCAGTTTGCAGAGCATTACCTTGGTGGTTCAGTAACCGCAAGGCTGTGCAACTATAGCAGGTTAAGTGCGACAGTCTTTACTCAATTTCTGTGCCTTATCTGTTGCTTGTCTTTATAAGTTCCTTAGCATGTTTATGGGATCTGTAGGTTCAGAGTCAGACATGTGTCTCCCTGGAGTGAGTGTTTGCAATAAGATTTATTTAAATGTCAGATCCAGTTTGTGTTCACATTGTCCTTCTATAAACAAAGCAAGAGCTCTAAGCATGAAGGTATACAACTCACTGATTTGGAGATTTTTGATGTCTGTCATCTTGCATCATCAGCGCTACATGATTCCCAGTGGGGAAATGAAAATGTGATGACTGACAGCTGGTCATGCTGCACTGTAATGCTTCTTATGTATAAAATTATGTTCTCTGCAGTCAAAGATTGCTGATTATAACCATTAGTAGTAGTATTAAACAGCCAGTGCATTGCACATTATGAACAATGAATAGCAACAGGTAGAGACAGGACAGATATCACAGGGATTAGTGTGAATCACACACTCTTAGTGGATATAATGAGCTGAAAGACGGTCTGAATGAAATAAGTAGATGGAGTAGGATCCAGATACAACACACTGCAGTTTTTTTGGACTATTTGAGCAGAGAAAATCCTGCTTGCATTTGTGTGAAACACATTTTAAACTGCACTGAACAGAATCATCAATGAGAATATTTGAGATGTTACACTACACACCCCCTGCCAAAGTCACAGTGTTGTAGCAGAGGTATATATTCACTGGAGCTGCCGATAAGTGATGATCACCAAGCTGCAACACCAACTGATTTTATTGGATGTGATGGGAATGTGGCAGCCAAGCATCACAGGTTTGGTCAAGGCTGATGGCAGGTGTCTTGTGGCTCCGGTGTAACCTCGCTCCAGCTCTCTGCTCAGAAATAACAGTATTTTGTGTTCTTTTTATATGAGCTTGTTTGTTTACATTCCCTCTTCAGGTCACCAGATGCTTATTCTGCTGTTGCTCTCTGTGTTACACCTTGTTTTTTTAATTATTTTGTGCTATGTCACAACAGTGAATTTGGCAGACAGAAATGTTCCTGAACAATTTTTTTAAATATATTTATATATATATATATAGTGCATGAAGACGACGGACGGATGGATGGATGGATGGATGGATGGATGGAATATTGCCACTCCCACTACTGGGGTGCTGCTGTTTGCCAGGACAGACAGGCAAGCTGGCAGCTCAGCAGGGGTCTTGGATTACTGTGCAGAACCTGCTAGGGCTCCCTCCCTCCCTCTAGGAGTTGGGGATTCCTGTTTCAGCTTCAGAGTTTCCCCCGTTCTCTGGCATGACAAAAAAGACAGAAGCCATTTTGCTTCGTTATAGACCTCAAAGTCAGGCCTCAAAAGGTTGGAGGGGTGCACTTGCTCAGTGTGAAGTATCTGAAGTGGTCAGAGGTCAACACTGAACCAGGGAATAATTGATCATCTTTTAACTTGGCTGCTCTTTTTACTCATGGCTGCTGCACTCTGAGTGAACCTGCACCACACACACTCATGTAACCCTGTTAATCCCTCATTCAGCCATGTGCTGCTGCCTTTAAGAGGATTAACCCAGGTGATGGAAATACCTCTGTGATTGTGTCCAGCCATTATCCACTAGGAAAATTACTGCTGTACACTATTAGCTTGGCCCACTTACCATCTTGGTACAGACCATTTTAATACAGGGTTCTCAAACTATGGCACAGGAGCCAGTTCTGGCCCACACGGTAGTTTTAGTCCCCTAAATCTAGCTTCAGTTACAGCTACAGTTTTAGAGGACAAGGTCAACATTCTGGGATCTGATTCACTTGTTTTTGTCCTGGATTGTTTTCACACTTTGGTTTTTGTATACATTAAACATATAAGGCACAGTGTGTTTTGTCACCTGTGGCATAATTTCTCACTGTAAGAATTTTAGCTTAGACCAGAACGCTGCTTAATGCACTGTGGGGTACTTTTTTCCATCACTTCAGGCGTTCCTCTTGGTAAATCCTGGCCCCTTTACTCTTCTCTTTATATATTGCACCTCTGGCGACAATTATAGCTAGACATGATGTTCAATTCCATTTTTATGCAGATGACATTCAGATCTACATGCCACTGCTTTTGTTGGACCCAAACACACTTATCCTGTTGGACAGTTGCGTCCGGGAAATTAAGCAGTGGCTTGCTCAAAATTTTCTTTATCTGAACGAAAGTAAAACTGAATATATTCTTATCAGTCCTGACCCGAATGCAGATGCAGCCAGTTTTGGTGCCTCTGCCCTCCCACTTTCTGATTTAGTGAAAAACCTCGGAATAATACTGGACTGTAATTTTAACTTTGAGAAGCAGATTAGGGCCGTAGTTAAGACTTGTTTCTTTCATTTAAGACTTCTAACGAAGGTGAAACCTTTTATATCACATGCAGACTTGGAGATAGCCATCCATGCCTTTGTTACCTCGCGTTTAGATTATTGTAATGCCCTTTATGCTGGGGGATCTCAGTGTTTGCTCCAGAAATCGCAATTAGTTCAAAAGTCAGCAGCCCGGCTTGTAGTCAATGGCCAGCCCAGGTTTACCCCGATTTTCAGCTCCCTTCATTGGCTTCACATCGAGTATAGAGTTAAGTTTAAGACTCTGGTATTCGTTTTTAAGGCCATCTATGGCCTGGCTCCGCCTTATTTGTCTGACATGCTATCAATTTACATGCCACGAAGAGCCTTGTGCTCTTCAGAACATTTGTCTTTGGTTGTCCCTCGATCGCGGTATAAAAAATGGGGTGACCGATCCTTTGCTACATATGGCCCCAGACTCTGGAATTCCCTTCCCTTAGAGGTGCGATCGAAGTTGGAACTAGCGGTTTTTAAGTCGGCCTTAAAAACTTTTTTCTTTAGGCAGGCTTTTGAGGCATAAATTGGCTTTTTTCATTTACGGGTATGTTAACATGTATTGTTTATGTTACTTTCTTAAGCTTGCTCTGGGTTTCCTCTGGTTTTTATTTATTTGTTGTTTTTATGTTTGCAGTCTTATGTTGATTTAGTGATTTTACTTTGTAGTTTTGTTCTGTTGTACAGCACTCTGGGCTCCTAGGAGTTGTTGAGTGCTATAGAAATAAAGTTTATTAGTGGCCCCCAGGTAGAGAAGAACAGAGACACCTGCTGTAAACTAATGGATGTTTATATCTGAATTACTAGGATGAGTAACATGAATGTTAACAAAGGCTTGATTTAAAGTAGAAATCCTCAGTATCAGTCCCACAGCTCAAGGTGAGACTGCAGAGAACCAGCTCAGGGAAGATTTGTCACCATGTGAGGATGATTCAGGCATTTAAAATGATTTACAGAATGAGTGTATCCAAATCTTCTAAATATTTTCAGGAACTTGTGATAGTCACGCAAGCGTGCATGCACACACACGTGTGCCAGCATCACCCTCCTTAGAACTGGGTCACACTAGATGTTTTGTGCCACAGTTTCCCTCTGAGTTGCAGATAAAAATTGTACTTTGTGCAGTCCATCTGGCCAAGTGACTTTTTTTTTTTCTGAAGGTGTGAATGAAGAAAAGTTGGGCTTTCTTGTGATGGAGACATCGGCCATAAATCTTAGTGTTTGCTCTGGAAGTTTTAGTACAGGTTTTGATCAGGAGGCAGAATGCAGTTTCAGACTGTGACCGGAGCGAGGGTGTGGAAACAGGAGATAGGAAAGCCTTTAAACCAGTCTGAATGATGCACGCAGATACTCAGAATAAAAAATGGGTTCATCTAAAATACTGCTGATGGCAAACACTTCACCTCAGTCCTCTGGGTAATGTGAGCTCAGATCCTCCACTCCATAGGGTTTATGGCTGTTGAATGCTGAGTGTAGGCGGGTGGGCTCAAAGTGCACGTGTATCTGAGCAGAAGCTCAGTTTAGGTTTTTCTGTCAGGTTTTAACTACCTGTGTATTTTACACTCATCATTTTTCATCTCACCCACAGCACTTCGAGAGGCTGAGAGTGAGTGTGTGTGTGTGTGTCTGTCATGCTTGTTCCTTACACACATGTGTTTACAGCATACCTCAAGATACATAGGACTCATTTCTCTCTCCCTTTGTGTAGTTATTTAAATATGTGCCTTTAAGTGGACCCTGGGCCAAATTCATCTCATTTAAACATCTGTTGCTTAGTCATGGACTCTGTCTCTGCCCAGGTGGACCGTACCAGATCATTCAGTAAACACCCTCTATTCGTCCAGTATTTCCTCTTAGTGTAGTCTTTAAACCCTCCCCATGCTCCAGGTGGAAGTGGGGTTCACCTCTTGGGGGAAAGAATGCAGCTTGATTTGATATGAGTGAATGCAGTCACAGTTTTAAGTGCTTTGGGGAAAAAGCATCTATCCAGCTGTTTGATCACAACTTCAGTAAAATTCAAAAGAGTTATGTTATGTTGCAGGCATTTTGGAAATCCTGTGAAGTTTGTTTTTATTGTGTGTGTGTTGGTGGGTGGTGCTTGTTTCTAAACTGTAGCATGTCTAGCTGTGTCAGCGCACAAGAATGCTGCAGAGGGAAAGAAATGATTATTCTCATGAAAAATTCTAGAGCTGGAACAGTTTGCTTGATGGGCAGACAATGAATTGGCAGTTATTATAATAGTTGAACCAAAATAACAATAATATCCTACTTTGAGTCTGTCAGATGTGATAATAAATGTCATATCTTTAGTCTGGGGTTTTGCCTGTAATGCCACCTAAATGGCAGAGCACTCAGACCAGGTGCTATGTTCTGTGCTGTTCATTTCTATATTCTATGTTGAACCGCCTCATCTGCTTCTCCCTGAGTTCAGTGAGGTTGAGACTGGACACACAAAATCACAAGGTTCTCTGATGTCCAGCCAGTTTAAGATCTCAGCGGGGACTGACCTCTCATTAAAGGGTTATTCTGGTGTATTTCCCATAAATGTGCCTATTGTGGCACTATGGGTCGTGCTAACTTTACACTCATCGTCTCCGAGTCTGACTGAAGGTAAACACAGAAAGTAGCCATCTCATTTTACTATAACACCACATTTAAAAAATGTTAGCATGAAACGAAACAGATCAAGCAACTCAGTGCAACACTGTAACCAGCCAGGCTTGTTTTGCGTTAAATTGATGAATCAGAGCTGGAATAGATTACATTTCTGGGGTGTACCTAAATCATTAATGAACACTTTGTTTCATTCCTATGTATACATGCCTGTGAAGGGCAATAAATGGTAATAATCAATGTTATCAACTGTCATTTTTAAATCCTAAGAAAGCTGGAACATTTTTTGATTCACAGTGTTTTCCAAGCTTCTTAAAAACCCCTGGGCTTGTGTTGGTATAGACATCACACAGCACTTCACTGGAAGAGTTTCATTTTCAAATGAAGCATGTCCAAGCCACAAGCAGTTCATTTATACCTGAGCATTGGTGCTGTGACACTACTGCTCAGGAGCATAGTAATGAAAATGTAACATGCTCCATATTGGTACAGTCAACTATGTTTTAAAAGTAATGACTCAGATGTAAAATGAGGACAGATGGTTTGGATCAGCTGTGAAATGTCTTATTTTAGTCGCTGCTCCCAAACTAGCAGCACTTCCTTCTTGTTGAACTTCCCCTGTGAAAAATAAGCTTTTATCGTCACCGCAGTGTTCGGCTCAGGGCCTGTCGATGTCAGACACTCACAACTGCCTCTGAGCATCACTTGTCAGCCACAGGGAATAAGAGCAAATTGATGCTTCATGGTAGGTAGCTGCCTCTAAAGTAGAGTGTTGTCACTGCAGGTTTGTAGCTAAAAGATACTGATTGTAATGGAGCTGCAGATAAACGGGGGCCCATATGAATGTGTAATGCTCTTTATTCCATCTCAGACAGTCTCGTTCTCTTTGGCCCCTCCTGTCTTTAATAGTTAGGCATGTTTCACATTTTGAATTTAAATACTCCGCCTGTCTTCTCCTCGCTTCTCCCCCCTCCAGGTTGATGTTTCCTCAACGGGTGCCCCCAGGGTCGCTTTCAAGCCTGACTGCTGACAGCTCGCCACCTCTGTCAGGCTCTTGAGTGAACTGATCGATCGCCTTCAGCTTAACAAGACAGTACACAAGGTTCCGCTGTGTCTGGCAGCGGTTGAGCCAAGCAGCCTCTGTGTTGGCGCGAGTCCAACCGTGTCACCATGGACACGGAGTCCACCTACTCGGGCTATTCCTACTACTCCGGGCGCTCCCGGAGCTCCCATAGACATGGGTAAGAGCTAATCCTGCTTTGTCAGTAATTGTTTTTCCAGAGTATGTTATGTAGTGCGTGTTAAACCAGGTTTCATGTTGGTCTGAGCTGCAGAAGTGTTCCAGCTGTGGCTCAAATAACATTGTTTATGGAATGAAAGTTTAGCTTCTGGACACCCAGATGTGTGATTTTGAGTTGAACATAGTCTAGCATTGTGTGGGGTTGTCTGTATGAATTGAAGCCCGTATGTCAAGATCAAAATGAGAAATCATACACATAAGATACGAAGATGTTTTATATCTGCTCTTGTGTCATTGTCAAAGGTTGTTCATTGTTTTCTTTGTGTCATTCCAGTATTTTCTGAACATGAATTGTTTATTTACCTTTCTTACTCCTGGATTTGTGCTTCCTTTCTCTGAAGTCCACACACTGTCCTTCTGTTCAACTCCATGATCCCAACTCTCGTGCATCAGTCTTCCTCTCTGGCCTTCCGTGTGTCCTCAGCTTGTGTAGGTGCATTAGTCTGTCAGCGGTGAAATGGCTGTGCTTGACGGGCCTCAGGAAGGCATCAGGAGACAGGTGCTGAAGAGGCCTGAGTGACTGATGGCTCAGTGGATCCACTGAGAGCCTGAGAAGAGATTATAGGAGTGCAGTGGAGAGGGGGTGTCTGTTCCAGCCCGGCCCTTGTCATTGATGGTCCCCCCTTGGTTCTGTTTAAGGGATTTTGCACCTTCAGTGTTACTTTCTTTCTTCTCTTCTGTCTCTTTCCTCTCCTTTTCATTATGCACGGTCTCATTTGTTTTGCTCCCTTGTGTCCGTTGTGATATGAATGCAGCAGCTGCCCCTTTCTCACTTGTTCTTGACCTCTTGTCTGGATCTGCTTCTCTCCTGTGCCTCCCCCCTCTTGACTGGAATCCTTGCTGCTCTCTGAGGATGGGTAGGCGCAGGCGTATCACTTGTTCCCCCATCACTCACATTCCGTGGGGCAGGAATGTGCCCTTGTAGCTCAGAGTTGCACAGAGCAAAAGTGGTCTCACTTTGCTTGTAATCAAAGCGGGGGTGGGGTCGATGGATGGTGATTATGGTGGTGGTGCTGCTGCTTCTTTACTCTTTGTGCAAGTGAGTGGCAGCAAATTGGAAAGGAACACATGGGCACCCCTGCCAAGAGCCTTTTCTGCTCCTCTGTTCTTAACTGTAGCTGTGCCAAAGCCACTGGCTGGCCTTTAATTTCATATACAAAAAAAACCTAACTAATTTTTGCATTTGAAACCCCCTTGACATCCCTCTCTCTGAAGATAATCTTTTTATGCCAAGGGGAGCCATGCGTGAGGCAGTTCTGGATCACTGTTGTCTAATTACACTGATGCCGGGAACAGATGCCGACACATGGGAGAATGGGTTTGCTGCTTCCATACAAATAAACACACACAAGCACATTATACTGTAGGTATCCATGTTTGTGAGTCGTGAGTCAAGCTTTTAAATATATAATTTGTCAGAATATAATAGAGGAATAGAATGGGATTGGCTCTGGGTTTTATTGACAGTCAGTGGAGCGTTTTTGGAGTCTCATAGCTGGCTTCTTGCCCCTTCCTGTGTCCAGGATCCTTACAGTAATGGCAGCGTGGCAGCTCTGTCCATGGACACCAGCTCCTGCCAAAAGCAGAGACAAAGCCTGCTGATGGCAATGATTTCTTTATTTGCATTTAGTACATCTTTTTTTTATCCTCTTATGACTGTGTTTAACTGCATCAAAGCAAAACATGAATACCCAAGAGGGCACTCTCATTAATATGTGCGCATGTGACATTCTTACAGGCAGAATCCAGAGCTGCAAAATTGACTGTGAGGAATGAGGCTTAATATGATTTGCACTTGTTGGACTGTCTGTTCTTGGAAGAAGCATGAAACTGCCATGATTTGGGGATAAACTGTAATAGTTTCTTTTTCACTGTGTTCTTTGGTGCAGTGTATAGTAATTGACAAAACAGGCTGCATGTTTCATACTGAGTCAGTGCTCAGAATTAGGGGTAATTAGTCTTAAATTTGTAATTTTTTTCACCATGCAGCTGCACCATAAAGTGCCTCTACAAAGTAAGGGATTTTGTTCCACTGTGAGGAGCATGATTGTTGAGTCCTGAGCCGCTTTAAGTTCTCCAAAGTTCCCCAAAGCTTCTTCACTATGTCAATTTTGAGCATTTAAATGACTATTAAATAGCAAATCTCATATTAGCAGCTGCTCATGTGGAAAATTGGTTCTTTTGATTGGTATAACTCTATTTATAGGGCAGTGCACAGCATTCACATAGAGCCAAGTGAGCAATTTAAGCTAATTCCTTCACAGTTATAATGTTATTTAGAGGTTCCCAGATAATGAGGTGGGCATAATATATACATCCTGTTTGCATTTTCATTGGCTTAATTACTCTGAGTGCTGTAATAATATTGGTAACCTTTTGTCTTTTTTTACACAGAGTAGGCCTATGATAAAACATTTTATGTTTTTTATGTTTCATTTCTCAAAAATGTAATATTTGTATTTGTTTTGTTTGTGAGTGTTCAGTATGGTTCCTTTGTTTCACACTAACCAGCTGCATGCAGTGTAGAAAGCACAAGTTGCAATGGTCATGTTTTGTCATGAATATCAATGAACCATGTGAGATTTGAATGCATAAAGGGTAACGCTGCTGTATGAAGTCAACCATGGGGAACAGGGTTCACCTCCACCTAGGTTAATACCAGATTCTATACAGCATCATACTGTGGTCATATTGGGTGGATTTATTAAGCTACATATTTCATCTAAGCAGAACACAACTACAAATTAAGATAAAAAAATATCAAAACTCACCACAGAGAGCACTTTAAGAGCACACATACAGACAGCACTCCGTTTCCTTATTGCTCGCTCTCACCTCCTCCCTCGCTCTACAACACATCGATGTATTTGAGATGACCTGGCTGAGTGTGTGGTTGGTCAGTTTTTATTTGGCTTCAGGACTCTGGTGCTCAAGTAGCCACCAGTGCTTTGGCTCAGACGGTTGCACTGACACAAAGCTGTGTGTTACACAGGTATGTAGGCTGCTCGACCAGCCAAAGAGAGAACAAATTAGTCTCTAGTTCTTCAGTAGCCATCCTGCCGCAGCTTCCCCCTCTGTGTGAGATGGAGAATGTGGTCACAGCCACACTCATTCTCAGGTGTTGGAGGGGAAACGGTGCCTAACTGGCAGGACTCTGTCCTAGCTCGCCAGGTATCTCTGCCCTCAAAGGAGCCCTCCTCCCTTTCCTCCCATCTGCCCTGTTCCAAAAATCCATACCGGTTCCAGGGATCCACGCTGGAAGTCAAATTCCATTAATCAAATCATAGCACAGCACACTGTTGGAATACCAATGAGCTGGCAACATGCTAATGAGGCAGGAAAAGGATATGTGAAGGGTGAGGAAGGAGGAGATGTGTGTTGGGAGCAAGGTTTCCACATAGTGCAGTCATCCCAGAAGCTCACTGAAGGGTGAATGAGGGGAGGTGCTGGTAGAAAGAGGTTGAGCTGTTCAAAGGTCTGCTTGCCTCTGTGTGCCCACAGTTGTGTCTTTATAGATGTGTAAGAAAAAGGTGCACTTTTGCCAACACAGTGAAAACCAGGTGTTCCCTCACCTTTTGTTCCACAGTGAATCCCACTTGGCTGGAATACACACATGGGCATAACACAAGCAGCATGTACAGGCAGACGTTATTTGCTCTGTGCCAGTGTTTCCCAATCTTGTTGATTTTAATCTTTTCAAATGAAGTACCTGGGATCTTTCAGTGGAGGTTATCGCTTTAGTGTTGATGCGAGTTAAGAAGCCAAAGAGTGATATGCTCCAGGTAGAAAGTTTTACAGTATCATCCCCAGTTGATGGTTCATGTCTAGTAGAACACACGCAAATAAAGAAACAACATTATGAGTGTAAACTTCCCCAAATAGCAAAGAGCAGGACAGAACTACCGATACAGCCAAAACTCTGATGACACCCAGGACCAACTTCCAAACAACAGGGAAATCCTGCACAGTGAATATGCTAGCTGCTACTTTTCCCTCACTATCTACCCAGAGTTGCTTATTATTCTGGTGATGACTTTGGAGTTGGTTCACTGCTCGGTGAGCCCTGCTGCTCCTCCTAGTCTCCTCCTTGTCCTCTCTCCTACAGCACTCCTCCCTAATTTATAATGGTAAACAGTGACATCCTTTGACTGATGATCACTGCCACTGGAATATCTATCACTACAGCTGTAATAATATTTAAAGTAATAGTGATAGCTGTAATATGTTTAAAGGCTTACATTACCTTCCTAATCTCCTGGATTTATTAGATAAGAATGTGTCAGTCACTCTATCTGTGAAGCTGCAGGCTATTGAAAATTAGCTTTCTGTTGTGTGCAGATTTGAAACATGAGTTGCAGTTGTGATTTTCAGTAGGAAATGGCTTCCACTTTTGAAAGGAAGTACAAGAATAGAGGCGGAAAGCAGACAGGTTAACACCCTTTATTCAAAACACTGGAATCTAATGTAGCTCTAGATGGAGCGATTCAACTGCTCTCAGTCGTACAGATGCGTCATTACCCCTGCAGGCAGGATATCCTGTACATTGTGGTTATGAACCAAGTGCTGAGCTTTGTGTTTGCCATCGGTCAGACCCTTATTTATGGGCAATCAATCTCATATACCCTTGTCAGTCTTTCATTATCCAAACTGTCAGTTTTTTAATCAGATTAAAGCTGCTGTAATTAATATTTTTTATAATCAATCAAAGTATGCATAAGGTCAAACGTGTAGCTTGTAGTGACAAGAATTTTCATTCACCTCTGGACATCATTTTAGCATCCTTTAGCTGATTGTTTTGGTTTTATGGCCTGTCGCTTTAATGTTTTGATTCTGTCTCACCAGTTTCAGCGGCATTTCCAACTGCACTAGGCTGAAACAGCTCTGATAAGCACATTAACTTTCCACAATACACTACCTGCCCAGTACCAAACAGCAGCTAGGTGGTGAAGCAAGTTAGCTAAAGAGCCAGATGTTTTCTCAGTTCATGGACCTCACCAGAGAAATTGATGACAACCAAATGAATACGAATGTTGCTCTGTATTTGTAGGATGTATAAATAAATACAAGGGGCAAAAAGGCAGTTAAAGAGAACTATAACAAGAGTTTGTGCTTGAGTGTCTTAATGGAGAGCAACACAAAAAAACCTCTTGTGTTGTGAAAATCAGATTTGTTATCCTTCGGTTTCAATGTTGCTCATACAAATAGAGTGGTTAGCATGAAACAATATTCTTAGAGACTGCAGGGAACTCATTCAGGACTTAGCATGACAAATACAGAAAGAACCATATGATCTCTTTCACTCAGCTGCTTTGCGTTGTTTGTTCAATAAAGTCTCTCTACAGCCTCTTCAGTACATAGCATCTATATGGACGTTTAGGGTCTGTCTGTCTCAATTTGTCTGTATGCCCTCAAACACAATACTCATGAAAATTAAAGTTCACATTTTGCATATTGCTGGGTAACACCTCAAAATAGTATTTGTAAAAAAACCAGTTGTGCAACATTTTGTTCTACTGAAACTACAAAGTGCTGCTGTGTGTACTATGTCCAAGATGTCAGCAGTTAGCGGGGGAATGAGAGAGCTGAGGGATTAACTGGGGCTGTTGAGCTTGTCTGTGGTAATGGAGCTGCAGATTGGGCCCTGTGCCATGTGGCGACGATGATTCTGGGTGACCCACTGTTCACGCTCTACACAGGATTAGGGCTGTAAGAGCAGGGGACAGCCCAGCTAATGGAGCTCATATGTTAGGGAGGATTGAGAGACAGTGTGTCCCTGATCTTAGTATGTGTAGTGCGGTTATACATCGATCAGCCATAACATTCTGACCACTGGCAGGTGAGGTGAATAACACTGACTATCTGTTACAGTGGCACCTGTCAGTGTGTGGGGTGTATTAGGCAGCAAGTGAACATTCCCTCCTCAAAGTTGTAATGGAAGCAGGAAAAACAGCCATGCATAAGAATCAGAGTGACTTTGACAAGGGCCAAACTGATGGTGAGATGACTGGGTCAGAGTATCCCCCAACACTGCAGGTCTTGGTGGGTGTTGTTGGTCTGCAGTGGTCAGTACCTACCAACAGTGTCTAAGGAAGGACAAATGGTGAACTGGAGACAGGGTCATGGACGCCCATGGCTCACTGATGAGATTAAACCTTTAACTTGCATTTGTACTTTTCAAAAGATTAAACTTTATTTGAATCTTTGTTAAAATTGTTGAAAATGAGAAATACTGTCCATTGGTCTCTATGAAGAGAAAGAGTCAGGGGCTGTAGTGGTGATATCACGCCTAGAGTGGTGAGACTGTTGGATTTGTCTCAACAATTCTCTCTAACTCGTCCTCACGACCACAGTTTTCACTGCTTTTACATACATTTTTCACTGAATTGTAGACACATCTGTGCTCTTCCTGACAGTAGAACTGTGGAAGCAAACAGATTCACAGAAGATGCACAGTGAGCTGCAGAGTGACACGAGTGCCAACCAACTGCCACATTGAATCCTATGTAAGCAGTATTAGGCAGGTGGTCATAATGTTATGGCTGGTTGTTGTATATGCAGCCCTGTGTGTCTTTCATCATACTTATTCCTGTGACCTTCCTTTACTGTGTAATAGGACATTAATAAACAAGACAAGGTTTTTAATGTGGTTCAATTTTTGTGCCAAGTTTGATACATAAAAATGTCCTACTCATCCTATACAAACAGTTACATGTGGTCTTATGGATCTCAAACCTCATGATGTCATAGTAATGCTTTTGGGGTTGTATTGGATTAGACATGGAAGCTACAAATTTATAACCTGTGTAGGATCTTTTGGAGCTTGAGCCATTATCAGGACTAAAAGTCAGGATATATTAGTCTCTGCTGCTTCGATTTCAACCATTTAAAAAATTTTTTTTTTTTAAATTCTGTCTCTTGCAGCCATCGACGGAGCCAAGAGGGTGGCACCAGTCACTCTCAGAATCTGATTGGCCACCCCTGCCAGAGCCAAAAATGTGATGTTTGTCAATGTTGATGAATGAAAAATGAAAAACAATGACAAATTGTTGCCTTAAATACAACTGACATTTTTCTGGAGCTTTATAAATAATATTGGTCCAGTCAGTTTTATTTTATATCATGCATGCAGCATGCGCATTCATTTCTCCAATTGCATGGGGCGTACTTGGCATGATTCGCCTCAGTGGGGAACCACTGTGCAGCTCTGATGTCCCCAGCCGGGAGTAAATAAGGAGCGCAGCCACAGTTGAAAGAAAGCAATTTATGTCCCTAATCTTTACACAGACAATTTGATAATAATGTATTGGTTATTATTTCATAGGAAGGGGTTTGGTTTACCATTTACATGCATTTCAAACGCACCACTCCTCTCTGAGTCTGTGTCCCATCTTAGCCACCTAGCCAAAGTTTTCTAGATCCGCCCTGCTTACGAGTCCCTCAGTTGTATGAAAGTCCAGTATTAATTTGCTGCAGTATCCCTGTAGGACCTCTTTGTTTCCGAGCCTGTGTACCAGCTGTTACACACAACACTAACCCAGAATTTTTTGTTTGTTTTTCAGGGAGCGAAGCCGGGACCACCACAAGTCACGCAGTAAAGACAGCCGCTCAGAAAAGTCCGTAACAATTAACATGCCGCCTGCTGAGCCACTGCTGGGTGACTCGGCTGTTCGGGGTGAGCCGGTCCAGGTAGGGCTGAACACAAATTAACACATTAACAAACCACTCCAGAAGCTTTGTTCACATGACTCCACTTACAAAGTCACCACACAGTTTCTGTATGGTCACCCTATATGCAGAATTATGGAACAATGTTCCCTCTACTTGTTTTATGAATACAGTACTTCTAATGTAAGACGGGGTAACTGCTAGTCTGATTTAAAAAGGATTTGGATCTCAGATTTATCAGTCTGGTCAAAGTGAGTTAGAATGACAACTGTGTTTATCAGCCTGGGCTGGAACTGGCCACCTGGTATTACAGGGCAAAAGTGAGGAGGGCCAGTCCACTGAGTGAGGACTCAGCTGTTACTGTCAGGAAATCTATTACTGTAGCACTGTTTTGTGTACAAAATATGGATGCGATGGGCCACTTCTATGGTCAGTACAGCTTTGCTTTGTCTCTTTTAAAAGAGGCAAACTCAAGTGAAATATAATGTAGGAAACTGTATCATATAATAATTTGTCAAGTGCTGAGCCTAGTTTTTTATTTTATTTTATAGAACTTAAGGTAATGTATTGCTAACCTCAGCGGGATGCGTTTCTATGAACCTTAACACTGGAAGTAGTAAATCTGTGGGGTGTTTGAGCGCTCGCTGCTTGTCCAGGAGCTCAGTTTCATTGTTGAATGGTGATGCTGTAGGTCACAAACACTTTGTGGTGTACTATTTCGAAGGACATCAGTGGTGTTAACAGCACACAGTACATCACCAGTCTTCTGGATTCCTCATCTCTAGTGACTGTCACATGATTGGTTAGAAATAGTGTTGCTTCCTTGTGGTTGACCGAAGCAAAGCCCTAATCAAAGTATTTTTAGGGGTGTATCATTGCCAATATTGACCTTATTAAGTGGACTGATTAGTATAAAAGTTTATAAAATGCAGTGTTTCTGCTACCAGTTCCATTCATTCTGCCTGTTTTAGTGCCACATTATCCTTAGCTTCATGTTTCCCTTGGGTAAAAGTGCACTGGTATCAGATCAGTACGATAAGAAAGCCTGTATCTATGTAATTAGTGTTTATAGAGTAGACCAATCCAGAAGCATTTTAATGAGCAGTTAATCAGTTGGCTGCCTTGTGACATATTGACATTTCTCCTATCATGCAATAGAAAGCAGGCATTTCAAGACTTGCTGCTGGCAAGGGTCAGATACTGATGCACTGAATGAAACAAGACTGACCCGTTCTCTTAGCCAAACAGCTGTCTGGCACAGTGACCTTCATTGATTGTTCAGCTTAACCTGCTGAAGATAGAGATGACAACCACAAACTGACCTACTTGGCGCTGAGTTTCCCTGGTGGCAGGGCTCATTAGCAATGCAATTTTAACACGACAGGATTTGCCACAGAGCACAGCTACTGTTAGTATTTTTCTCTTCATGTCTTATTCATGCCGAGGCCTGCAGTAGCGCTGCTGACAGGGCGGAGAGTGTTTGGCTTTAGTCTGAGTAGTTGGCGGCTACCAAGTCTACTGAGAGAGAGGCTCAGCACAAATCCGTGTGTGTGTGATTATACTAGCTGGTGTACAATCTCACATATGCTCCTGAATGTGAATGTTTTGTGTCTGTGTGTCACACTCATTACTCTGCTGCTGGGACCTAATCAGTCTTGGCTCACAAGGCAGCAATGTCTTCACAGTCCAGTACCAAACATTTCTCATGGCTGTGATGCCTTACCACAGGAACTATGAAAGAAGAGGGATTACGTTCTATATAAATGTGTTGGAAAACTCGACTGGAGATATCGACCCAGACATCAAACCAGGCAGAAAAATGTTTTAAAGAGTTTGCCTATTGTAGAGAGATGGTGTGTGTTCATTTTTTTCTTGGCAGCAAAGCATTCATGAGATGCTCGGGAGGAATAGATTTGACATTTTCAGAAATACAATATTCACTTTGTAGCCTCATGTCTGTGTGCAGAATATAAACATAAAACCAGCAGCCAGCTAGCTTAGCTTAGCATGCAGACTGGAGACAGAGGAAAGCAGCTAGTGTATATATAACATATTGTATCTTGCCTGTTTAAGCCCTTTAAAATGTTCTTGATGAGAAGAAGTGCATTTTCCTAAATGTTATAAACTGCAAATCATTCTCTCCATGCTCTTGTAGGGACATTTAGTTATTTTTCCACTTGTGTTAAGAAGGAGCCCAGTTTCTCATGAAGCCCAATTTTACACACTTGTTACATCTGCAGTGGGACATCAGTAGCACTTGATAACACACTCATCCTTTATGTTACCTAAGATTGCTTGATATGCTTGAAAAGAATCTTTTTAGGAGCAGGCCAAAGCTCCAGGCTGTATGCTAATGTGTGAATGAATACTCCAAGTGCTTGGTGGGAAGTACATGTTTGTGGCAAGTCGGCCTCTGCTTTATTTTGCTGATTGGGCGTTTGTAACGGACAGTGGAGGTGCATATAGCCTGGGCTGAGAGTAAATGATATGAGTAATTGGGTCAATTTGTCCTGCTGTTGTTGTTGTTGTTGTATGTAACTTGATATTAGTGGAAAGTGAGAGGTTGATTGGAGCAGCTCAACTCAATGTAGCAGGTCGACTTTGCGGCTCAGGAGTGTGTTGTGGAGTGCTGTTGTAGAGATGTCAAACAGGAAAAATATGATATGTTTAAACCATTATGCATTCCTCGAGGATTAGCACCTTCCTTTTCTAACAAACAGAGAGAGAAAGTTGAGCTGGTGTGTCACAGTCCCTGGCATGGGTGGGTCTGAGAGTTTGCGATGATTTGTGCAGAGCTCAAGCGATTTCGGGCATGGTAATAGATTGACTCCAAATGCACCTGTCTGATTGGCATGGTCAGCTTGTGATTGCACAGCCTTTATTTATACAGTCAATTTAAGACCATTAGCAACAACCTTTATTAGATATCATTTCACTGAGCTCTTGTTGTCTGTCTCTAAAATACCGTATCCATTCTGTCAGATTTCCTCTGTCAGTGCTTATTATCCCTTATCCTGGCTTTTTTTTGCCAGGATATCTGCTGCTGTTGGTCATTTGCAGTACTGTCCATGTATACCTCATATGCTATTTGCACCTCATCACCAAATGCCCTGGTGATGCTGAACCATCTGACAATCTCCTGTTTTCATTTGCACTACTGTCACTGACTGTACACGGTTTTGAGTCACAGCTTATTGGCTGTACCGTTTAGATGCATCCTAATTACATCAATCCGGTTTTTATTCTATGCTATTTTTATTCTACTTTATTCTATTTTAGTTCTTAAATGTTAGGGCACCCAATACTAGGTGAGAGAGAAACGATATTTCGATTTTCTGTATGTCCTGAACAGATGGTGAGCTCACAATAAAATTCTTGAACCTTGAAATACTGATTCTGCTTTCAGCCTCATTAAAAGGAACATTATATAGCAGCTATTAATGATGGCATTGTCCACTAAATAAAGCATTTTCCCTTCAATCTCCAACTATTTTACCTTCCTCTTACCTACCCAACAGCTTAGTTAATTCATCCCAGTTAAACTAGGCAACTGACGACTTAATTGCATTCCTCAATGCAGTAACAGCAGCACTACTCATGGTATTTCTTGCCAAAGCTTAATGCAGGTAGCTCTGCCGCCCCAGACTCTTGGAAGAGTCAGAGTACTTGTGCTCATGTTTGGCATCTCTTCCCTGTGTCGAGTGCCTCCTGGCTCAGTCTCCTGTGAGACAGAATCCCACAGAGCTCCATGGTTATCCTGTTGCTTTGTGTGTGTCTGTGCTTGTTGTAAGCTGTGTGCCATGGCCAGGCTGCATGTGCTGTGGGTGGGCATCACAGCACAGAGAAAGAAATACAGTACTCCATGGTAGATTTGGAGAAGGAATTTTTTTTTGTGGGGTAAATTTTTTTGTTTTTTACGTTATCACACCTTTATTAATTAGTCCAGAGGACCTTACCTTACTAAGGGGAGAGATAGCTCAGTTAGTTGGATGGACAGGTTTTGTCTTACCTTACCTACAAACCCCAATTCCAATGAGATTGGGACAATGTGTAAAACGTAAATAAAAACAAAATACAATGACTTGCAAATCCTTTTTGACTCATATTTAATTGAATACACCACAAAGACAAGATACAGAAACACCGCTGGCTTCTCTGGGCCCAAGCTTATCTGAGATGGACTAATGCAAGGTGGCAAAGTGTGGTCTGACGAGTCCATGTTTCAAATTGTTTTTGGAAATCATGGACGTCATGTCCTCTGGGCTAAAGAGGAAAAGGACCATCCACATTATCAGCTCAAAGTTCAAAAGCCAGCCTCTGTGATGGTATGGGGGTGTGTTAGTGCCCATGACATGGGTAACTTGCACATCTGTGAAGGCACCATTAATGCTGAAAAGTATTTGGAGCAAAATATGCTGCCATCCTAGCGACGTCTTTTTCAGGGACGGCGCTGCTTATTTCAGCAAGACAATGCCAAGCCACATTCTGCACATGTTACAACAGCGTGGCTTCGTAGTAAAAGAGTGCGGGTACTAGACTGGCCTGCCCGCAGTCCAGACCTGTCTCTCATTGAAAATGTGTGGAGCATTATGAAGCGCAAAATACGACAACGCACACCCCAGACTGTTGAGCAACTGAAGTCGTACATCACGCAAGAATAAGAAACAATTCCACCTACAAAGCTTCAACAATTAGTGTCCTCAGTTCTCAAACGCTTATTAAAGGTTGTTAAAAGGAAAGGTGATGTAACACAGTGGTAAAAATACCCCTGTCCCAGCTCTTTTGGAACATGTTGCAGGCATCAAATTCAAAATGAGTGAATATTTGCAAAAAACAATAAAGTTTATCAGTTTAAACATTAAATATCTTTGTCCTCGTGGTGTATTCAATTAAATATGGGTCAAAAAGGATTTGCAAGTCAATGTAATCTGTTTTTATTTACGTTTTTTCCACAGTGTCCCAACTTCATTGGAACTGGAGTTTGTATACACACACACACACACACACACACACACGTTAACACACATGTACCCATGCCAGCCGCAGCTCAGCGACACCACAGTGCTCACTGGGTCAGAAGCAATGGATGGCGAGTGGCGCTGAGGCAAGAGATGAGCCACGAATGACGAGGAGAAAGAGAATGGATGCCTTGAGGATGGATAAAAGTGAGAGAGGAGAAGAAAGATGAGGATGGGAGAAACACATCTCTGGCTGGATGGCAATAGCACCTGATGTTGCTTACTCTCCTCTGTAGAATCAGATACTTATTTATTATATTCCTTTTATTTTTCTCCTTCACTCCCTCTATCCATCCATTCATTTATACCCCTCTCTACGCCTGCTGCTGACTTCCTATGTGATTATCTCATTACCCCCTCCTCATTGCCTCTTCCTCTCTTGAGCTCTTTGTGCTCCCTCACTCTCGCCTTATAGTGCAATATGCGGCAAGCAAGCACACAGTCCCATACAACACCCCCTGAGGCATGATGGTAGAGATTTCTGTCTAAAGGTAGATACAGCAGAGGCCAGGCTGCAGATCAGCAGAGAGTCAGGGCGGTCTCTCTTACACACACACACACACACACACACACACACACACACAGGAATGAATCTGGGGAAGGAAAATATTGGCTGCGTCTAGAGATGATGTTTACTTGAGCTGGACGGAGGTTAAGTTTACTGGTTGAGGATTTCAGGATGCAGTCGCCAGTGGTGATGAAGGCAGGAGATGAAGTATTGGAGGTTCTTGAGGTTTGCGAAGCAGTAGAGAAGATAAAGGAAGTGATTGTCACCACCATAGAAGAAGACTCCAATACTAACTCACCCTCATTGGCCAGCTGCGGACCAGGGACTAAACCAAGCCTGGTAAGACTGGCAGATTCAGGCTAACGTATATTCTGATGCACCAGAACAACCTTATTCCAGTTTCTTGTTGAAAACTTGTATGCTGCTACAAGTAAAAATGGTCCAAAACTCTAACATCACTAAGGAAAATAAGTTTTTTGAAAAGACTGAACAGCCGGGTGAATGTATGGTAAAATGTTTTATTTTTCTGTCTCTTCCTGCTCTGAGTACACATGGGATTAAGGCACTTGAGAGCTGGTTTCAAAGTTAATCTTACTATACAATTTATTTTAAGTAGTATTCAATCGACTAATAGTGATTCTTTACTTTGAGCAAGCAGCTTCTTTACACACCTAAGCTGGCTCTTTACAGTGTTCTTAAGTGTAATTCAGAAGCTGATTTCTGCTTCACGCATAATAATTTGTGTGCTTTGTTAAATTAACAGTTCTGTATTCCCCTCATGATTACCGGACCTTTCTGTACATAGTCCGTTTCACCCATACTACAATTTGCCTCTTTGTCAAGTGTTGTTCACCTGTCAGTCTCCCATTGTGTCTCATTCGCTCGGCTATCCTGTGAATTAGTCAGACTTCTTTAAGTGCTTCCCTTCCTTGTCCTGGCAAGTTATTGGCATGTTGTCTGCAGTTTGAATGAACAAAGGTGGTTTTAAATGGCTGTGAAGAGCTCTTTGGGAACGCATGTTGCTATATTTTACCCACAAACACTTTGCCTCCCAGGAGTGAGTAGAGTGCACTTGTTCCTGTGCTGAGCTTTGTTTGTGGCCTACTTATGGCTGAACAACAGAAAACAGGCTTTTAGTGGACATTTGACTTGCTGGGAGATGCTGTTTAGACTCCGCTGGGGATCAAAGCTGGAAAACACTCAGTTGAAAGCTTTGTAAATGCGTGCTAGCTTGACATAGCATGCTATGAATATGTATCCAGTGTGCTATATACTGTATACCTGTAGACATACAGTGTTGTGAGAGCATATTTTGCTTTGGTATAATCATTTCTTTGGTGCTCTGTTGTTTGTGTTTGGACACAAATGAGGCATGAGGCAGATGCCAGTTGTGTAGTTCTAAAGAATTTCTGCAGGTTGTGCCAAATAGGCTGACTTCACTGACTTCATCTGTAAATATGAGCTGTAATTTCACCCAGCATCAGAGCTAAATATTGTAAGCAATGTTGGTATTTGTCTTTTTGGCAGAAACAGCTGGAACAGTCACACAGTTTGTCTTCAAAAACAGCAGCCTCTGTATCATGTTGCAGTGCTTAGATTGCAGCCTTGCCAAAAATTCATTGAAGGAATACTTTGATGGCACATTCTGCATCTTATTAAGCCGCTCTCTCACCATGCTTTCGAAACTAACAGCGGTTGGAGTTGGGGTTGGGGGGGTGATGGAGAAATGGAGGATGGAGAGTTGGCTGTGCATTTGCTGTCATGGATGGCTGCTTCAGTGTTAGATTACTGCTCATTTTAGACATAGTTTTCATGTTCTCCTTTGTTTTGCAGGTGGCTGAGCAAATTGTCGGTCTTTTCCTTTGAAGCAGTGTCAAAATGGAACAGTTTTAAGATACTGTCTTAATGTCTGCTGCTCAGTTTGGAAATTATTATGGGTTATTTTCGCAAGTTTTGGCTGTTTGTGAAAAAATATTTAACATCTTGGTAAATTTGCTCATTTATTTTCATGCCAAGAATTTGATGAGAAGATGGATACCACTCTGTATCTGTGTTTTGTAAATATGTAGCTAGAGCCAATAGGCATTAACTTAGCTTAGTATAAAACCTGCAAACATTCTTTATGTACAAATGAGTATGTTATAACCATGATACCACATGTCAGTGAGTTTTAGAGGTTCTGGTAGAGTGTAGCCAGCTAGTTGTTTTCCCCCTTGCTTCCAGTCATTCTAAGATAAGCTAACCGTCTCCTACCTATCATGATCATAAATGTATAGAAGCAAATAGTTGCCATTATAAATCTGAGTCATATAAGCAATTTTACTTTGAAATCCCTCTCTCTGAATTCATGTGGTCTGAGCTTCCCTCTGAAATTTTCACTTGTCACTTTCAAGTTGTGCAATTTGAAAAATTGTAGTTCAAACATGTACATTTTTAGAATTTATGTTTTCTGTAAACCAGTATGCAAAAACTATCCTTACATTTTAGGGTATGCAATAATCCTGCATATCAAGAATATTCAATCAAGCATATGTGGAATCAGTCGGAACTCTGGCCTGTGAGGTTACATTCTGTCAATCATGTGATTCAAACTGCAGCTGGCTGGTCAAACTTGTCCACATGCCAAAGTGATATGCAAGTAGCTATACAGACCTACTAAGTATTCAGAGAGTCCTATATCTCTCATGTATTCTCCAGATTTGATCTCTTAGCTCTATTTGAGTTATCTGCCCTCCAACCTCCCTCTTGTTTTGGGGTATTTGAGAGCAGGTTATATACATGGATGTTTCCATTTTTCACGTGTTTAGTTTCTCCTGGAACACCTCTGCTCCTCCCAGCACAGAGGAGCTGCTTGTAAAATCTTGTCTTGGTAGAATAAAACACCGCAGATATAGAACAAGAGTGGACCTGACAGGTGTTCAGTTGCAGTATGTATATTCATGACGCATACTATATGTAGTTGTGAGTCAAGGATTTCACATGTTGGTTTGTCTGTCTGAAGATCTTCTTCTATGTGGCTGCTCTTACTTTCCATCCCTCTCTGGATCAATCCCTCTCTTCCCTTTAATTGGCTGTCTTGTTATCTTGCCCTTCTCTTCCTCCACTGTGCCCCCTCTCTCCTCACCCTTCCTCTTTGTTTCACCTACATTCATTTGATGAATGGCACTGGGCTTCCTGCAAGACTGTTAGTACTGGGCCAGATCACCCTGTAGCCATTGTTTAATCCCATGAGGAAATGTGGGTCACTGTCTATTTTTAGCCATGTCAGCAGGGGGAATGCCCAGGTAGAGTAGTAATAAGTACAGCAGGTAACATGAGCGTACCCAACTTTAGATAGAACTCAATCTTATCATCAGTTTTGGTGTTAAATTTTACCAGGTAGTGTAGTGTGTTAATATACAAGTACTTATCAGTAAAAAAAATGATTAGTAGAATTAATGTGCAGCCATTAATTCTTTATCTTTAAAACAAAAATGCCAGAAATACTGTAGCTTCCACATTTTGCAGCTCTTCAGGTGTGAATTAGATTAGATTAGATTAGATTAGATTCAGCCGTATTGTCATTACCCATGTACAAGTACAAGGCAACGAAATGCAGTTTAGCATGTAACCAGAAGTGCATTAACGGTGCAGAGTGCGCAGTATCTACAATCTGTACAGTCAGAACTAATTTACCAAGTGATATGTACAATTTATAGTTACAGTACGATATTCTCCGCTTTTCTTATGTGATAATAAACTGAATATTTTTGGCACTTTCAACAATTCATAATGCATTAACAAAGACAGAGGCTTCACATGTCAGAAAAAAAGGAAAAATAGCCATTATCTTGGGTGTCATGTCTTGAGTGTCTTGTTTTATTCAGCCACCAGCCTAACACCAAAAACATTTAGTTTATAGACAAAGAACAGCAGCTAATCCTTTAATTTTAGAAGCTGGACAGAGATAATTTTCTGGCATATTTAGTTTAAAAATTACTGAAATCAATTATCAGAATTGTTGCAGATTAAACCCAGAAGCAGTGTGTGATTCAGGGGTATGAAAAAAGTGATGAATGTTGACGAGTGCGTCCCAGCCATGAAGACTGAGAAGAGGTGATTCACGTCTCCCCCCGGGTGTTCTTGAGGTGCACTGTGGTCAGAGAGATGCTCTTCCTTACAACTAATGCTGATTGATTTCCTGTCTCACACAAACATAAGGTACAGCATGCCTCACTGGCTAGACTGTGGTCAGATAGGACTTGACAGCATTTCAACAGGAGAGGTGTACTTTGATCGACACCCACAAAAATAAATACTCAAGAGACATTTAAATATGTGAAATATATTCTCACTTTAACAAATATCTTTTGTGTTGTTGTGTGCACTCCTTGTCATCCCTGATGATTTGTGAGTCAAGATGTAACAGGCATGTGGCTCACCTTTTGTAGAGCACTTATCTCTGTTGATATAAACAGAAAATAATGAGGTTTCGCTAACACTTGTCCTCTGTAGGGGATAACTGATTCATGTGAGTAAAAGGCCTGTTGCATAAGTCAGTATGGAGAGGGCTTCTCATTATTAATGAAGTGGCTGTCACTGTTCCAGAAACAGCCTCCATTCCAACTGAGTGGACTGAAATATGCATTATTTATGTGTAGGTTGCAATATGTTGTTATAGTTTTGCGCTGTTTTGTGTCATATACAACTATTCTCCTCCTGCTCTCAAGTTAAATACATAGACTTGATATAAGGAGAGCTGATCCAGTGTTAGCTTTCAGTTGTCTGTTTTGGTTTATTGGCTTGTATAAGTAAATAGGATGTGGGCACATTGCCCCTCGAGCCCAGACAAATGTCAGGTTGTGTCCCCACAGGAACGCAGTAACATCTTCACTCTTTGACCTGTCATGCATTCCACCGTCTGGTTTACTGCTCATGAGAGGGGTCAGTTGGGATTTGACTCCATCTAGGTCCACGCAGACAGTGGCATGAGGATTTACAACCATGCCATCAGGTCAAAGGTCAGGTGAAACTGAGACACCCTTGAGTGCTGGATCTCATCAAAGAGTGAGAACCCATACCAACAAGTCAATGGTTAACATCACATCTCCTAAGAATGTTTAAAAATACCTGGTATCTACTCTAGGAGTAAAAATACCTGGAGTTAATTTTAGCAAATTAGCTTAAATTGCCTAGATTTTTGTTCTTGCGCATACAAAATCAGTGATCAGTTTCTACTGGATTTAGCAAAATTTGACTTAAAAATCTACTTGCTTATGTTGACTTGACAGGCCTCGGTCACTCAAATTTGATCACCAAACCACACCCACTCTGTCCTGCGGAAGCAGATTAACCCAGGATTTCAGGTTTTCACTCTTAATCAGTGAAGAAATTTTTTTAGGCACAGTGGTAAGAGGATGATAGTGGTTTTGCATGCACACTAAAAAATTTTATTTATTTCTGGGGAAACACAAGCCTGTTGGTTGGTAATCTCCATGTAAAGGTCATGTAAGTATTTATTGCACACAAATAACTCAAAGCTACGAGTTACTTCACAATCAAAGAAATTGGAAGAAAATGGTCTTTAACAAAAAAATAATGTATAAATAAAAAGATAAAATTGACATAATGAAATGTATCAAATCATAAAACGATAATAAACTCTCAAATTTGAAGCAAACTGCTTGTTTTGTCATCATGAGCACAGTGTGCATGACTAATTGCTGCAATTAATTTTTCTTGGCATTAGAAAAAATTCACCATAGCATCATTGTATGAAACCTTCCCCACAGCTCTGGACCCCAGCCAGATGCTTCTTTTTGCTGGTTCACCTTCAGCCTGCGTTGGACCTGCAGCCTGTATACCTAAATCAGCGACGCTTATACAAACACCGGGGCCCTCCCCACCTCCCTCTCTCCCTTCTTCTACTACTTCTCTGCCTCTCCTCTCTTCCTTATCTTCATTTGTCTTTGGGGTTTGTGAGAAAAACGTTAATATTTGTGTGCTGAGCATCTCCTTGTTTCCTGGTGCCATGATAACGTTAGCATTAATAGCAGCCAACAGTGAAACAGATTGAAGTAATGAGGAGACATGGAGAGAGGCACCTGACAGAGACTCAATCACAAATAATTATTTCTAAATGAGTGTATAATGGACGGTTATTATATATATTTTTGAAAAATGGCCCATTGGCATGGCGGCCTTCCAGGTCTTTACTATTACTGGGGAAACACTGCTTAAAGATGTTTTGTTCAAAGCTTCAGTTGTTGAATCAGAATCAGTTTTATTGGCCAGGTGTGTTGGACACATGAGGAATTTGGCTCTGGTACAATGGCTCTCAATATGTTTGTACATATCTTTATGGCTGGCAATAGCAAAGGGCAGGTAAACAATATAAAGCTGAGAGAACAGAACGTAAGGAAGTGGAAAGGAATGCTCATTAGGAAGCGAGATTAAAAATAAAGTACTTATAAATAGCGACGTGTGTGTGTGTGTGTGTGTGTGTGTGT
>NW_018127896.1:2622140-2638741 GCF_001952655.1 Monopterus albus | reverse complement strand
AGTCCACAAAGAGGGCCCGTGCATAGGTCCAAGGGGAGTTGAGGTGTTGCAGGATGTAATGCAGTGCCATGTTCACTGACTCGTTTGCCTGGTAGGCAAACTGCAGGGGGTCCAGCAGGGGGTCTACGGTGTCCTTCAGGTGGGCCGACACCAGTCTTTCAAAGGACTTCATAACTACAGATGTCAGGGTGACAGGTCTGTAGTCGTTCAGTTCACTGATGGAGGTTTTCTTGGGGACTGGGATGATGGTGGAGTGTTTGAAGCACGAGGGGACTTCACACAGCTCCAGTGACATGTTGAAGATGAGTGTGAAGATGTGGGCCAGCTGATCAGCACACGCGTTCTCTCCAACCTGCAGTAGAACACATTCAGGTCGTCTGCTGCTGGGGGATGGTTTTCTATAGCAAGTGATGTTCTTTAGACTTAATCCACACAGACGAGGAGTCGTTGGCTGAAACCTGAGCTTTCAGATTTTCAGAGTAGCTCCTCTTTGCTGCTGTGATCTCCTTTGTCAGTGTGTTCCTGGCCTGGCTATACAGAGTCCTGTCGCCATATCTGTAGGCCTCCTCTTTGGCATGACGAAGCTACTTGAGTCTTACTGTGAACCAGGGCTTGTTGTTGTTGTTGTATGTGCAGAAGTACTTGGTGGGCACACACACATCCTCACAAAAGCTGTTGCTGTCAATATTTAATGTTAAGGAAAACATGAGATTTAAAACAAAGTTTCTAGGTACTTTGAACAGTCCACAAATGTATATTTGTGTATAGTATATACTGCATAGGGGGTGGTGTAGTGGTTAACACTGTTGCCTCACAGCAACAAGGTTTTGTGTTTGAATCTCACAGCTGAATGGGGCCTTTATGTGTGGAGTTTGCATGTTTTTCCTGTGCGTAAAAATACTGGAACAAATAACTTTTTCACTCCTTTTCTAACTGTTCAGCACAGTATATTGTATGTGTTTGCAGTATTGCTCTCCTCTATAGTAGTAAAAATTCCAGTATTAGTATATGAACATACACAGTAGCTTCTTTTGAGCTTCACAGACAGCCTGAGTGTACTGCCTATGTTCTCCCACTGCATCTGCTTCATCTCTGCTGTTTAAGCCTTGAGGCCAATCCCAGTGCACCATCCTCCTCCTCCTGCACCTCCCAAGCCCTCCAGTCTGAAGTGATCATAATGCATCTCCCCCGTAAGCTTTACTAGTGTGGCGCTAACATCACTGACATAAAATATGTAAAATGGGGCTCGCATACTGTGGTATTGCAGTTTGGGAAAAGTGTCTTATCATTCTTGTAGCTGATGTCAGTTTGTTATCTCTCTGGCAGGGGCAGCAGCTTGTTATGATTGTGGTGTAGTCTTTATCTTTGTTGTTGTAACGATTCTGCTCCGACACAGCTGACCTTCATTATCTGCGGATGCAGTCAGACCCAGACATCAGCATACAGTCCAGTTGGCAGCTCACTCTGTTTACTTTTTCCACTTCCCGCCTTCCTTTCTTTCTTACATGCTCAGAAATATCCATGCTCATCTTTGTTGAGCTGACATTTCAGGCAATAGCAAAATAAATGGCATGTTATAGTGCAGGTTCACTGGAGGAGCTGGAGCTATATAGGAAATATTAAAGGGAATCCACACAGATACAGTAGAGTGAGGCCAAATGGTGTTCTAGTAGCACAGTTCAGATAAAAGCTTTTCGTTTTCAATCTTCTGATGCCATCTCTCACATTTCACCCTTGAGCGAAGTTGCTATATTGGACCCAACCCCCATTCTACAATTGTTGTTTTGGTAGGTGACATTTGCTAGACCTGCTGAAGTCACTGGGTGCGTTTAATTCCTCTAATTACCTCGCTCACTGTTTTTTCTTAATGCTTAGACATAAGATATGAGAAAACATGCTAAATGAGGAAATGTGACTCAGGACAAACACAAGCCAGATGACCTGCGATGTTTGTTCTGGTCAGCTCTCACATCCTGTCCAATCAGATGTATCTGTTATTTAAAATCTTTTTGTTTCCTCCTCCACACACTTCCAGGATGACAACTGGGGTGAGACCACCACAGCTGTCACAGGCACATCAGAGCATAGCCTCTCTCAGGAAGACATTGTTCGCATCACCAAGGACCTGGAGGACAGCGTAGGTCTTGACTGCCGCCGTTACTTGACCCTGACCCTGACTGTGATCCTGGGCCTGCTGGTGTTCCTCACGCCGTTGGCCTTCCTGGTGCTTCCCCATCTCCTCTGGCCCGAGAAGCTGCAGGGCTGCGGCACGGCCTGTGAGGGCCTCTTCATCTCTGTGGCCTTCAAGCTGCTCATACTGCTGCTGGCCATCTGGGCCCTGTTCTTCAGGCCGCCACGGGCCGGCCTCCCTCGGGTCTTTGTATTCCGGGCGCTACTCGCTGTGTTGGTGCTACTCCTTGTGGTCTCCTATTGGCTGTTCTACGGAGTGAGAATACTCGATTCACAGGTGAGCTAAGAGCAAGTTAAGAGAAGGAAATGCAGGCGTGAAGTATCACAGCTATCACTGTTTTCTTTAGTTGAGTACATTTTGAAATGAGACATGCACACACAGCCAAATATTTCCAGTAGCAGTGGGCGAGGTCTCGTATATTGCAGGCACATTCATTTTTAATACCTTTAGGACCTCAGCAAAACCACAAACAACATAAACACGGATATTTGGTTTCTCCAATGTTTTTACTATGTGCCATAAATTAAAGTCCCTGGTGCTTCCTCACTCAGAGTACTTACACTATCATATATACAAAAAGGGGGTCTAAAAACCATGTAGTGCTTTGAAATGTCTCTAAATATTTATTAACTCTACATCTTAACTAATGTGCATTAGGGTTGCTGCGGTATACTGGTGTCACAATATACCTTGGTATGAAAATTGATAATTATCATACCATGCACCTTTTGCTTATTACCGGTATTGAACAAGAAAAATATGCAATGCCTGCACACCCCTCTTCCCCGATGGCCTGTGAGACTCTGCAGTAGGTGCCACACACATGCAGTGGACAAATGGCAGAGAGAAGGAGGCTGATAGCCCATCACCAAACTCCATCCAGCTAAAAAGAATTTAAAATCAGCAGTGCAAGATTACTCTGGATATCTCAAAAATGAACACCTTCGAGAACACCATCCCTCCCTTCAGATCAAAGTATGTGTGGTGTGTTTATAACTTTAATCCCAATCAGTAAATCATGTGCATGAATAAGCATCGGTCAAAAAATGCAATATTGAAGTATTTTTCACATCTGACCCCAGGAACACATTGTGTGTACTTATGTGTACACACAGGTACAATAAGTGTACGCGTGTGTGAATGAATGAACGTACAGACAGGATTAGTCTGGCTGCATTAGGGTCAGTTGCTGCAGTCCAGCTCAGTCAACAGGTGCAGTCACTTGCAATAAATGTTCTTTTGAGGGTCATTGTAGCTGATAATAATAGTAATTGTGTAATACCTTGAAACCGTGATATTTTCTGAGACAGTTATCATGCAGTGAAAATCTCATACCATTGCAACCCTTTCTAGCCCTGCTGGAGTGTTTTATGCTTGTTTGTGTTTAGAAATGTTTTGTATATATATTCTTGACTCTGTGTTTCTGCTGTACAAGTAGTATATTCTATCCAGAAGTAGAGAGAACATTTCAAACCAGCTGCTATTTTGATATTACTGTTCATGCTTGCTACTACTTTGCTCCCCTCCAGGATGAGAACTACCAGGGCATTGTGCAGTACGCCGTGTCACTGGTGGACGCTCTGCTCTTCATCCACTACCTGGCCATCGTCCTGCTGGAGCTCCGGCAGCTGCAGCTGTGCTTCTCCGTGTGCGTCACACGGTCCACAGACGGAGAGACGAGGCACTACAACCTGGGGCAGCTCAGGTGAGAGACACAGTTTGTATCTTTGTGCCTTTTACTTTGACTTGGCCACATATAGACTTTTTCAGTGATTTGCATTTGACCTGTTGCTGAGTGTTCAGACTTTTAACTTGTGCTGTTTTAACTTGTATATATTCTGTATTTATTTATTTTGTTTTTATGTTGTGCACATTGGGGGCTGTTGGGCTGGAGATTCCTTGTATTTTTGAAATACTTGGCAATAAAGTTTATGCTTATGCTTAAAATCATTCCTGCATTAAAACAGTGCAATGAGCCATGTCGATGGGGATGTAAGACAGGGGCCATGAGAGGGAAAAGTAAGACAGAGGGAGTTAGGCTGATAGGATCAACCAGGGCACAGAGGAGGTGTGGGCGAGATGGAGAAAAACAGGAACTGGAACAGCTCAAATGAGAGGGATGAGAAAAGAAGAGGGAAGTAACTGGTGATATAGTCAAAGAGGGGAGGATGTAATTCATACAGGGAAGATTCACAAACATCAAGAGAGGGAGGGATGTGCCTGAAGGAGAAGAGTGGTGATCATGTAGAAAGGGAGGCTGAGCGTTGAGCCAGAGATGGAAGAAAATGCAGAAAGGCGTGCAAACAAAGTGGCTGATAAAGAAAGGAAATCATGCCAGGAGAAGAAAGGATAGGGTGGGGAACACTTCAGAGAGGAAAGTCCTCAGAAAAGAGCTGCAGACAGAGGGAGGACTATGGAGGAAAGACCCAGGAGACTGGAGGAGGGAGAATGCTGTGGGAGGGAGGGGAAGACAGAATGGAGAATGAGGGATTAATAGTTAATGGGAGGGTAGTGTTGGAGAATCCTAAAATGTACATGGGAATAAAAGAAAGGGAATGCATATGGGGGTGGGGGGTGGCAACAGCTCAGACTAGACCAACCAGGTTTTTATGACCTAGAGTTTGGGAGGTAAAACAGGAAGAATCCATTTTTAGCCAAACATAGCAGCTCTCTTGTTGCAGCCTCACATACACTCTCTTACTGGGTAACTAATAAGACCCGATGGGTCAATAGATGGACCTCTTTTATGGCAGTGTTGATGAAATAGTATCCTCTGTCTTGGCTTTTTCAGTAGTGGCTCTTTCGTGAGTTCTGCATGTAGACTCTGTTTCCCGCCCCTGCTGTATTTAAGAGTGTGTCAGGTACAGTTTTCCACTGTATATAAATGTGCAAATAATCGATTCTCAAATTGATTTTGCATTGGTAGAAACAGGACAGACAAGTGTATGTGTGTGTAACAGTCTGGGTGATGTGGTAGCCGGCCGCCTTGGGGGTGTTGTTCTTTGTAAGCGCTGCCATTCATCCCTGCTTGGCCGGCAGCAGGCCTGTCCGTCTGTGACTGTAAACACACAGCTAATTAGTGCTCCCTGCAGACTGCAGCACAGCATCTGGTCAGCCTGACACGCATGCACTGATACAGACGTGTGTATGTGTGCATGGGTAACTGCGCCACATTCATGCAAATAACACGCGAACATGAACAGAGTAGAGAAACCTGGACATGAGTGAGTGTTTTGTCATCCAGTCTCTCATGTGTCTCCTCTGTTAACAAGCGGCGGCGGCTGCTCACATTCCTGTTTTCCTGGCATCCATACTTAGCCTTATCATAATGGGGACCCTGAGGCCCTGACAGATTGTGTCTCTCTGCCTAGCCTTTGATGCCAATCTGAAGGCCAGAGGAAGCCTTTTTCATCCACGTGTCAACTTGTTGAGAGAAGGTGGATATGAGCACATTTCTTACAGCCTGGGAGAGCTGTTATGGAGGGGTGGCGAGTCCCTGACTGGGCAGTGTTCAAGAACAAACATCAGAGCAGTTATTGGTCAACTACCTCACTGTCTGAAGGTTTACTTTGTGTCCTTATCTGAGTTTAGATACCGGGCACTTCTTGAGACATTGCTTTGTAAACCAATAAAACTGCTTGGTTTAAGTGAGTTTGTGTCATGTTTGCTCAACTTAACTGATTGAAGTTGGAGAGCGGCTGGAGCTCTGACTCAGCACTTATGCAAGTGGCCATTAAACAATGGTCTTGTCTGTAGCGACTTTGAATGTGAGAGGGCAGTTTGTGTTTTTTGAGTTAACCAAAGGAGTTATTAACAGTATTAACAGCTCCCAACTCCTCCTTCAATAGAAATGAGATTTGCCTCTGGCCTTGCTAAATAATCAACAACCTGTCATTTGTATGTTTTCCCATAGTGCGTTGTCATATGAGTGACACACTGTTGCTGAAATCATCTGAGTTGGCTAACATCAGGCATATTTTAAAGATCTGGGAGATATCTGTACAATTACCTTTTCAGAAAGAAATCAGGAAATGGTACGACACCTGTTTCTAGGCTGCAGAACCCAGATGCTTTTTTTTTTTTTTTTTTAATTGCTGTAGATCATGTCATGTGTCTAGGCTATAATTTCGTCATCATTTTTCACTGACACCTGCGCAACACTTCCCCACCTAACACAAAGCTTCGTCATTGTATTTGTTTCCAAGACATTCAAACAACAGTATGCAAACTAAAACACTGTGCTCTCTCATTCCCAGCTCTTCTTTTATGTGAAGTGGACATGTCTGACAGCATTCTAACCACGTTAGAGGAGAATATGTTCAGTCTTCATCTCTTCTCTCTCAGTCTTCATTTTCTATAAGTAATTTTTAAATATTTATGACATCAGTGGTGCAGTGAAATTAGTCTATGCATCTGCAAAATAGCTTAGCTCCACTGCTATTAGGAAAACAAGTTTATTTTATATACATTCCTCTATGAACAGGACCTTTTGGGAGCATATGAATCATGATTGAAGTACTGTGTACTGTATGTGAAATCGTAACAAAGAGCAAAATATTAAAGTTTTTTTTTTTTTTTTTTTACAGATTTTTTTATTTTTATTTTTTGGGCATATTCAGTTTGTAATTTCCTTCAGATACAGTGAAGTTCTATTGCTCAACATGAACAGACAGCCTCAATCATTAGTCAACCTGTAAACCAATCTAAACGTTTGTCTTCTAACTCTGTTGGTCATGTTTGGTCTGAGCCAGAGGTAGAAGTTAGACGATATCAGAAAGTGGGTCAGAGGGACATGTTCTCATGTTCCCAGGAAGGGCATGCTGCAGGCTAGCATGTGTAGACTGAGCTAGCTAATTAGCATGCTAATGAGAATGTGAGGATGAACTAAAGCAATAAAGTTGCATTTGTAAAACCAAAACAATCACTTAAAAGATGCTTTAAAGCTCCATACAGCTGAGGAGAACTGCAAAGTAGGGCAGTAATTCTCTGTGGGTTAATCACCACAACTGACCCCTTTATATTCCACATTTTGATTCATTGCTAATGTCCAAATATTGATAAAAGCAGCTTTAATATTTAATGTTATTTAATGTCTTGATTTATCCTCTAACATAGCTCACTTCCAAGAATAATACAGCTAATGCTACTTGCTGTCCTCAAGAAATGTAAGATTTTTCATTCATAACAGGTCCTCTACTGTTCTACTGTATTAAGCAGTTGTTCTGAGTTGTGATATTACTGCAGGCATTTCTTTGTACTTCGTAGTAAAAATGAAAAAGCTAATATTTTTAGGGCCCACCCTCTCACACTGGCATGAATCGACCTGGATTTTACCTTCAGAGCTCTTGGCTAATACGTATCTTTCTCCCGTCTTCTCCTCTGCAGTATTCAGCGGGCAGCCCTGGCTATCTTAGAACACTACTACTGCGACTTCCCAGTTCATAACCCGGCGCTGCTTTCTGCCTCCAAGTCCCGTGCCGCCAAGCACCTTGCTGGCCTCAAGGTCTACAACGTGGATGGTGAGTGCCCAGAAGCCCCTGCTGAGGGTGAGTGGTATGCAGTTTCTTTGTCAGTCCTTTTGGGTTACCTGTGTTTACCTGATGTGAGAGAGATTCTGAAGTCTGGCTTTGCTTCCTGATGTTCGTCTTCTCTGACAAAACGCTTGGATCACACTGCCACATTTCCCTCTGAATTTACTGGAACACAGCCCAAGTTAGCATATTGAAATTCCTAGTTTTGCTCAGCCAGTATTTCAGAACCTATGTCAACGTTCCAGAGTAGCTCCCTGTGACAGAGCGTCCATCTGAAGCACATTTCAAGTCTCTACACGTTGATTTCGTTACTGTACTGGAATGTGCTGACTGCCTGGAAGGAAGAAAATCGATTTGCAAACACAGCACGGTTAGAAAACTGTTGACAGTGACAAAAAGCACAGGTGATTTGTAGGTAATTGGCTACAGCATGTAAAGGTGCACATGTGGATATTAGATTTCTGCCTCAGTTCACCCTCTGGTACCTTTGGAGCAGGTGGGAATGAGATTCAAGTAAGAGTTGATTTTCTCCTCTGCTTTTGTGTCTCTTTACACTGACCCATTAAGATGTCTATAGAGCTAAACTGAAAGCCTACCTGTTGGACAGTAAGTAAACACAGCTTCTATCTAAGGCATCTTCACAAACTGCTGGTGTTCCTTGAACCAAAACAAAAGCCTCCTTTTCACACAGAAGTAACGTCACTGAGTGAGACACACTCCGACTGCTTCGCACACACACTGACACACCTCTCAATCCCCACCACTCCTTTGCACTCTGCATGCCACAGGTTGATAAGAAAACAGTTAGTCGTCCTTATGACAGCTGGCAGAATGTAACACAAACCCTCTGGTAAATTATTGCTCTCCCTTAAGTGTACTCAAGCTTCACTTAAGAGCATTAACTTGACTCCCTCTTCCTTTTTTCTGCTGCGCGTCTTCTCCCTCCTCTCCAGGGTAGACAGTTGCGAAGATGGCTGATAAATCAATAACTATTACGCTGCCGGTCTTGTCATTTCTCTCTCGTGTCTCATCCTCGTTCATTTCCGTCCTGCAGCAGCTGCTCAGGGGCCTCTTCATCTCTCTCTCTGACTCTCTTGTCTGGAGCTTTTACTCCCCACTCTTTCTGTTTTTCTGCAGCCGCAGTAGCATTGTAATAAGTTGAACTTAGGGACACGCAATCATCTTTCCCTGATTAAAGAGTGGTGAAGCCCTAAGCAGATGTAGCACTCAATTACACAGCATCCAAATGGGTTCAGGTGATTTTTATGATGCCTGACAGGTTTTTTGATTTCCATTCTGTTTTCTCAGCTTTAGATGTTGGGAATTGGAATCTAGCAGATAAAGGTGGTGTTAGCCAAATGATTCTCCAAAATATGGAGGGTTTAAAATGCCTGAACAAAACCAAAAAATGTACAGTGTATGTTATAAAATACAATACAGATGGTTACATGTATTTCCTGTCACAGTGAACAGAAAGAGCAGGGTGTGCTCCACACTTCTTCTTCTCCATGTATGAATTATTCTGTTCATGCACAATTAGTGCCCCGCTTCAATAATTCATTAGCTCTGCCTTCTTTTAACTTGCATTAACATCAGCCAGACTTCATCAGCAGTCTCCTGTCGTCATTCCAAAACATTTCAAGTTGAACGAGACACTGGTTCATTTGGATGCCCTTTGCCTCTTGGAGGTACTGAGTGGCAGAGGACTGGGAATGTTGGAATGTCACCATAGTCATGTGGATGAGCAGGATGTATTAATTCAAGGATTTCAATTTTTGAGTGATCACAGTGCACACAAAATTTCAACTTTGTGTGGCTGTTTCTGTCAGCTCCTGGAGTTTCATACTGCTCATAATAAAAAGCAGTGGACTGAGACTTAAAAATCAGCAGCTTGTTCCCTCACATTGCACTTTAAGTCATCACCAATGACATCTTTGTTCCTTTACCCTCATCTTCAAAGCTGTGACCGACTCTTTAGTGTGAGACTCGCACACATACAGAAAACCGTTCCTGTCTTATTTATTTGTTCCAACAGGTCCTGGGAATAATGCAGCAGCAGGACTGGCCCACTCCCAGTCCAGAGCCATGATTGCAGCCGCTGCCCGCCGCAGAGACTCTAGCCACAACGAGCTGTACTACGAGGAGGCGGAGCATGAGAGACGTGTCCGCAAACGCAAAGCACGGTGAGTATCAAACATCTCAAAGAATAGAAGTGACCAAATTTTTCACTCTGTTCTATTGTATTCTTCCTTGCTTGTGCCTACAACCACTCACTGAAAACTAAACTGTGGTGTGGTCTTCTGTAGATCCCTGCCTTCACATTCTCACGATTGTGTGGCTCCTCCTGATGAGGATTTTTTATGATGAAATGATACATTTTTGTCACACTGATAACTAAGCTAAGTGAATGTGTGGTGCCCAGGTGACTCCAGTGTATAGAGGAGAAACAAAATAAATTAGTCAAGGTTTTATGCATCATATATTTCTTGATGGGACAATTGTTAATTGTTGTGGGTTTCCTCACAGACTGGTGGTGGCAGTAGAGGAGGCGTTCACACATATCAAGCACATGCAGGAGGAGGAGCAGAAGAAGGCTCCAGGGGATGTGATGGACCCCCGAGAAGCAGCACAGGCCATCTTCCCCTCCATGGCTCGGGCCCTGCAGAAATACCTGAGGACCACCAAGCAGCAGCACTGCCACAGCATGGAGAGCATCCAGCAGCACCTAGCCTTCTGCATCACCAACAGCATGACGCCCAAGGTCAGACCCTTTGTTTGCAGGAGACTTGTTCTGACTTGCTCTTGTTGTGTGAGATGTGACAAAAGTGTGTCCTTCTGCACAGGCTTTCCTGGAGAGCTACCTGACGCCAGGCCCCACCCTGCGGTACAGTCGGGACCACTGGCTGGCCCGTCAGTGGACGCTGATCAGCGAGGCGTCAGTCACCAGCGGCCTGAAAGACGGCACAGTCTTCCTGCTCAAGTGTGTGGACTTCAGCCTGGTGGTGACATCCAAAAAGATCCCCTACATCCAGCTGTCAGAAGAGTACATCGACCCCAAGTCACACAAGTTTGTTCTGCGGCTACAGTCTGAAACCTCTGTGTAGGACAGAACTTTTTTTGTTACTCCTGACACTGTTTGATTGCTCTCAGATGTTTTCATTCTGACGTTGCAGTTTTAATTTTTTACTTTTTGGAATTTTTACATATTATATAGATCTATATATGACACACATTGAATATATTGATCTTGATTTGGTTTGATTTGGATGAAAAGAAGAATCGTCACAGGGTCGTACTCACAAGAGTTTCTATGCCTCAGACACAGTCTTGCGTGTTTGTGTGTGTGCACGAGTGTGTATCATATTATGTCAACACTCCTTCCCTTTCGGTTTTGAAACGCTGGAGCGAAACCAGATGAGAAAGTTTGAGGTTTTTGATGTCCCCACAGTCTTTGTTGCTTTGGTCACTCTTTTATTTCCACGGGACAGGCAAACCACTACAGACTGGACGTCAACAGATTGAGAAGTGAATGGATTTTCTTCTCTTGAAAACCAAATTAAATCTTTGATCAGATTTTGCATTAAGTGCACATTTATGTATGTTTAAATGAAAAGAAGATGCCTAAAAAGGTTGACAGATATCATTTCATCCTGCTCTAAAAGGATGTCCAACTGTTTTCCTCTCCTACATCTGCAGTGCTCTGGACAAACCCTTTTCTTGACAGCTGAGGTGTCAAACATGTCTAGCTTACAGCGTACAGTAGCACCCTTGCTAAAGCGCTAATGTTAGCAGCCAAAGTGGGACGCTGTAACTTGTTTTGGTGCGGTGGAGCAAAATCAGGAAACAACACACACATGTTATGTTAAACAACCAACATGAGTTCAGAATGAACCAGATCATAAGAGACACATGGAGATGGAAGCATGCCCACAAACATTTGCCCTGCCTCATCTGTTCAGTGACCTTCTCAGGGCTTTCATGTCTGTCATATCTGCCTGACACGATGGAACAGGAGGCAGCGAGCAGGAGAGACGGAGCTTGATGTCAGAAATAAAAAGTACTACTGAGAACTCCAGACTGTCAATGGTAAATTTAGTACAATGAAAATTTCTACACCATTAGTTCCATTAGTTTCTCTTTTATAACAAAATACTATTTTTGGCCCAGTATTCATATTAAATCACAGATATACAGTAAATGGAAACTGTCTTTATTCTGAATCTATCAAGACAACAGGGCTGAGCTAAACATTGGCCACTGTTTAAGAATGATACTTAAGTATGATTTCATCTTTCAGGGGTCGCAGGGTTTTACTTGTATCACAAGAACATGCTACAGGTGATAATGAATCAGCAGAGTGTGCATCAACAGTGAGAGCTGCAGCAGGGTGGAACCTCCTTTTCAACTGGACCATCTGGTTTTCCTAACTTGTCTCACCTCTGTTGTCTGACAAACATGCTCACAGCGAGTCCTTCAAGGTTAGTCGCTTCACTGGAACTTTCGGAGGGGATTTTTCTTGTTTCTTTCTCCCAGTGAATCGGCTTACATTGTAGAACCAGACAAATACAGTTAAAAGAAGCTAATAACACTTCAAGATCCTCTCTCTGTCATGAGTGAGCCAGTAAGTTCAAAGAGGTGAGAGAGAATCACACTGAGCTAAAAAATGATATTCTCTGTGGCTGTGAGCAGGGTTGTCCCCTACTGCCCCCTGGCTGATAAAGCTAATACTGTCAGTTTGTTTGCCTGAGGACAGCAGCAACATGTTTTCATATAAAGAGAGAATGTAAATCTCACTGTAAACTTTGTACCTACTGACAGATGAACTTTGTGTGATCCCGCTGTGACTGTGCCGCCTGTTTTTACACTGTATCTATTTATGTAAACAACCACGTGTGTTTGTATGTATGCTGTTCCAGTTCACGTTACCAGCCTGTCCCTCCGTCTCCTCTTCATCACCACCTCCGGCCACACTGTTGCCAGGTTACAGTCCTCTGTCGTTGCAGCTTTATGATGATGGTGTGACTTTGCAATGCAAGACGTGTCTTGGTTTCGCAGCATTAGCATTTCTAAAGAAGAATAAACATTTTTATGAACCTTTGTAAAACTGCTGTATAAGGTTGTATTGCACAGTAAATGAGCAGTCAGCTTTATTAGACTGACACTCCAAGTGCACTCCTGCCATGTGGGTTTTAGTAGCTATCACTTTTCTATTTCTAACACTTGAGAACTAATGAGTTTGATTCTTGTTTTGTGGCTGAGTTTATTTTTTCTACACTTCTTTCACCTCAGTGATTTTCTACATATCCCAGAATGCATCTCAGCAACCCCAAAAAGCTGTGGGGAATTTTCACTTCAATTTCAAAGGGTTATTACACAGAAAACTCCATTAATTTGCCTATTAATAAACACTAAATTCAGGTGTAAATATCTGAATACTACTGGGAATCATGAACATGATTTTTTACTTAGAATATTTCAGCCTTGTGCAAACCAAATCCTAATGATCCCAACTGACTACCTAATATAAAGCATCAAATACTGTGCAGTAGGGAGGCCGAAGATGGCACAGGACAAATCTCTTATTCCAAGATAACAAGGTAATTAGTTTATGGTTTCAAGATAACAAATAAAATGTTTAGTTCCCAGTTATTCTTGGAAAAATCTTTTACAACAACATTAGTTTGCAATTAAGAATATTTCAAACCCTGGATACCTGGATTTAATTTTACTCCATTATCACTATTACAAGTCAATTATCATATGAACACAGAAAAATTATCACGTCATTTGTTTTGGTTTTATAATTGTCCTATTTAATTGCAAAAACATCCTTTTTTCCCAAGATAATTATCCTGTTATGAGAAAATAACTGCTGTTTATCAAGGTAATTCATGTGTGATCTTGTGATAAAAATTATTGCAGCTATGGACTTTCTCAGCCTCCGTAGAAATAATAATGTTTACCATTGATTATTTAAATTTGTCACCACTGTTTGTATTTTTTTGTATGTGCTAATTTGTCCTGTTCACTTTTATGTTGCTTTTGTCATCTTCTTCCCAACGCACCCCTCAGCTTCTTCATACATGCGCTGTTTTCCTTCCCCGGCTGCAGACTTGCTAACACACCTCTGTCGCTGCCCATTAAGGGTCTGTCCCTGCTGTGTGACATGTTGAAGCAAAATATCAGCTTTTTCAGTCTTATTTTGGCTTTTTGTTGTCATGGAGCTCAGTGGTAATTGGCTTGCTATCAGCCTGTCAGAGCTGCGCAGCCGGGCCTTGTGGGTAAATGAATGCCAGCGTCGGTGTCCAGTGCTGAAAACGAACAACCTCATCCCTCCGTGAGCCCAGGGCATGAGGCTGCCTGTCGGAACTCATCTGTCCTCTTTTTAATCCTCCTCTCCATATGCGCCTGCTCTGTGCAGGGCCAGGACAAGGGGGAGAGAGATGGGTCGAGAGGGAAATGAGGAGCATTTGCATCTAAATGAAATGTTTTTCTTCCCTTCATTCCTCCCTCTCTATTTGTTTGGTAATGACTTAGTTATGTGCCGACCGAAGCATTAGAGGAAATCCCTCTAGTTTCCGGCAGCTTCTCTTTTTTCTTCTTCACTGCACTGAACCTGTTAGACACTCACACCTACTGCCGTCATCGCTCCTCTCTCGGGAGTAAGGAGCTGTGTGTGCTGTGTGAGAGAGATCAGTCTTCTTGCCCTCCTTTTAGTCAAGGTTCATGTAAAACACCATCACACTTGACATTCACAGGATTATGTAACCTACAGGCCCTGCAGACCATCCCACCACCTCCACCGTGACGCTGTCTGCTTCTTTGTCCTCAGGAGAGAGGCATGCTTATTTGCCTCAGGTCACATTTAAATGCACACGCACACTGTCTCACTGGCTATGGCATGGATTGTGTGTAAATCTGACACTATGATACGCGCATCCTGTTTATACGCTGCATCACATCCACCTCCAGGGGAATTATGATTCTCACGTGGCCTTGAATTATTAAGCATTGAATTATTAATGCATGTCCGGAGGTACAGGTTCAGTAGGAGTGTGTCCGCTCCTTACTCAGTTTGTAGCGCCCTGGAGGACAGCCTTTGAACCTGTCTCACCCGGACTCCCCTCAGCCCCAACCTCGCCAACTTCTTTGTGCAGGTCCCTATTCCCATTCGGAGACATACCAGCGCTGAATTATTCACTGGTGTTTGAATAATTCAAGCTAAAAATGTTAATTGACAAGGGGAAAAAATGGATTGGTTTGCCATCTTGAGCATCAGTCTACACGTTCTTATTGAGGGAGAAAACTGAACTGTACGTTCACATACATGTCACATACCCAAAGACAGGCCTGATGTAAATTGCATGAAATGATGTACGCACAGATAGTCCATGTACTTTTATTAACTATTTCACCCTGAAACTTTTCACTTGTCAGGTCTGCATTCAACAAAGTACTTTTTGAGTTGTTTTTTAAATGCAGGTTTATATTAGACTCTTACAATTTCATCAACAGAACTATTTGTTGTTGGGGTTTTTTGCAGCAAATTAATAACAAAGCAATTTAAGCCATATTCTGCTTAGAACAAAAACAATTATTTAAACATAGACACACTCACCAGTAGAATCCCTCATAAAAACCTAATCATTTGTATCAACCTTAAAGCTGCTATAACCAATATTTTTATCTTAAAACGTTGACTATGTTATTGTGCAATATAAATAGGGTGGCACTGCTTATTAATATGGTTTAATATTTTGATGTTTTAAGTATCTTCAACACTAAGTATTTTCAGGCAGAGCAGGCAGCTGCTGTGAAAGGGGAAAAGGCTATAAACACGGTGTACACTGCCTGCCTGGCACCAAGCAATTAATGGACAAAGTTAGCAACTAGCTGATGAGCCTAGTGGAGCATTTAGCAACTGAAGAGCCAAATATTTATCTTGGTAGCAGATGGAGAATAAAACAGAGCTAAAAAGAGGTGAGAATAATGGACTTCATTCATGAGCACTTCAAGTAAATGCTCATCTTTGTCCAAATCTGTGCAGTGTATATACATAGGCAACTGTTTGCTAACATGCTAGCCGTAGCCACTTAGGTGACCGTGTGTCAGTGTGATAATAATGTCAATTACATGCCTACTGTATGTAATGCAGAAATGTTAACCCATATCTTGGTCCTTGGTAAGTTAAGGAGTATTACTGCTTTGGGCACTGTTCTAGTTTTATGAACCCTGCCATGAATGTTCCCTTGATGTCCTTTAATTAGTTTGTTTTATCTGCCTACCTATTTAAATAATACATTGTTTAGAATTTTAGATTTTTGGGAGATGCTACAATTATTTATTAGTTCCCCTGCTTGAAACACTTGAATTACTCAATTATATGTTTCTATTGTGCCATAGGTGGTTTAGTGTTGCTACCCATATCTGAAAGGCTAGGACACCAACCCTCAACAAGCTTAGTAATCATCATCATCATCATCAGAGTCATCAGAGTCATGACTTTTGTCACTGTCCCCTGTGACATCCTGATTGTCTGCAGACTTTAGATCATCCTCCGTGTTCACCCTCCCTGAGAGGACGTCCTCGATCCAGTCCTCCAACTCCTCCGCAGTGGGCAGATCCTCATCATTGGACATGTCGAGCCACACACTGGCTGCCTGCAACACAGTTCACCCAGAAGGTTAAGGTCTGTGACCTCTTCACGTTGGAGTTTTCAGATATTTTAAGTTTTACTTACATCTGTGACATTGACCACACCAATCTGAGGTCTAAACAGGTCCAACTTGAAGGTTTTTTCCCAGTATGTGGTCAGCTGGAGGGGCAGGACAACCGGTTTTATTCTCCACTATTACAGACCTATTTTACATTTGAAAGGA